>NC_063163.1:84708659-85015359 GCF_023159225.1 Perognathus longimembris pacificus | reverse complement strand
AGGCCCGGAGTTCAAGTCCCAGGATGGACACACACACACACACACACACACACACACACACACACACACTCTCTCACTCAAAGCAAGCCGAGTGCTGGTGGCTCACGCCTGTAATCCCAGCTGCTCAGGAGGCTGAGATCTGAGGATCCCAGTTCAAAGCCAGTCCAAGCAGGAAAGACTTTTATCTCCAATTAATCACCAGAAAACTGGAAGTGGCACTGTGGCCCAAAGTGGTAGAGACCCAACCTTGAGTGAAAAAACTCAGAGACAGCACCCAGGCCCCAAGTTCAAGACCCAGGACTAGCACACACACACACACACACACACCCCAAAACAACAAAAACCCATCCTCACCTCCCAATTCAAAGACAAGGAAACAGCAACAGCAAGCCTGGGAGGGCAAACTCACAGGTGACAGGGTCCTGCAGGCACTGCCAACAGCCCCGGATTCCTGATGCTTCCTTGCTAAACTATCCTGTATCCCTTGGCTCCCCCAAACAGCTCCGGAAGCCCGGAGTGCCCATGTGGCTGGAGATGGGGAACCCTCTGGCTGCACCCACCCTGCAGGAGCCCAGAGCTGGTGTGCATGGTGTGGACTCAGAGGCCTGCATGGGTCCCATCCAGCATCCCAGTGGCAGGTGGTATGTGGGCCCTCCCCTCTGCCTTATTAGGATGGTTCCCAAACTGGGTTCCAGGCAGAATACTTGGGGTACCTTGGAATGGGGATAGGGGAGACAGAGGCACCTCCTGGTGCCTGCTTTAACCAGAGTTCTCTTTGGCGGGGGGCTCTCCTCTGCTGGGCTGTGCCAGCAGGATTTCACTGAGGAAGGTAGGTACCCTAGGTCATATGGAGTTCAGAAATCCCTGGGTGCCATGTGTTAGGCACGCACCTTCATAACTCAGCTTTTTCTGCCCAGAGAATTTTGAGGGCAGGCTTCCAGGTAGCCTGGGAATTCCTCAGCTTTTCTGCAAGGTTCAGTCTCCAGGGGTGTGCTGTGGCCATGTGTGATCAGACCCACAGACAGACAGGCAGACAGTCACACGGCCACGACTGAGTGCACCCCTGCAGGGAGGGACAGACAGGGGTGGGGGGGCTGGGTGAGAGGAGATGGGGGTGAACAGAAAGGCTGTTCCAGGCAGAAGGAACAGCCAGTGTGTCTTCCAGGGAGCTCGGCATCAACCCTGAGCCGTGAGGGGGCTGGAAGTGCGCGGTGACCCCAGGCAGGGCACTAGGTAGGAGGTCTGAATGAGCTCAGAAGGTTCTAGAGACAGAGAGAGAGGCCCACTTGTAGAAACAATGGGGGCTGAGATGGAGTGTGCTTTTGCTGTGGGGAGAAGGGGGCGTCCTCATCATCGAATGTCCTCTTCTCACTAGCCTGTGTCCCCCATTTCCCTTGCCCCCCCCCTGCTATTTCTAGCCCTTCTTGGGCCCAGCAGGAAAGCGGGGGATGGGGATGGAGGGGCCTCACATGGTCCCTCAATCCACCCTGCCCTCCAGACAAGCCTGAATCAAGCCCCTCAACTCCCAAATCCAATGAGCCCCAGCTAAAAATCCCAGGGGTTGGGGGAGACAGGCCCCAAGGGGGGGTGGGAGAAGGAGAGTGGGATGGCCAACCCCATCCTCCAGGCTGACGCTTGCAGTTGCCAAGGCAACTAAAGCCCGTGGCAGCCTGGGATTGGGGGGGGGGGTTGTCCCCGCTGAGCCAGACAGTCTCCCCGCCCCCAGCCTGCTGGCCTGGCCTTTCCTTCCCAGCTCTGTCCCTGTGTCTGTCCCCTTTCCAAGGTCTCCCTTCCAAAGGCCCCCTCTCACAGTGGCCCTGCTTCCCGGCTAAGGAGCAGAGACCCTGCCCCAGGGCTCCAGGGGTAGAGTGAGTGGTGGGCAGGGCGGGTTCCCCCAGCCCTCCGCGCTGGCAGATGCCGGCGCCTGTCCTCGCTTCACCTCGCTGCCTGTGCGCCTGTGCGCTGATTCTGCCTCCGGATGATGTTGTCCTGATGGACCGGGCCACCCTGGTGACCTGGTTTTAACTCCACGCTCCCCTTAGCCTGCCTCAAAACCACTCCTTTCTGGGGCCCTGGATTGAGACTCCGGCATGTGAACCCCCAAGTCAGCCCCTAACCAGGCCTCTGGGGTTCTCCCTCCACACCTGCCTGCAAGTGTGTCTTTATGTCTTCCTGGCTCCGTCTCTCTGTCTGTCTTCCCCATCCCCACCTTACTGCATCTCTCCCATCTTTTCCTCTCAGCTCCTCCTGCTCCTTTTCTCCAGCCTCCCTGTCAGGGAGGGGACCAGTGGCTTTGCTTCCCTGGCCTCAGTTTCCCCATCTGACAAAGCTCAGCTACCTGTCATGAGCTGACTGACAGGCTCTCTCACCTCACCCTGGAGGGGGCACAGAGAGGAAGATTAGCCTCCTGGCGTCACAAAGCCAGGCAAGGCAGAGCATTCAGTTGACCAGGGTTTTTTCCACCCGCCCCTGTGGGGGAGAGGAGAGCCAGCTGGCAATGTGGGCCTGAGGGATCCACAGGGTGGGGAAGATCCGCCCTGCCTCCCCAGAGGTCAGCCTCCAGCCCTGCGGAACACAGCTGGGCAGCTGGGCTGAGAGCAGAGCCTCGCTCAGACTTTCCACCCCCACGAGGGAGGGGCACAGCTCAAGCCTGCCTCTGTTTGACAAGGAGAAGCGTTTGGGTACCAGGCCTCTCTCACTCCCACCCCAGGTGGCATTCCTCACACAGGGAAACTGAGGCTCTGGAAGGCTAAGATACTTGCCCAGTGCCATGCATTTCAGCCTGACTGTGCCCATTAGCCAACATGGGAGACGCCTCACAGGCTACACCCTCCCCCCGCCCAAGGTGTCTGGGAGCCCAGGGGTGAGGATGGAACACCACCAGCCAAGTTCAGGCCCAACTTTGGCATTCCCTCCTGCTGTGTGACCCCGCTGAACCCCTCACCCTCTCTGGCCCTTGGGTTTTGCACCCTGTGGCATGGGGATGCCCTTACAGGCCATCATCCAGCCTGAGGCCAGATATCACCCGAAACTGCCCTGCCAATCATGATTAACCTCCTCCTAAGTAGCACATTTAAATGACTCAAAAATCCTCCACTACCAAAGGTACAATGCAGAAATTCTCATCCTCCCCAGGTTCCCAGGACCCTCCCCCCACCTCCCGCCCTCCCCTTTTCCTGGCCCCAGGGGCTGGTGTGTGGCTGTAACCCTGCCTCGCCCCAGGTCAAACCCGGAGCCCTCCCACCGTGCCCCCACCTGCACCGCTTTCTGAGAGACTCCCTGGGAGGCCAAACTCTGCACCACTAACCACAACCACGAGTCTGCCCCAGGCGGGGCGGGGCGTGGGAACTGCAGGCCTCCCACCCACCTGGGCTCGGGCAGAGAGTGCTGGGCCCACAGGGGACTCTGAGGATGCAAGAGGTGACATGAAAGCTCCTGGAGCAATCTGACCTCCAAATTCCAATCACCCCTCTCCAACTGTTTCTCAAGGGGCCCTTTCAACACAGGAAAAACCAAGCCCCCCCTGGAATGTGGGTGCTGGAGCCAGGAAGGGGTTCCCAGACAGAATGTGTCTGCTCTGAGGAAGCCAGACCTGGCTTCTGCTCTAAACAGAAGGACCCCAAAGGAGTCCTGAGGCTGGGCCTGGGAAGGCAGGGCTGGGGTGGAGGCCCCTGGGAGATAAAGTTCTCACTGAGCAGAGGAAGCTGTGTGACCCACATCAAAAAGGGGCCCCCAGTGGCTCCCACGCTCGGCTTCATGGGAACTCGGCTACCTGACATTCTCTGGGGCAGCCTGCAGATTGCGGGAGGCTGGGGCCACTTCAGGGCCACCTGACCCGAGCAGCTCACCAGCAGGTGAATGAAAGATGGCCCATCCTAGGTGCCAAACTGACTTTCGTAAGGCAGAGCTCTGGGTTTTACAGGATTCCAGAAATGATCTCAGATGGGTTCTTCTTGGGGTCCCTTGCTCAGTTCCACATCAAAGGCTCAGTGAGAACAGGGGCATCTGTAGACCAAAGGTATCAAGCTTTCCTGATTGATAGGGGCTTCCTGGAGAGCCATGATGGATTAGTGATGTCTGCCATGATAGGAGACAAGAGGATGGTGGTATATGGGCAGCCTAGAACCAAATGTCTTTGGAAGCCTAGCATAATAGCACACACCTATACTCCTAGCCTTCAGGAGGTTTGAGGCAGGAGATCATGAGTTCCAGGATAGCCTGGGTGACAGTAAGACTTTCAAAAAAAGAGAGAAAGTCTTTGGAAACTGAGTTTTTAATATTGTACACGTGCAGGACTTATTAGAATCTCTATTGTGCTCAGTTATGTTGAATCCCTGAGAGGGAGACAGACAAGTATTTCCTGATTAATCCTTTATTCTTCATAAACTTTGAGAGATGGAGTGATCAATAAAGGGAGGACCAGAAGCCAAGTCATCCCCCTGGGGAGGAGGCAGCGCCCTCTGTCCTGGGACACCCACATCAGGATGCGGTTTTCTGGGGGTCCTCCTGCATGGCGGGCAGGTGTGAAGGGGCCAGAGACAGAAGGAAAACTAGGGTCCCTGATGGAGTGTTGGAGCTGGCAGTACAGCTGTGGCCTCTACCCTATTCTCGCAGGGTCCCTGCACTCCCAGTGAAGAACCTGAATGGTACCGGACCTGTGCACCCGGCCCTGGCAGGTGAGGCCAGCCGGGGTGGGAAGCAAGGGTAGGGCCTGCCAGGGTAAAGCCCAGCCCCACAGCCTCGAGGGCACCCCTCCAGCTGGTGGCTGGGCAAAGGCACGGCCCCTAGCACTGCTCTCTTGGCTATAATCAGGATGGGGGAGGTACCCCACTCACCCATTTGGGGGCACAGCCCGGTGAATGGGGTCTTGGGGGGAGCTCTGCCCTCCATCCAGGCTGAAGGAAGACAGAGGGTGTGGCCCAGAGGACCAGACCTCTTCAATCTACCAATGGCGGGAGAGCATCTGCTTGGTGGGCATGGCTTATTATATCGCCTGCCCGATAACTAGGGGGGGCGTGACCTGTGGTGTCGCCCCGCCCCCTGATCACCGCGATGGGCGTGGCCTGCGATGGTGTACCGCCCCTCACCACGGTGGTGGGCGTGGCCTGCGGTGTCGCCCCGCCCCAGGCATGACCGGGATCCTGCTGTGCGCCGCGGGGCTGCCCGTGTGCCTGACCCGCGCCCCCAAACCCGTCCTACACCCGCCACCCGTGAGCAAGAGCGACGTGAAGCCCGTGCCCGGCGTGCCCGGCGTGTGCCGCAAGACCAAAAAGAAGCATCTCAAGAAAAGTACGCCCCACCCGTCCTCGGAGGCTGCCCTGGCGCTGGCCCCTCCCGCCCCTACCCCTCTACCCGCCCTCCTGCCACCCCGGCCTGGGCCCAGCCAACCCCACCCCACCCCACCCACTGTGTCCCCGCAGGTAAGAACCCGGAGGACGTGGTCCGAAGGTACATGCAGAAGGTGAAAAACCCCCCGGATGAGGTGAGCCAGCAGGGAGGGGCGGATCAGACCTGGGTGGTGGCAGGGAGCCTGGAGAGAACCTGGCCTGCCCTCCACCGGGAGCAGTTCCTCCCGGCCTGCCCCTTCCAGCCTTCCCTTCCCTTCCCTACCTCTCATGGCCTCTGACGGACACATCCGCTGGTGTCACCGAATCTCACATCTACGTCAGATGGCCGGCAGTTTCCTGTCACACACTCCTTCACACCACACACACACACACACATTTCCACGAAATGTCCTGAAGTTTCCATTTGGGGTAGTTAATCCTTTAATCCAGCCAGACAGGGGCCTGGCTGATTAATCAGAATTTAATGTATGAAAGCTGTCCTCTCTCCATTTGCCAGATGGGTGCCATGGACGGTGTGTGTGTGTGTGTGTGTGTGTGTGTGTGTGTGTGTGCACATGCATGCACATGCGTGCTGCTCAGCCCCACCTCAGGAGGCGTCGCGGCCTCCCCAGCCTCTGTGTTCCTTGGTGCCCCCCCCCCCCCAGGACTGCACCATCTGCATGGAGCGGCTGGTCACGGCGTCGGGCTACGAGGGCGTGCTGCGGCACAAGGGTGTGCGGCCAGAGCTCGTGGGCCGCTTGGGCCGCTGTGGCCACATGTACCACCTGCTGTGCCTCGTGGCCATGTACTCCAATGGCAACAAGGTGGGCTGGGCCTGGCGGGGGGGGGGTGAGCACCCCCACATCCAAAGGAGGCTCACCTCTCACCTCCCCTCCTTAGGACGGCAGCCTACAGTGCCCCACATGCAAGGCCATCTATGGGGAGAAGACGGGGACCCAGCCCCCCGGGAAGATGGAGTTCCACCTCATCCCGCACTCGCTGCCCGGCTTCGCGGACACGCAGACCATCCGCATAGTCTATGACATCCCCACGGGCATCCAGGTGAGGCCTGCTGGCCCCTGCGGCCCCCCAGGCTCTGCCCGGGCCCCCCATGCGTCTGTGGTCTAAGCTGCCATGCCTCCCGCAGGGTCCTGAGCACCCCAACCCCGGGAAGAAATTCACGGCCAGAGGCTTCCCACGCCACTGCTATCTGCCCAACAACGAGAAGGGCCGGAAGGTGGGTGCCGGCCATCCCCTGGTCCCCTGTCCCTGCTGGCCCCCAAACTAGCACCTGAACAGCTCTGCCCACCTTTTTCACACACCTCTGTCTCAACACCCTGCAGGTGCTGAGGTAAAGGCCTTTACCCCTTTTTAGAGAAAGAGAAATGAAGCTTCAGAGAGGGCAAGTCACTTGCCTGCAGTCACACAGCTATAAAGTGATGGAGCTGAGATTTGAACCCAAGTATTCAAGCCCTTCATCCACTTAACTCGCTGTAGGTGGTCTAACTCTACTTTTTTGTCCGTGTGTGCCAGTCCTGCGACTTGAACTCAGGGCCTGGATGCGGTCCCTTAGCTTTTGTGCTCAAACCTAGTTCTCTATCACTTGAGCCACAGCATTACTTCTGACTTTTTGCTGGTTAGTTGGATGGAGATAAGAGTCTCAGGGACTTTCCTACCTGGGCTGGCTTTGAACCACAGTCCTCAAATCTCAGTCTCCTTCATAGCTAGGATGCCAGGTATGAGCCAGCAAGCGCCTGGCTGCTACTTGTGTTTTTCAAGAGAAGCCAGAAATTAAGATTTCCGTAGAAACTTTGGGGGGTTTAATTCATTGAGGACATGGGGCGGCCAGGCCAGCAGGGCTTAGCCAGACACGGAGTCTCAGGAGGCGGAGTGGCGGCTGGAGGAGTGGGAGCCGTGGTGACCAGTGCCCCCTTCCCCCGCCCCAGGTGCTGAGACTGCTGATCACAGCCTGGGAGCGAAGGCTCATCTTCACCATCGGCACGTCCAACACCACCGGCGAGTCGGACACTGTGGTATGGAACGAGATCCACCACAAAACCGAGTTTGGGTCCAACCTCACGGGCCACGGCTACCCGGATGCCAGCTACCTGGACAACGTGCTGGCGGAGCTCACTGCCCAGGGTGTCTCCGAGGCTTCAGCAAAGGCCTGAGGCCCAGGCCGCTCATCTTCCCTCCCGCTTCGCCCCTGCACCTCCAGCAGGTGGGCCCCGGCCACCCAGGTCCAGCACTGGGAGGAGCCTTCAGGAAGCCAGAATTGTTCTGGGGACCTGGCTGGTGGCAGTCAGGGTGATGGCCACACAGCAGGCCAGCTGACTCCGACTGGAAGTTTCCAGAGAGGGTGAGAGAGATAGAGAGAGAGAGAGAGAGAGAGCTAGAAACCACAGTAACGTCCCTGCCAAAAAGACAGCATCCTCACTCACAAACACGTGTCCTGTTGAACACACACACGCACGCACACCCACGTGCCTCTACCTTCCCCCACGCCAGGGGAGAAGAGAAAGACCCCCCTTTCCCGTGACACCCCCTGTGGATCCCACCCGTGTTTCTGTGGCAGCTGCCCATGCTGGTCTGCTCTCTGACTCAAGTGGGCAGTGACAAACCTGAGGGCCCCCAAGGGACAGAGGGAACCCTGCCACCCCTTCTGCCTCGCCTCCTGTGTCATCTCTGCTACCCAGCGACTGGACAGAGGGCCTGTGGGGCGAAACCCTCACTGTAGCTTTATACTGGGCGGACTGGAGCCAGCAGAGAGGTTCTTGTTTTGTGCGTGTGTCTGTCTTTGTCCTTTCCTCCCCCCTCCAACCTGCAGGCCTTACATCTATCCCAGATAAAGGCACTTTTCTTCATCCTGCCCCATCTTGTCCACTGCTCTCCACTTTGCATAAGACTTCAGGAGCAAGAGCAGGCGGCCTCCTCCGGGCCTGTACTGTACTTGGGAACGGGAGAGCTGGCAGCGAAGAGTTAACTCCCCTCTCCTGGGGGGCGGGGAGTGGGCGGCTGACCATCTCCAGCCAACCAGAGGCCTGTTGCCTAGGCAACTCACCAGCTCCGCCTCTGTTGATTGGCTGCCCAGGTGGAAGTCAGCCAAGATTTAAAGGGAAGCCAGCTGATTGCTCTTTTGAAAACCTACCAGTCCCACTGTGGGCGGAGAAATAAATGGTCTTTCTCCTCCTCGGCCACTCTTTACCTGCCAAGAGGGGGCTGGGTGCCTGCGATGCTGGGGGGGGGGGAGGGCGGGCAGGGGGGGAGTGTCTTCAGGAACAATGGCTTGGAAGGGATTGGCGAGCTGAGGGCCAGGGACTCGGGCAGCTGCTGACGCCACGGAAGGAAAGGAAGGAGAGAGATAGAGCGGGACAAACCCTCCAGGTGACGGTGGCTGCCTGGCTCAGGGCCAGGGCCCAGCGCATCCATGTTGCTCCCTGAGGTGGAGACTAGAAGAGGAGCAAGGGGTGGGAGCCTGTGGGGGAAGAGGCTCTGGTGGTGCCAGGCGACCTCTGCTGGCCACATGTGGGATGGCACCGTCTTTCCCGTCTGTCCAGTGTCACAAAGGCAGAAATGAGGCCTGGAGCCCCATGTTGCTCAGTTTTTTCTGCCCTGTGGTCTCTCTCTCAACCCTCTTAAGATAACCCTCTTACGTCCATGCGCAGCCCCGTACTCCTCTGCACATGCTGAGAAGCAGGAGAACGGCAGCTCCTCCCCCAGAACTCTGCTGCCCATGGTCAGGTGGGGCCCGGAAACATTCTAGAAAACAGCCTAAGAGGTGGGTGGAAGGTAGAGCTTTCACCTCAGGGCCAGCTACCCAGAAACCAGTTTGAAAGCCACATGGCCACACTCTCGCCCTTCTCATTTTATACAAGGTAAACTGAGGCACGGGGGGGGGGGGCGGAGCCAGGCCCAGCATTTCCCAGGCTCCATGGGTCTGAGTTTGGCACACTTGGCACCCATCTGCAGTTCTGCTTCAAGGCACCCAGTTCCAGAGGTTTGGGGGTTAGGGTCTCCTGGATGATTGGTGAGGTCATGGGGGGGGGGTCACAGGTGTGAGAACAGGAGGAACTGGGCCCACTAGTACCTATCAGGGACAATAAGACTGTCTAGGCACTGGGATTTCAGGAACAGCTGTATCCAGCAGCTCAAGACCAGGCCGGCTTCATGAGTGAGGAGGTGAGTTCAGAGACAGGAAGGCTCCAGGTCCACAAGTCAGGCTCCTCATCCATCCCAGAGTGCACAGACTTGCCCATTGTGAGGCCTGGCCCCTGCGGTGGGCCTCCCTGCCCTGGCGGGACTGGGGCACCGAGAACAGCCGCAGAGGCCACGGTAGAGCCCCGGGAGCTCCCACCCTTTGTTCCAGGGTGGCTGCGGCCTTCCTCAGGGCTGGGGCAGGAACTCCTCGTGGGCTCTGTCCAGGTCCTCCAGCACCTGCAGCAGGCGGGCCGCGGCTGCTCTCTGCCGGGCCAGGACCTCAGGGGGGGCTCCTGGGAGGGTGGGGGGACACGGGTCATGGGGGGACAAGGCTGGCCCCAGGACAGCCAGCCCCCCAGGCCCAGTTGATTTCCTAAAGCTGCATATTCGTCACATGTCCTGAAAACCCCAAAATGGGCCTGGAATCAGGAGGTGGGCAGGCAGGCATGAGAGGGGGTACGCATGGTGGGGCTGCGAGGGGGAGGGCAGGGCCCCTGTCCCTTACTGTCAGCGATGCCCGGATCCTTCCCAGCTTCGGCCTCCAGAGCCAGATCCGGGTTCAGATCCTCCAGGAATTTCATCCTGGAAAAGACAAATCTGGTCTCTGACTCACTGCCCAGTAGCCTGCCTAGAGATTCTCGGCTGCTCTCTGAGATCCGAACCCTCTACCTTCTTCCTATAACCTGCCCAGACACGAGCTGAGTGTGGTCAGCAACCGTTCTCAGATGCTATCTCTGAGACTCGAGGGGCAAGGTCGCAGAGCTTCATGATCACAGTTACTCGCACTGAAAACCAGCTCTGCCCCTGGATTAGCCCCCACCGCCCTTAGGGGCATGCA
The DNA here is from genome assembly GCF_023159225.1 of Perognathus longimembris pacificus. NCBI lineage: Eukaryota > Metazoa > Chordata > Mammalia > Rodentia > Heteromyidae > Perognathus > Perognathus longimembris. Next base: position 85,004,997 of record NC_063163.1, on the reverse strand, counting down.
GAGAGGCCTGTACCACTTAAACGTGCTGGTCCTGGGGCTTGAACTCAGAGCCTGGGTGCTGTTCCTGAACTTTGTCGCTCAAGGCTAGTGGCTCTACCACTTGAGCCACAGCTCCACTTCTAGCTTTTTGCTGGTTAGAGACAAGAGTCTCTTCATTTTGGAAGTGGTGCTGTGGCTCAAAGAGGTACAGCGCTAGCCTAGCCTTGAGCAAAAAGTTCAGGGATAGCACCCAGGCCCTGAGTCCCATAACTGACCAAAAAATAAATAAAGTCTCTTAGTTTTCTCTGCCTGGGCTGTCTTGGAACCTTGATCCTCAGATCTCAGCCTCCTGAGTGTCTGGGATTGCAGGTGTGAGCACCGGTGCCCAGAGACAGCCATCTGCTCTGGATGCCAGTGACCCTGGGGCCAGGAAGGGACGGGGGTGCCCTGGGCCACGGGGAGCTTCGGGGGGCACTGAGACCCCAGACCCAGCTCAGCTTCTCAGGGGAAGGGATGCCTCGGGCCTGCCCCACCGCCCCAGGCGCTCTGCTAATACCAAAGAATGAACCGGTGCGACTCGGGTTGGGTGGTCTGGCCCAGCAGGTCACAGCAACAGACCTGCCTGTGTGCGCATGCGCGCCAGTGTGCGCACGCGCACATCACCCACCTGAGCTGGTCCCGCCCCCGCAGCAGTTGCCTGTACACAGCCTGGGTCTCGGCGTCGGGGTCCAGTGGGTCGCTCCAATCCCCCAGGGTTACTGCGGAGTGTGTGCGGCTGCAGCCAGCGGCTGAGGGGACACACGGGGGCCTAATCAGGAGATCCTGACCCTGCACCGGCCTCAGAGCTCACCCTCCACCTGCCGAGCCCTCTGCCCACCCCCACCCCCACCCCCCACCCCGGGCCTCCAGCCCTCGGCTCTGTGGCCTCCAGGGCTGGCTACACCCCTCGCTGCCTCCTCCACGTTCCTGGCTCCCGGACCTGGGCCCTTCCACCATGCAGCCCACCCTGTGCACCCCAGGCCCAGGCTCCGCCAGGCCCTGCCCACCTTGCCCTTGGGTGCTGTGTCCCCTCCCACCCTGCACCCCGCCGGGAAGCCCTTGTGGGCCTCCACCCTGGGGCGTGTCCCAGGCAGTCCAGGGATCCCCAAAGCCACAGCCTGCCATTTGTGACCTTGGCCTGCAATCACGACTCATCCTAGCATTCTCTCTTGTGTTTTCTTTTTCTCTTAATTTTCATGTGCCGGTCCTAGGGCTTGAACTCAGAACCTGGGCGCTGCCCCTGAGCCTCTTTGTGCTCAAGGCTAGCACTCTACTCCTTGAGGCCATTTCTGGCCTTTTCTGAGTAGTTTATTGGAGATAAGAGTCTCATGGACTTTCCTGCCCCAGGCGGGCTTTGAACCGTGATCCTCAGGTCTCAGCCTCCTGAGCAGCTGGGATGACAGGTGCAGGAGGCTGGGTACGGCCGGGCATCAGGTTCGCAGCAGGTACTAACCGCGGCTGCCGCTCTGCTCACCTGCACGCTCCGCCTGCAGGCAGCAGGTCCAGCGGCCGCCGCGGAAGGCCCCAGGGTGGCAGGCGGCCAGCTTGTCCTGGTTGGCAGCGCTGGCTTTGCGCAGGGCGGACAGCCACTGGTTGAGGTCATTCACGTTCTGCACGGGGTGAGGGTGGTCAGTCAGGAAGGGGGGCCCCCAAGGAACACCCTGAGCCCCATGCTGGCCGCACCTCACCTTGCACTGGAGGTAGGTGGTGTGCTGGGCTCCCGCCTCGTCCCCCGTCACCACCTGCATCACGTGCGGCAGCTGGAAGGCGCCCTCCTCCACGCGCTCCACCGCCCGGATGCACCTCACCGCAATGGAGGCGCGCGTCTGGAACAGGGGCTCAGTTACCCCACTTCCCCGGGCCTCTCCCCTCCCCTCCTCCCCTCCCTAGGGAGGAAAAGTCACCCCTAAAATGTGCACCTGCTCCTGGCCACACAGGGAGTTTGCTTGCTTTCTCTTTCTTTCGCCAGTTGTGGGGCTTGAACTCAGGGCCTGGGCGCTGTCCCTGAGCCTCTTTGTGCTCAGGGCTGGCGCTCTACCACTTGAGCCACAGCTCCACTTCTGGCTTTTTCTGAGATGTTTATTGGAGATAAGAGTCTCATGGACTTGCCTGCTCCAGGCTGGCTTTGAACCTCTAGCCTCAGATCTCAGCCTCCTGAGTAGCTGGGATGATAGATACCCAGCTGAGAGTTTGGTTTCTATGGCTCCTCCCCACCCAGGGCCTTAGTTTCCCCTTGGGGACCCCCATCTGCAGCTCGAGCCCCACCTGCCCCTCAGGACTCTTGGCATAGGCCAAGCTGTCCCCACTCAGCCAGAAGTAGCGCTTCTTGAAGGCGAAGCGCGTGGCCAGGCCGCCTGGCTCCTCTTTCCGCTTGAGCAGGTAGCCTTCGCGCACCGTCTCCGAGGACGGGACCAAGGCCCGGGCGGGGCCTCCCGGCTCTGGGGAATGGGAGAGTGAGGCGGGGAGGTGAGGGACAAGGAGCTTCTGGCTCACACCTGCCTGCTCTGCCCGCAGGCCGGGGCCTCCATGGACGGCCAGTGTCTACACTTCAAGTCAAGCCCCACTCCTCCTGCACCTGGCCTCACCTGCCTGGCGTCACCTCTCCTTTGCTCCCACCCCAGTCAGTCTTTGACTGCGATCTCTCACCTCAGGGCCTTTGCCTTGCTGATGCCTGCCTGGAACACTCCTCCCCAGAGCCCCCACTTCCTGCTCCTGCTTCCTATTTGTGCCACACATTAGACGGTTAATAAACACCTGTCAACAGAGGGCGTCCTCTGGGGGGAGCCACAGGCTTCATCGGCTCTGAAACCTAGCACTGCTCCCCGGAAATGCTTGTTGATTGACTACCAGACCCACAGGCCCACATTCTCAGCACTGAGGAGCTGGGGAGGAGACAGATCCTGAGTGCTCCTGCCAGGACCCCCGCCCCAGGAACTCACCCTCCTCCCCGTCCATGTCCACCAGCCGGTCCAGGAAGTCCCGCACACGCGCCACGCTCTGCAGCAGGAAGGGGTGGAGCGGGGCCATCCACAGCTCCTTGCCCTGGCCCAACTGCTGGCCCAGGTTCCCGATGCTCTGCACAGCCTGGAGCGGAGGAGCGGGGTGGGGGCCACCGTCACCGCCTTGGCTGCCACCCTCTGCGCACCCAGAACCAGGCCGGCTCCCAGGGTTCCGAGGGAGAAAACCCGGCCTGGCAGGGGCCTTGGGCACAGCCTGCTTGTCCCTTCCCCTTCTGAGATCTGCACCCCAGCTCCTGTATTCTGTCATCCTACCCGCCTAGACCCCCCACCCACCCCTGCCCCCCAGGACTGCCTGGGTCTGTTGTGCATCAGAACCTTACCTTGCTAAGAACAGCCTAATTCATACTAAAAGGGAAAGGACCGCCCGCCCCCCAAAGCCCCCCCACCCAGCACCTTGGCAAGCAGCAGCAGGGAACGGCTAGTCTGGGGGTCCGCATGGTGGTCCCGGAGGTCAAACAACTTCGGGGTGAGGATGGCGGGGGCAAAGAACCGCAGGAAGAGAAAGCCGCTCATGGCCAGGTACTTCACATCCTGCCAGAGTGGCGGCAGCAGGTGAGGGGCTACAAAGGCCTCATTCCCACTGGGGAAACTGAGGCCACAGGGACTAAGGGTGATGGAGCTCGGGGGAGGGAGGAGGGGGCTAAGGAAATGGGTCAGGCCATTCTAGCCTGCCAGGGAGGTCTCCCTTCCCTGAGCCTCAGTTTTTCCAGCTGGAAAATGGGGTAACTATCAATACTGCAGAATCAGACTTAGCCATTGTGGCGGCTACGTGGCAGATGAAGAAGCCGCAGCTCCAAGAGGCCGAGCTCCTCATTCAAGGCCACACAGCAGAGGAGTCCGGTAAGGCCAGGAGGACAGGACAGGATTTTCTGCACCCATGCTTCGCTCTGTACGCATCCCCATTTTACAGGGAGGGTGGCTGAGCCCCAGAGAGGGACGGCCACTTGCCCAAGGCTGCACAGGTACAGGCAGGAGAGCCGTTCAGCAGCAGCTCACTGCTGACTCGTCCAATCCTCAATCACACTGAATCCTCAGAGAACCTCAGGGAAGCCACCGGAGGCCCAGCTTGGCAGGCTCCAGAGGCTGAGCAGGCCAGGGCTGCCATTCCTCAGTGCTGGCTGGGCTTCCGGGCTCTGTGCCCTGTGCTCTGAGCCGGGGCTGGCCCCCCTCCTCTGTGTGGGGGGGGCTCTCTCCCAGTGCCCCCCCAACTCCCATCCCCCCTCACACCTGCTGGGTTATATTGAGCCCCAGACGGCGCTCTGTGCTCTGTGTCTATTCTGGGGTGTCATTCACACCAGAGGCAGTGCCCGCCCTGGGGTGCACGGAGCTGGGGGCGCCTCAGCCTCCTCAGGGGTCCCCACTGAGGCTGGGCCTGCAACAGGAAGATCCTTCCCCTGACCCCCAAGTCCCCCCAGCCCCAGCCTGGCTCACCTCAGCCTCGGTGTCACCTCCCCTCTGGACCACCCCCCTCTTGGCCCTGGTGGGCTAAGAGAAGCCAGGCCTGCTTTTGGGGGGTGGCAGTGGGGGCTCCAGGGACGTGATGACGCCTCCAGGGTGGGGACCAGCACCCCCTCCCCTTCCACCTCCAGTCCTCACCATGTTCCACTTAGCACCTCGGTACCAGCCCAGGAGAGCCAGAGAAGCAGGGCCAAGGGAACCAGAGGTGCCATCTCTATCCTCTCTACAGTACCTCAGACAAGCTGCTACCGCCCCGGGCAGGAGCCTGGGGGGACACGCCTGCCTCCTGCCCCACCCAGGGCATCGATCCCCTTCCTGCCTCCTGCCCCACCCTGGGCATCGTCCTCCATGCCTACCTCGTGCTCCGCCCCAGGGAAGCGCTCCTCCACGCGCCTTCGAAGCTGCTTGAAGGCCAGGCGCAGGGCGAGCGGGCAACGCCCCACAGAGCCCACGATGGCGTCCACGATGGGCCCCAGGTAGCCCGTCAGCAGCCCCAGGCTGGTCTCTCGCACCTGCTCCTCCGAGGGCACGCCCTTGAAGGAGATCCTCCTGCGCAGAGCAGCGGAGCCTCATCTCTGCCTCTCCAAGCTCCGGACCCCCGCTGGCTCCCCCTAGGCCTCGCTCCTAGCCCAGCACATCCTCATTTCACAGCCTTCGGCTGCAGTCATGCGTGTCAGCTTAAATGTCACCTCTTCTCAGTGTCCCTCCCTTCCCGCCAGTCACCACCCCAGGTCCTGCTTCCGTGCCTTTAGAGCATGGTGTGGCACTCTTGCTCCAACCGCAGGGCCTTTGCACTTGCCTTTTCCCCTGTCTGCAACATCCTTCCACTAAATCTCCACCTGACTGTGCTCCCTGCCACCTTCGAGTCCTGGCACAAAGGTCCCCTGCCTGTCCCCTTCCTAGCCTCTCCATGGCACAGATGCTCATGGACAAGCTGCCTCCCTTCCTTGTCTTGCTGGGCTCTCAGCAGCCTGGCTCTGCCCGCTAGGGTGCCGTCTCCCCGGGCTCTCCAGCCCCACGAGGCCGCAGGGGGCCGCCCCCCGGAAGGCTCAGCTCGCCCCGACACTGCGCACCTGGCGCGGCTCAGGTCCATCTTGCAGGGGTCGAGCTCCATGTACTTCTTCTCCTCGAACACCCGGCTGATGACCGGCTGCAGCACTTCGTGCAGGTAGCGCATGCCCACGAGCTGCGGGTGGGGGCCACAGGGGGCGGCTGGGCGCGGGGGTGCAGGGGCCGCGGGGGCACCGGGACCCCGGAGCCCCACCTCCGGGCAGGCAGTGGCAGGGGTACCGCCTCGCCCTCCACTCACCTTCATGAACTGCTCCATGGATTTGGATGCCAGCGAGTTGGAGCGGAAGAGGACATTGGGGTCGGCTGGGAGATCAGGGGCTGTGTTTGCTGGGGTGCGAGAAGGGCTGGGCCCAGCTCAACCCAGTCCCCTAAAGTGGGGGATCAGAGAGGTCCCAACTCCATGCATGAGTCAGAGGCCCAGAGCGGTGAAGCAGGCTGCCTGCAGCCACGCAGCTCAGCAGTAGCCAAAACAGCCCCTGCTGCCGAGGCGATGCGGCGCACGGCCCGGGGAGGCCCCACGGTGGGGGAGCCCCTTCTTCCTTCAGCCCAAGGCGTCCTCCCTCCCCTGGGGGTCCTTGGCCTGTGGTGCACCCCCGCCCTGGGGTGTGGCGTTGGGAGTGGGCGACAACTCACTGGTGCGAGCCACCTCGCGGCGCGTGACGTAGTCCAGGAAGGGGCCGGCCAGGCCGCGGCCCAGGAAGAGCCTCACCAGCTTGGTGGCCAGGTCCTGGCGGCAATCCCCGGAAGTCAGCTCCTCCAGCACGGCCAGTGGGCTGGCCGTGTCCTCCTGAGCGGGACAGGATGTCGGGGAGGTGACCCGGCGCCCCTCCACCCTGGAGCAGCACGGCCTGCGGGCTGGGACAGGACGCTAGAGGGGTGACCTCCCTCCTCCCCAGGGCAGCACAGAGGGCTTCGGGGGGACAGGACGCTGGAGGGATGACCCCCCCCGCCTCCCCAGGGCAGCACAGAGGGCTTCGGGGGGACAGGATGCTGGAGGGGTGACCCAGCACCACTCCACCCAGGAGCAGCATGGCCTGCAGAACTGCCAGTCTGCCTGCACACCCACCAGCACCCCCCTCCCACTGAACCAGCCCGCCCACACACCCACCTCCAACTCCCACACCCACCCCAGCCCGCCCTCACATACACCTCCAACTCCCACACCCACCCCAGCCCGCCCTCACATACACCTCCAACTCCCACCCCAGCCCACCTGCACACCCACCTCCACGGGCCCCCACACCGACCCCACGAGCAGCTCGATCAGAGGCTGGTAGCACGCGGAGGGCAGCACACGGTCCTCTGTCAGGCGCACCTTCACCCGCAGGGCACCCAGGCTCCCCCTGGCGAGACAGCAGGGAGCTGAGGTGTGGGTCCTGGGGAGGTGGGTGTGCAGGCCAGGGGTGTGGGCACTGGGGAGGGTGGACAGGGGCCAGGCAAATGGGCACTGACAGCAGAAATAGAAACAGACCAGCACAGAAATAGAAACAGTCCATACACATGTGTATGGACTAAGCACTGGCACAGGTGTGAGTGGCACAATCAGGTGTGAGCAGGAATGAGTGGGTGTACATGATGTACTCAGATGCGAGCAGGTATCAATGGTACAGACAGGTCTGGGCTAGCGTGCATGGTACAGCCAGGTGTGAGCAGGTGTGAATGCTAGTGTTGGGTATGCATGGTGTGAGCAGGTATGAATGGTACAGCCAGGTGTGAGCAGGTATGACTAGTAGCCGGATTTGCATAGTGTGAGCAGATGTGAATGGCACAGCCAGGCGTGTGTGTAAACGGCATGGCCAGGTGTGAACATGTAGGTGTGAATGGTACAGCCAGGTTTGAGAGGGTGGGTGTGAACAGTAAAGCCAGGTGTGGACAGGTATTAGCAGGGAAGACAGGTACAGACAGGAACAGTGTGTGTGTGTACACACACACGTGCATGTGCACGTGCCTGTGTGCACATGTGCAGATGGACGGGGCAGGTGTGAGCTGGCATGCTTGCTGAGCAAATGGGAGGGGCGGGCTCGTCTGTACACATGGAGTACACCATGGGGAGCTGGCGAGGTGCCCACCGGTCAGCCGCAGGCCCCTCCTCTTGGCCTCTTACCCAGCATCTTCCTCTGCTCTGGGGAAGGGGAGGAGGCGGAACCAGCCGTCGGGGGGCCTCTGCAGCAGGGTCTGGGGTGGGAACTCCACCTGTGGGACACACACACACACACACAGGTGTGCACACAGCAGGGCCTGGGGGACGAGCTCCACCTGTGGGACACACACACGTGCACACAGCAGGGCCTGGGGATGAACTCTCTCTGTGGGACACACACACACGTGTGCACACAGCAGGGCCTGGAGATGAACTCCACCTGTGGGACACACACTCACACAGGTGTGCATGCAGCCGGGCCTGGGGACGAGCTCCACCCGCAGGACACACACACACACATTTGTGTGCACACAGTAGGGCCTGGGGTGGGAACTCCACCTGCAGTACACACACACGTACATGTGCACACTGCAGGGCCTGGGGATGAGCTCCACCTGTGGGACACACACACACACACTCACACAGGTCCTCTCATTCATTCCAGCTTGCCTCCTTGCAGGACCCCAGCCCTGGGCACCCCGCCACTGTCCCCGCACATCCACCTTACAGGTGGGGAGACAGGGACCCCGTGATCCGGGAGGGGCTGGAGAGACCAGAACGCAATCCTGGCTGTGCTATTCTAAGTCCTGGGACACTGAGAAAGCCAGTTTTCCTAGCTGGGCCTCAGTTTCCCCTTCCCCTTGGCTGCCATGAAAGCAAGGCCAGTGCAGCTCTGCCAGACAGCAATGGACGGGGCAGGAATGCACTGGCACATTCAGTCCCTCAGTTTCCCCACTGTGCTCAGTGGGGCGATGACGCCCCATCATCTGGGGGTGGCCAGGGCCCGAGGACCCGCACGCCCACCCCTCCTAGCCCAGGAGGCTAAGGCCTTGTTGTCCATCTGCTCCCCAGAGGCAACAGGCACCACAGAGGGGTGCAGAGGCTCACCATGCCCAAGAAATCATTCTTGCCCACCATGTCCCAGTCCCAGAGCTCCACGCGCAGCGGGGCGGGGGCCCCCGACGCGGCCCGCAGCTCCAGCACCTCGTCCCAGTGTGGGAACCGGGTCTTCTTGATGATCTAGCATAAGAAACAGCATGTGAGTAATGGGGGCGGGGAGAGAAATGACAAGGGAAACGACGGGGAAGCAGGGCCCACCCACCACCAGGGCCCCACGCCGGCCGGCTCACCGAGGTCTCTGAGCTCTGACTGCCCCAGAACACACGTGCAAATGGGTCCGACGTGCCAGAGATGTCCCGAGGGGCCAGGTCCCTGGGGAGAGGGGGCACAGGACACTTGAGAACCCAGACCCCCCCCCTAAAAAAAGGGGGCTCGAGGGAGACCAAGCTGACCCCATCACCACGTCCATGCTTCCAAACCCAGAGCTTCGGCCTATGTTTTCATGGGGAAACTGAGGCATGGAAAGGTCAGGTCTGCATCAGCAAGTCCAGCAGGAGAAGAGGGCAGCAGGGAGTGGGACGTGGGCCTCCATGTCCCTGGAGGCCCCCGATGGCAGACTAGGACAAAGGATGGAGCACCTGGCTCTGCCTGCCTGGCTGGACCAAAAATCACTTGACCTCTCTGAGCGGCCGTTTCCTCATGGGGAAAGTCACAGTGACCTCATAGAGCCAAGGGTCACAGAACGACTTGTGCAATGGGCTTAGCAGAGCTGGGCAGGTGAGAGTGCTCCGCTCCTTTATTCGTTCAACAAACATTCGCACCCGTGACACCTCGCCTTGGAACAAAGAGCAAGTAGGAGAAGGGACCACACCCCGATTGCCATGGCAATGCAAAAAACCTCCACAGAACCTCTCCATCCTGCTGTTCAAGGCCCCCCCAAATCCAGACCCCTCCCCCCCACCACCAGGAGGGGCTGCCTGCTTCCTCCCCTCTCTTCCCCTCCCAGCTTTGCCAGCATTCCAGACTTTGGTTTCCTAGGAGTCAACGTGGTTGCTAAGCGACAGCAATCAGCCCCTGTCCTGCTGGTGCAGATCCTGCTTTGCCTTTGGGTGGGGAGGGGGCCACATGTTGAATCTGTCACCCAGTGCCCCCCCCCCAGCCTCCTTGGTTCAGTCCTCTTCCATCTGTGGCCAAAGCTTGGGTGGGGGTGGGGGTGGGCTCACTGAAATCTATAGGTGGTAAGCAAGGCTCAGAGAGGGCAAGGAAGGTCACACAGCAAAGCTAGAAATGGATTCCCCCCTGCCTGGATGCACAGAGGCCCGGAAGTGAGGACTGGAGGAGAGAAAAGGCAGAAAGACAGAATGGGAGATGCTGGAAGACAGGGAGAGAGGAGCAGGTGGAGCTGAGGGCTGAGGAGAAGGAGGAGACCCCCAAGAAAAGTAGGGGAGAGCAAGACAGCTGCTGGTGGACCTCTGCACTGGGGGCCTTGCTGGCCCTGCCCTGTCTTCCTGGAGGTTTTCCTCAGAAGGCCCACTCTCCTGCCCTCTTGGCCCACGTGACTTCAGTAAGCCAGTCCCTTCTCCCACTCCTGTAATGACCAATAAGGTGTAACTCATCAATGTGATTGGCTCAGAAATAGGCCTGTGTCCCAGACAAAGCCCATAAGAATCCACCTTAGGATGAAATGGCTTGACATGGGCAGTTGTAGGACACTACACTGGAGGATGCCAGATGGGCTGTGAGGATCATCTTGTCCCCCACCAGGGGAGATGCAGCCCCAGAATGATACCAGCACAGTCAAAGATAGAGCCAGTGTCTCATGTTCCTCATTGAACCCCTGGATCCAGCCATTCCTGAAGGTACATCTCAGTTCTATGAACCCACAAACAGACAGTTCTGCTTAAACCAGGAGGAACTGAGGGGACCTGTCCATTATAATTTGATTCATGTATCCCCCCAACTGGCCTGTCTGGCCATCCAGCCCCAGTGGTTGGCCCATTGTTGCCCATCACAGGGAGGGAAGGGACTAACAAGATCTTACTTGCGATTTGCCCCCTCCCCTGCCCACAAAGCATGCAACTAGTGAGCTGGGACCCTGTGCAGGCAGGGATCCTGGCTGGGAGTCCACAAGTCCCCTGGACAGAAGAGGGGGCCCAGGCCCGTGCCCACCCCCCCACCTCCCTGGTGACTGACAGTACCTGGCCTGCCGGATGTGGCATCGAAGGCAGCGGCCCCCTGCGTCCTCCAGGACCTGCACTGCCAGGCAGACCTCACCCTGCACCTCCGCATCGGGGTCCACACGGCTCAGGTTGATCCAGCTGTCGATGCCTGAGGGACACACACACGCTGATGCTGCGTAGACGCCAGGCTTACAAATTCATCAATGTGGACATTGTTTTCGAGTCATGTCTTCTGATGCTGGGGCTGCTATCAGCATAAAGTCAATGGGAAGAAACAAGGCAATCGGGAGGCCAAGAAGGCTCTGCCCAGGACCCCAGTGGGTCAGACCAATGGTCTGAGCTGTGTGCTGTGTGTCCCTTGTCACCTTGAAATACAGCATCCCTACTCTGCAGAATCTCGGGCATTCTGTCTGCCTGTCTCTCTTCTCTCCACAAGTTGAAGGTAATATTCTAATGTCTCCCAGCTCCTAGAACGGTCAGGAGTCAGCTTTGTTTGTAAATTGTCTATCTTTCCTAATTTTTTAATGGGGTCTGAGTCATTTCAGGGACAGGATCTTGCATTTCTGCCTGGGCCACAGAGGCACGTGGACCCACAGGCCCATCCGACGCTCACCACACACACGGGGAAACAGGTCACCATGAGCAACAGCGCCCAGCACAGCACTGGCCCTCTGGACCCATGAAGGCTGTAGGTATTATCCGTATGTTACCATTTGTTTTCAGCATCAAATATTTAAAGAAATAAAAGATGCCATCCCAAGAAGCGCCAGTTAATAACAACACATGAAAGCGATAAATTTTAAACAGGCACAGCATGCACCAGGCCCTCCCTGGGTTCAATCCCCAGTACAGAAAACAGTAGTAGTAGTGGTAATAATGACATAATTAGCGAGGCGCTGGGGGCTCACGCCTCCAATCCTGGCTGCTCAGGAGGCTGGGACCTGAGGATCACACAGTGTGCAGCCAGCATGAGCGCACACATACAAGAAGAGACTGGCATCCTCAGTTCACCAACGCAAAGCCAGGGTAGAGCTATGAGTGAGAACACTCAGGGACAGCGCCCAGGCCCTGAACCGAGCGAGCCCTAGACCAGCCCTGAACTAAGGGAAAACGGAATGACCGTCCACAGAAGGCTCTGTGCCACTGGCCCCGGCCCACCTCGGGGGTCGGCGGTGATGGCCTCCTTGCTCAGGGAGATCTTGCCGATGACGTCGTCATGCCTGCAAAGGGGAGGCCGTGAGCCGGGGACCCCACCACCTGCCACCTGCGGGTGCATCGAGGCCGGCGTCCAGCGGGGGTGTGCTCAGCTCCGGGACAACGCCCCTCCTTCCACGCCTGCACACCCTGCCCACCCCGCGGCCACGCCCCTCCGTGCCCGCCACACGCGTCAGCGCCCCGCCCACCGCACGCCCCGCCCCTCTATAGCACTGCCTCAAGCCCCGCCCCGAGATTGCCCCGCCCGTCGGTGCCCCGCTCCTCCCCAGCTCCGCTTGTCACAGGCCCCGCCCCCTCGACACTCCACCCTGGCCCCGCCCACTCACCCCACAGTGTCCTGGTCCAGCACATAGAAGGCCAGATGGTGGAAGTCCAGGGGCAAGTGCACCGTGTACTCCTCCCCCCAGAAGGGGCTCAGGCTCCGCCACACGGTCGCTGTCCTTCAAGAGAGGAGGGGGCTGGGACTCATCCCGAGATCCGTCCCCACGGACAGTCTGAGCCACTCAAGATCCCCATGGATCCCCCTCGGGGACAGGCACCTCACGACACTGACCGGGACCGGACACAGACACACACAGACCCCAGTGCACACACGCAGAGGTCTCACACCTGTGCACACACAGGCCCCAGTATGCGCCCAAGGAGCCAGACTCACATGGAGAACGAACAAAAGACACACAGACCCACACAATCCAGATACTCCAGGGAGACCAGAGACACAAGTGCACCCCACATTCATGGGGTGCCCTCAAAGACTTCTTGAAACACATGCCTGTGTGTAAACACAAGTTACCCAGCCACACAGCATGACACAGACACATCCCAGCGCCAGTGATGACAGGTACTGAGCCACACCCACCACAGCACTCATCTCCATTCTTCCAAGGCCTCTGGGAGAGGCCACTGGTCAGGTCAGCTCAGTGCCTCTGGGTGGGACTGGGGGCTGAGGAAGGCCTCCTGATGGAGAGGCAGGCAAAGGGGAGTGGCAAAGAGGACAAGTGCTCCAGATGGCTGGAACAGCATGTGCAAAGGCCCTGAGGCAGGGTTGGTCTTCATTCAGTTCAAAGAACAAGAATGCATCAGAGGCCAGGAGGGAACTGGAAGGGCCAGGATGGGATGTGATGAGACCACACGATGGCCAGGGTCCACAAGCTCAGGTGTATACACACACATACACACACACACACAGAGGTTGTGCCCTCTGACCTGGCCCAGGGGCTCCACCTTTAGACAGATACTCAAAGATTCCTCCTACTCTCTTCTCCCCCACCCACCAAGCCTTTTCCCACCCAGAGGTCCCTTCTTCTCCCCGCCTCCTGATCTGACAGCTCCTCAGAGCTCAGAGAGGGGGGCAAAGCCTGAGGTCCCCCAGAAAAGCAATCTGCAGGAAGGTCCAGGAGCAGCCTGCACTTGGGGATTCAAGGGGGAACAGTGGAGGTCAACCAGGGGGGCTACAGCCTACCTCTCCCCCATGCGGACTCCCTGCTCCCAGCTCCCCGCCCATCTGGACCAGAACTGGCGTCAGGAGCATCCTGAATCCTGCCGTCTCCATAGGAACCGGGGCTCCAGCCGCCTGCCCACCACCTCCCTCCAGCCTGTGGGGGCGGCTCCAGCCCTGCCCCATGCCTGCCATGCCCAGCCCCACACCCACCCCAGGGCTCACACCCACGCCCACACAGGCAGGCAAAGTGCTCACGTGTGCGTGCAGGATGGCCCGTGTGTGTGCATGTGCATGCACACACACACATACACACACACTGGTACACACAGGAGCCCTGTGAGCCCACCACATGGGCAATCATGCCAGCTCTGCCACCCTCTCCCACACACACACACGCACAAGTAGGCCCAGCTGGAGAGGCACGCATACACACACACACACACACACACACACACACACACACACACACACACACACACCGGCACCAGCAGCACCCAGCAGGCCCGGAACCAGCCAGTCCAGCCAAGCGTGAGATGCCAGCCCCCGAGAGGCCAATCACAGAGGGAGGCACAAGCTGGTGGCGGCTGAGTCACTAGAGAGGGAGGACATCCGGAGCATGGTGGGCTACTAGGGCACAGCAACCGACAGTCCTAGTGGGCCTGCTCGGGGAGAGGTGAGGACACACAATGGCCACCTGCAGGCCTTCCAAGTTTCCTGGGTTGGCACTGCCCCTCCCCATGCCCCAGATCTTTTGCTATTGTTGGCAGAGTTCTTGATAAGTAGCCCAGTTTGGCCGCACACTCACAATCCTCCTGCCTCAGCCTCCCAAATGCCAGGACTACAGGCATGCACCACTGTGCACGGATTCTCCAGGTCTAGGAAGAGCCCCTCCTCCACCCCCTGCCCCCACTCCACACCTGGCCACCACCTCGTCGTCCACTTTGACCAGGCAGTAGGGGTCACTGCTTCCAGACCTGCAAAGATAAGGCAGTCAGGGAGGGGCTGGAAAGGGCAAACCTGGCCAGAAGCCTCAATCTGCCTCACGGTTCTGGCAGGAGAGTCTGGGGCCCAGGAGGAAGGGGGCCTTAGCCGGGGTCACAGGGTCAGCCCAGCAGTGAAGATGTGGCTCCCACAATGCGTGTGGAGTTGGGAGTCACTGCATGGGCACCCATGAGAGAGGGACACAGAGGCACAGGACCGGGAAGGGCGAGCCCCAAGCCATGGTCAGCTTCAGTACCCCCACCCCCACTTCCCAGTGTGCTGGCTGCACCTCCCTTCCCAACTCCCGGCCTCAATTTTGCTGTAAATGGGTCCAGACATTGTTTTGCCAGGGGCTGGCAGGATAAAAGGAGGGGGGCCATGATGACATGGCCCCTGGGCTGCCCAGGAACTCCCCAACCTGCCTCTATACCACGATGTCTTGGGAGGGTCACTGCTGGAGTGGGGACCCCCCAGCCTCAGCGGGATGGACCTACAGAGGATCCAGACCTCAAAACTGAAGCGACAATATGCACGCTATGTCCTCTTGGGCAACCAAAGCCAGGTCCATCTCCCCTTCAAAATAGCAGCCCTGAGTCCATCCCAGCCTCTTCCCTGAAGCCTCCATCCCCAAGTCCCCTCCCCAGAGAGGCTTCCCTGTCCACCCCTGTCTCTCAAAATAACCCTGCAAGCCATGGCTCCCACCCCATGCTTCCAGCTCTCAGAGAGGCTGAGGCAGGAGGATCACATGAACCAGGAGTTCGGGACCAGCCAGGGCAACACAAACCCACTGAGCCCCGGAAATTATCTCACTCCTCATTTCTCTGCATTTCCCATCTTCCATCTGCCTCCCTGAACAACTGAGCTGTGAGCTTCTTGGGGGAACAGTCTGTACCCCTCTTTCTCCTCCATCTTAGCCTGGAGTTGGCCCAGGGGAATGAGTTCTGAGTGGACAGATGCTTGGAGTGTGTGCTCAAGATTCTGTCCCACACACCCAGAGCGGGGTGCTCAGCCTTCCCAGGAGCCCCACTGCCCCTCCACCTGCCCCTGGCCCCTCATGGGAGCCAAGCTCAGCAGGAGCTGCTCTGGGCTCTGACGCACAAGCCCTTATCCGGCTCCCATCAGGTAGGGGCCAAGGTGGCATGGCGCTGGAAGGCACTGGCTTCTCCCAGGCCTGGCCTCTCCCACGGCCCCTGCCCCAGTGCAGCATGGGAAAGAGGCCCCTCAGCCTGCCTGGTTTGTTCTGAGAAGCTGTCAGTGCTCAAATCCTAGGGAACTGTCTCTCTGGTCCTCAGTTTCCCCACTTGTGAAATGCAGACATCAGGAAGATTGCACAGAGGGTGGAGCCAGGATGCCTGCCAGCAGTGATGGCCAATTGTAGGAAGGACTCTGACATCGGCTGTGGCCTCCTGGCGCTGTTGGCCATTGCTGTGAACCTGGCCAGGCCTCAGGATCCCAGCCCACATGAGGGGTGGGCAGAGAACACACCTCATCCCAGAGGCGCCCCCCCCCCCCGGATATCTCAGCATGCTCTGGAAGAAGGGGGTCTGGGAGAAGAAGCTAGGGAAACTGAGGCACGGTGGCTGGGGTGTAGTGACACCCCTCTCTGCACCCTTGCTCTGGGGTGTTGCTCTTAGCTGGACTGGGGAACTGCAGGGCACAAGTATGACCCAGAGGTACTGGAACCATATATAACTCAAAACCTTTTGCAGGAGGCATGGGGGTTGTGAGGGCAGGTCCTGCCCCCATCAGCCACCCACCAGGACACATGGAAGACAGGGCTCAGACAGACAGTCCCCATCCCTGCATTATGGAGATAATGGAGCTCCATAATCTCATTCCTAGAGACTCCTCAAAAAGAAGGTGGTCTGGGAGCTGGTCTAGGTGCTCTCTGTTTTTATTTCAGGTATATTTGTTTGGGGGTGACTGCTGAGAAAGGGGGTGGCTAAAATCCCTAAGGGCCCATTGGCAGGGTACCATGATAAGAAGGTTCCTGAAATCAAGGGAGAGGGAGACACACACACACACACACACACACACACACACACACACACACCTCTCCCTCCCTGCAGGCCCAACCTTAACCTGGACCAAGACTCTGGCTTCCAGCTCACCTTAGCACAGGTGAGCGCCAACGGGCCCTCCACCCTCAGCTGCTAGGATCCAATGGCTCTACCCCCAAACCCCACTGCCCAGAGGGGAAACCAAGGCTCAAAAAGAATTGGGTTCAAGGTCAGGCAGCCAGCCTCCTCCCATGGATCCCACACCTGTCTCAGGTGCTGACATCCCCAGAGCCCGCTCTGGGCTGGGGGGGTAGAGGGGGGGCTCCCCTTTTCTGCTGAGTCAGTAATTGCTGACTCAGCTCTGGGGAGCCGAGCCAGGAACGGAGAGGAGCCCGTGTCCCCAGTTGGGTCTCTCCCACGTGACTGGGTTGGGAGTAAGGGCAGTGGCTATTCAGGCAGCTGGACATCCACGGAAATGTCACCCTAGTCTGACAGCTACCAGACATGGGGGTGGGGGTGGGGGTGGCTCAGGCCTCTGGGTCAAAAGGACCCCAGGAGGCCACCTGGCGACGCTCTGCAAGCCTAAACGTTGTTTGCACAGAGGACCATCTGGATGGGGGCCCTCGGGGCTCCTCAGCACGGGTTCCCGGATACCCCACTCCCAGGCCCGAAGACAGCTCCACCCCCCCCCCCAGCACCTGCCCGCACAAAGAGACCCTACAGCCCCCTCCTCAGCTCGGGAAGACCCCCTGGGGTACATCCCGGAACAAAGACACCTGCTTCCCGGAGCGGGGACAGCTCTCCCACGGGGATGGCCGGGCCCGGCAGCCCCTGGCTTAGGCGGGCCTGCCCGACGCCGCCCTCGGGGTCCCCGCGCCCACGCCCCCGGAGCCCCGGGCACTCACACGTCCTTGGCGGGCAGCGCCCGGCCCTCCACCACGCGGATACTCAAGGAGCTGCTCTTGGCCATGGCGCTCAGCCCCAAACTTTCCGGACAAGGGGACGCTCAGGTTCCGAGGCTGGACCCGAGGGCGCCTACATGTCACCAGCTGCGAGCCTGGCGCCCTGTCTCGGGTCCCAGCGCCACCTGTCTGGGGCGCGAGTGGCCGGATTTCGGGCGGGGGGGGGGGGTGGTCCGATGGAGGAGAAGCAATCGGACCCCTGAGAGGAGGGGGCGCCCGCCGGGCTCCACAGGTAGGAGCTGCGCCCCAGGCCAGCGGGCGCGCAGGCGGGCGGGCGGGAGGAGCGCGCGGGGGCACCGCCAGCCCTCGCCGCGGCGCTGGAGCTCGGAGAGGACCGACTGGGCGGGCAGGGGGCGGGAGGGGGAGGCTCAGGGCCGTCCCCGATCCCGCCTCCCGCAGGGTCCCCGCCCGCCCGCCCTGCGAGCCCCTCGCGCGCCCCCTGCCGGCACCCCAGCCACGCGCGCAGGAGCGCAGGGCGGCGGAGACCCGGGAGCGCCCGGACAGGCAGGTGGTGGGCGTGGCCACAACTGGGGCGTGGCTTGCTGCAGTGGGCGTGGTCGCATGGGGAGGGCGTGGTCTCTGCCTGGAGTGGGAGTGGCTTCTGTCGAGGGGGCGTGGTCTCGGGTTCTCTCGGAGTTGGAGGGGGGCTGCGATGCCCTGTCCGCCCTCCCTGGCACCGCCTCCATTCCTCGGAGCGTCGGCTCTGTGGACGGAGGGTCTCCCCCTCAGTTTCCAGCAAGCCTCAGGGAGTGGGAGCTGGCTGAAGGAATGTCTCCGGCTGGCGCTGCGCGGGAGGGGATGGCGGGGAGAGATATCCTCCGGGGTCCACTCCGTGCCAGGCACGGGTCTGAGAGATTCTCTTTGTTCGGCTCCTGTCATTCTGTACCCTGTGTGCTATCGCCCTCAGCTTCAGAGGGATTCCATAACTCGGCCAGTCTCACGGTTCGGAACTGGTTTGCCTTCCTGGATTCTGATCCTTACTTACTCTGCCCCTTTGGTAGCTGTGCCTAACCTCTCTGTGCCTCGATTTGACTTTCTCCTCTGTTCAATGGGGATGATGCCCTCCCTATCTTATTCACGGGGCTCTGAGAAAATTAATTAAGATAATGCAGTAGAGGAGTGAAGGTCTCTACAGGCACCTGGAGCTGTGTTTAACATCAATATTATAGACAGTGTTTAATATTAGTGTCCTTTGAGGTATGGCTTAAAGGTCACCTCTCTAGATTGTTCTTGCACCTCGTGTCCAGACCTCTTTTTTTTTCTGCTTCCATGGCTCCACGTTTGAACAATTTTCAAGTATTAAATGAGCTAACAAGTCCAGAAGGGCCTAGTCCAGGCTAGAAAGTGACCCCTCCCACACACATTTATTTCTCTCTCTGGGTTTGTCAGCCTGCTAAAGACCTTTTTTAGGCCAGGCACCCCTGGCTCACACCTGTAATCCTAACTACTCAGGAGGCTGAGATCTGAGGAACCTGGTTCAAAGCAGGCTTGGGCAGGAAAGTCCATGAGACTCTTACCTCCAATGAACCACCAGAAAACCAGGAGTGGCTCTGTAGCTCAAGTGGTAGAGCGCTACTAGCTTTGAGCTGAAGAGCTCAGGTACAGCACCAGGGCCCAGAGTTCAAGCCCCATGACTGACAAAATAAAAGAACTGGTGTGTGCCTGCCTGACCTCTCACGCTGGGCACTGTGGGCGGACCTCGTAGACTAAGTGTGGCAGTCACCACTGGCACAACCCGGAGCAGCTTGATGGCTGCCCTGCCTTCCATCCTTGATCCCACCCTGGCCAGGCTGGGAGGACTCAGGGCCCTGGACTTCTCTCCTCAGCCCCCATGGCCTCACTTGGGAAATGGGTCGGCAGGGCAGCCATGAGCTCAGTGTCTTGCAAGGTACCACAAGGGAGCCGGGGCCTGGGCCAGAACAGCAGAGGCCCCAAGGCTTCTTGCCCAGAGCACCCCAAAGTCAGTGTACACTGGAAGGAGGAGGGAAGTGAGAGCTGTCATGTGACCACAACTGCCAGACTGGATCCTGGGCCACCCCCCTCCCACCTGGGCCTCTGTCTGAACATGTTTGCCCCTTGGGAGGCTACAGAGACCTCAGGACTCTTATTGGGGGCCACAAATCTCCCCCCCTCCGTGTTCCTCCTGGCCCAGCTACTTCCTGTTGTTCTGGCCGGGGTGGTTGTCCCTGGGGCCCAGAAACAGCTCATGGCCTACCAGGCCACCAGCTGGGAACCAGGAGCAAGCCCCTCGCCTCACAGAGCCTCAGGACACCGGAATCAGCAGGGCAGTGAAAAGGCAGCTGGCCTCCTTCCTAGCACACAGTCGGTGCCTACTAGATGCTCCTGTAAAGGCAAACCAGCAGCCCTTCTTTTGCCAGCTGTGTGCAAGCCAGAGTGTATGGCTCCTGCCAGGGGGTACTGTGAAAAGCCACGGGTACTGGCCAGCGTGGATGAGCAGAAGCTGGGCACGAGTGGCTCACACCTGTAAATCCTAGCTATTCAGGAGGCTGAGGATTGAGGCTCAAAGCCAGCCCAGGCAGAAAAGTCCATGAGACTAAAAAACATGCTCAGGGACAGCGCCCGGGCCCTGAGTTCAAGCCCTAGGGCCAGCATACACATGTGTGTGCCACACACACACAGGAACAAAGCTCTTAGGTCAGGCTGGCCCAGAGCGACTCATTTCCCCCATTTGTAAATATAGCTCCTCTCCAGAGGACTCTGTGAGTGGGGAAACATGAACATCAGTCACTTAGCATACTTGGTATACAGCAAGTGCTCACTATGTGTCCCTGCCACAGTGGGGAGGGGGCTGATTCCACCCCTGTGTCTGGCATTGGGCTTCCCTTGGTGGCCCCGTGCTCGTGGTCCCCATGAAGGGCAGAGCACAAAGCCCAGCAGGGGAGTGCAGGGCTGGAGGGCACGATGCACCTCACTGCTCCCGAGGTTCCATCGCTGTTCTGCTGTTCCGGATCCAGGGGCCGGGGGAATCCAGGGACTTGCGTTCCAGCTGAGGTTGCTGATAAAGATCCCAGGCTCTACCAGCCCTCTTGGCCTTCCTCCCTGGGCCACCTACCCAGGGCACTTAGTGCTGGCTTGATCTGTCCCTGTGGGCCCTCAAGAAGGAGAGTGCCCCGGTCCGCCAGCGTCTGGGGGACTTGAGCTAGGCCACAAGGGGAGAACGCACACCCAGGAAACTGACCCACCAGCTCTACAGTAAAACCTTTCTCTGCCTGCTTCCCCCAAGGCTGAGGAGGTTAGTGTGATAGGACATCATACGCCTTATATAACAAGGGAATTCTCCGACCAAGCTCAGTGGCCAAGACCTGTCATCTTAGCTACCTACACAGGAGGCTGAGATCTGATGATCACTCTTCCAAGCCAGCCCAGGCAGGAAAGTTAATGAGATTCTTATCTCTCATTGTGGCTCAAGTGGTAGAGCGCTAGCTTTGCACACTGAAGTTCAGGGGCAGTGCTCGGGCCCTGAGTTCAAGCCCCAGAACTGGCACCAAAACAAAACAAAACAAACACTTCTAACCCTCTTCTCAAAATAACCACTGTCTGTCCATCCTAGCTTGGCACCGCCTCCCGGAAGTCTCCCCAGACCCAGAGAGGGGGGAGGGCCGAGGCACCCCACCCCTCCCCATGCCTGGAAGGCCGCGTGCTGTGACCTTGGTCTCCAGCGTTTCCCAGTGGTTTTACACGCTTGTCTGCTTTCCTAAATGTCAGGGACAATGTCTGATTTGTGCCAGGCCTCGCCACCCTTGGCGCAAGCCGGGCTTGCTGGGTTAGGTGCTCAGCCTCCTCCCCCGCCCACCCGGAGTGAAGCATTCACTTTCAGCCACTGCCCACCCCCCCACCCCCAAAGCAGGCAGCAAACCTGCCCCTGAGTGATCCCCACTTTGCTCCCCTGAGGCCCTGGCTGGGCTGGGCAGATGGGGCCCTGCTCAGAGAGCCCGCTCTTTGTCTCAGACACAAAGCTCTGTTTGTGATGACTGGTGAGACTTTGGGCACCTAGCCACAGGGCACGAGGCCTGGGGGCAGGGAGCGTGGGCAGGGCTGCCACCCCAGGTCCCCTCCTCACTTTGGAATGGAGAAGTAGGAAGAGGGAGGCTGCCCAGCCAGGCTGGGGCACATGGAGTGGTGCCATTTCCTGAACCCTGGGGGGGAGGCCCAAGGCCAGGCCAGGTGAGAGATGGCGCCCTGTCCTGTGGTTCCAGCGGTCTGTCATTCCTCCTGGCCCGGGGCTGACAGGCAGAGGTGCTGGGGAGCCCCAACAGGAGCAGCACCCCACTTAACAGAGGGGAATGCAGAGCTAAAGGCACATTCTCCGAGGCCTTGAGTAACTCCAGGATAGGGAGTGCTTCATTCAGCCTTCCAGCCACGTGTCTTTAGGGAGTCCCTTAACCCCCCTAGGCTCAGGTCCCGGTCCCGGTCTGTCTGTCACCCACAGCACAGACAGTGCCCCTCCTTGGCCCAAGTGCCCTCCTTGGCAGCCCTGACCTATCCCTTCAAGCCTGAGCTCCATACTGCAAGGTATAGGCTTTTGTCCTCCTCTAGGTGGGGGCCATACCCCCCTTCCTCAGGGCCTTTGCACATGCAAGCCCTGCTATCCGCTCTTCTCTCCTCCATTCAGTCCTCCTCCTCTGGGTCTGAGCTCACACCCCTGTGCCTGGGGTCCTCTTAGCCCCTTCCCTCCTTGGGTACAAACACCGGCTGCCATTCTATCCATTGATTGATTGATGATGCTACTGGGGTTTGAATTCTCGGGACCTTGTGCTTGCTCGGCCTTCTCTCTATCCCTGAAGCCACACCTTCCAGATTCAGATGCAGGCCCAGCCCCTGCCCTGGTGATGGCCTCTCTCCTCCCAGCCCCGGAGCCTCTGGGCTCAGCTCTGCAATGCACTGTTGTGCTGGTGGTCGCCTAGGCAACCGGGGCAAGCTCTGCTGGCTTCCAGGAGTCCCCAGCAAGCTCACACGCTGTTGCTGCTGCTGCTGCTGCTGTTGTTGTGGTCTTCGTGCCCCCTCTCGGAACCCCCCTCTCAAGTGCACCTCCCCAGCCACCTTGGGGAATGGCCATCTCCCGGAATGAGACTTCCCTGCTGGCCTTGCAAGAAGATTCTGGGTGAGGGGGCTAGTGGAGGGGCTGGAGAGAGGGAGGGAGGATGGGAGGAAGGGTCGAGGTCTGGGATGGACTGCCCCTTCTCTCCTACCCCTGATCTCTGGAGAGATGCTTCATGATGGGGTCTGCTCCTGCCTGCCCCCCCACCCAGCATCCAGTAGAGATGCCACCACAAAACCCGCAGAAAGTTCTAGGAGTTCAACCTAAGTTGCATTTTAAGGATGGGGGGGGGCATTGCTTTAAGCAAGGCCCTTCTAGATGCCAGCTGAACAGCCCCCCTGCAGCAGAGAACTGGTGCCCCCACCCCACCTCCCCTCTGGATAAACCTCCTTCTGCCCAGGTCACCTTACTCTGACTTATTGTTCAGTCCTGGGGCTTTTTTACATTTCTCACATTGGGATCTCAGGCATGAGCCCCCGCCTCCAGCCTTTTAGTTGACATGAGGTCTCTCAAGACTTTGCCCTGCCTGGCCTCAGATCTCAATCGTCATGATTGCTACCTCCCTAGAAGCTGGGATTCCAGGCGTGAGCCGCTGCACCCACCTCTTGGGGCCCTGACCCTTGCCTTCTCTTCCACCTCCTTGTGGGTCCTTCCAGGCCTCCACCTGAGCAAAATGTGACCCACTTGGGGCGGCTGTTGGGCCTCCTGGAGAAGAGGCGGGAGCTGGCCGAGGCAGACCAGAGTCTGCGGGCCCAGAAGGAGGTAACCTCAGTCCCCAGACGGAGACATGGGGGAAGAGGGGAGGAAGCAGCACAGGACCAGCAAGTCGCAATGTTTAGACGTGGTACTTCCCACGAAGCTCCCACGCTTCTGTGAGCGGAGGGAAGCCCGCAGCTGTGCGCCCAGCAGGAGCACTGCATGCTGTGCACTGCGTTAGTCCCGGCCCCAGAGACCCAAAGGCTAGAGAGGAAGGCAGGGGGCATAGGGCAAAGCACCGGGGCGGCAAGAGGAGAGGGAGGGCGGAGGCTGAAAGGGGCCGGAGAGTCTCCCTCCCCACTCCTCTCCTGCCTCCGCCCCTCCCCAGGAGTTCCGAGCAGCCACAGCGGCCCTGACCCAGCGCTGGGCTCAGCTGGGGCAGAAGGAGCAGGACCTAAAGGGGTCCTTCGTGCGCTTCGACAAGTTCTTACAGGTGGGTGGCGATGGCGGGGAGGGGTCACGGTGGACAAGTCGTCGCCCAGCGGGGCGCAGCAAGGCTGGAGGCCAAGGCGAAGCCTAGGCCAACATCTGAAATTCGGACTCCACGTGGCCTGCGAGCCACGTTTGCTGCAGATCGGGGTGGGGTTGAGAGCCCTCGCACCCCACTTCCTCCCCGCTGCCCCTAGGACTCGGAGGCCCGGCGCGGCCGCGCGCGGCAGAGGGCGGCGGAGGAGCGAATCCGGGCGGGCCGCCTGGAGGCGGAGGCACAGCGCCTGCGCGCCCAGCTGGAGGCGCTGCGGCGGGAGCGCGCGCGGCTGCGGAGGCGGCTGCGGCGCCTGGAGCCCTGCGCGCGCCTGCTGGAGGGGGCGCTGGAGCTGCTGCCCGAGGTGAGCGGTGCCGCGAGCCCGTGTGTCCCCGCCCCAGTTCCGCAGGAGCGGGAGCGGCGTGGGGAGTGCGCGCGCGCCCAGACCATCCGCTTGAATTAAGTGAACCAAGCGCCGGAGGCTGAGATCTGAGGATCGCAGTTGGCAGCCAGCCCGGGCAGTGACGTCTGCAAGACTCTTATCTCCCACGAGCCAGCGAAAAAGCCGGGAGTGGTGCGGCGCTGTGGCTCAAGGGGTAGCGCAACAGCCTTGAGAGCGAAAGCTCGAGGGACAGACAGCGTCCAGGCCCTGGGTTCGAGCCCCAGGACCGACCGCACACACATTAAAGAGAACAGCCAGGGCTGGGGCGCGGGGCCGCGCGCCGGAGGCGGGGTCGGGCGGGTGCCAGTGGGGAGGAGGTCCCGCCATCCCGGCTCTCGGGGTCCCGCTGCGGCGCCCCAGTTCCAGGAGGTGCCCGTGCTGGTGGCGCGCTTCGCGGGGCTGGCGGACGCGCGGGCGGCGCTGCAGCGCGCAGAGGCGGAGCGGCGCGCGGAGCTGGAGGAGGCGCGGGCGGCGCTGCAGCGGCTGCGGGAGGAGGAGCCCGAGTTGCGGCTGCGGCTGAGCCAGCGGCGGGCGGAGCTGGAGGCGCGGCTGGAGGCGGCGCGGGGGCGCCGGCAGCAGTGGGTGCGCGGGGCGCACGGGGTGCGGGGCTTCCTCCAGGCCGGCCCGGGCAGCCACAGCCTCCCCTGGCCCCGCCGTCACTGAGACCCCGCCTGCAGGAAGCCGAGTGGACGCAGATCCAGAACACGGCGGCCGAGAAGACGCTGCTGCTGGGGCGCGCGCGCATGGCGGCGCTTGGCCTGTACCAGGCAGTGTGCCTGCACCGGGGGCAGCCGCCCGCGCTGGACCTTGAGGACACGGAGGGGCAGCTGGAGCAGGTGAGCGCCTGCCGTTCTGCTCGACACCGCGGAGCAAATTTGCCCACTCTCTCCAGGCTCACAGAGGGAGGGCGGACTCCGGAGAGTTCTGTTGTTGGTGCGGGGGTAGGTGGTATGGGGAGTGCTTAGGGTGTGTGACCTGCCTTCCCAGGTGAAGCTGTTCATCCTGGACTTCTCCGCCATGCTGGCTAGCCTCCCTCAGGCCCAGCCCACAGCCACAGGTGAGCGGGAAGGGGGGGGGCTGGGGCAGGGGGTCCAGCACCCATGGTATGAGGGCAGAGCGGCTCTGTCTAGCTGCTTTCTCATAGGAAAGTGGGCAGCCGTGCCGGCTCATCCTGTGGGATTCACCGAAGGCACACAGCAGACACTCCATAAACGCAGGCCTCGGTGATGGCAAAGACAAGGCTGTGTCCCACACCCCACCCTGCAGCACAGAACCCAGGACATGACCGAAGAAAGGGGCCACTCCAGCCCACCCATTGCTGGGGAGGGGCCTGACAGCCCCAAACAAGCACAGAGTACTGGGGAGTCGGGAGCAGTGCAGAGGCTGGAGAGCTCTGACCTCAGCCCACACACCACCTTTGTCCCAGTGTCCTGAGCCCACTGGAATGCATGACCCTCCAAGCCCCATTTTCCAGGCGCCCCCCCCCCCCCCAGGTAGAGGACCAGAGGGGACCGTGCAGGGCTCAATGGCCATATTAGTGGGGTTACCTGGGTCTCCTCCTAAGAAGACTGCAATCCTGGCCTGCCAGAGACACCCTTTAAATAAAGCTTTATTCCATTAAAACCCATCAGGGTGCAGCCCTGTGTGGCCATGACCCTTGAGTCCAGAACACACTCAGGTCTTGGTCCACTGTTTTGATGGAGAATCCCACATACTCCTCAAGACCCTGCCCAATGTGTCCATCTTCACTGAGGCAGCCGCTGTTTTCTGTGCCAGGCACTATTTGTTTTCAGGGCTTTCCAAGAGGCCTGGGCCTGTCCCTCACATCCTCTTCCTCATCTTGCCCTTTTTGGATGGGGCACCCCGGCCGAAGGCACCCTGCCGCAGCTCCTGGGCCCGGCGGCGGTTGCGGGCTGAGAGCTGCTTGAGGCCCCCACTCTGTAGGAAGCGCAGCTTCTGGGTGCGACGCCGCTGCTTCAGGATCTGCTGCTTGGTCCTGAGCTCAGAGCGCACACGGCCACCAGGGCCGCCCGGGGGCTGGGGTGCACCTGTGGGGACAGACGGGCAGAGACTGGAGTTCAGACTTGGTGGTGATTCCTGTCTCCCCCAGAAGTCCCCACAGCCCCCATTCTGTATTCACTGCTGTCTGCCTGCAGCAGGAGCTCAACAGTGCAACAGGAAAGAGTTGGAGCAAGTGAAGGGGAGATGTGGTGGGAATAGGTGGAGACCAGGCTCACCCACAACCCGAGGACCCAGCCAGATCCCAGCTCTGGGGGCGTGGGGCAAGCTGGGGCTATGGCCACCCAAAGGAGCCCAGGACATGGAGCGGCCTGGGGAGGGGGGAGTGACCCAGGCTCCACACTGTGTGTCCCTCAGCCTCCTCCACCTCCAGAGTGAGTCCCTGGTCACAGATGACCACACCTGCGAGCAGGAGCCCCTCAAAGATCAGGGGCAGGGCGTAGGGGGCAGGGCCCCTTCATTGCATCACTTGCAAGGTCCCACCCTGGGGGGAGCACCCCAGGCCAGGGTCACTCCATACTGGGTCATGAGACTAGCAGAGCCAGCCAGGTTCAATCCCACTTCAGTCTGCTGAGAGGACACATGGTTACCTGGGCCACGCCTAGGTGACACCTGCCAGCCCACAATGCCAGGAGGAAATCCTCCCCAACTTCCTCGTCAAACCAACTCTGCCTGGGCTGCTGACTTTTGGCTGTGCCCCTCCCCCACTCCCTGGGGACAGGGGTGACACACAGTGCCACACTTAGGTGCAGTGTAGTGTTGACAGACCCTAACCCTTGAGGCCCCACATCTACCCCAAGTCACCAGTTACCCCACAGCATCACCTGGACCTGGAAGCCACTCTACCTAGCTCACAGGGCAGGACAAGCCTGAGGAGGTGGGGTGGGGAGGATGTGGGCTGTGTGTCACAACTTTACCAGCAGGGTCTGAGCAGGAAGTGGGGGGGGGCCTCAGGCCACAACACTGTTCCCTTTCCACCCAGCGCTGGGGCTGTGTGCAGCCCCTGTACCTCAGCTTATGCCCCCTGCCCCCACTGCCCAGCTGCACTTCACATTGGGGCTCTCACCTTGGCTACGCCCTCTCCTCCCACCTCTTCGTGCTGGGCCTCGCTGCTCAGATGTTCCCTCTTCCTCTGAGTCCCGGTCATCAATTTTCTGTTTCTGTTTCCACTTCTGGTAGCTGGGGAACCAGGCTAAGGAAGTTTCAGGTGGACCCCCTGCCAGAGCTCCTCCAAGACACATATCCACCAAAAGTTGCTGAGAAAAATGCTTGACCCTCCCCCCCACAGAACCAACCTATAGGAACAGAGGAAGATGCTGGACCCCGCCCCTAGATACAACCCAACCTATAGGAGCTGAAGCCACTTGACCCCACCCACTGCCCGGCTCCCTGGCCTGGTTCATAAGGATACAGATCCCTCTTGTAGGAGCTGCTGATAAACCGGCCACTCTCTGTCTTGATCTTCTTCTTATCCTCCTGTCCTGACTGTCCCACAAACCGCTTCTTCTTCCGGTCCCTGCAGGAGAGGGCAGGAGTCTGAGGCCACAGCTTCCCTGTGGAGGGGGTTTGCTGGGCCCTTGCACGGGGCTCGGGGGGTTTCAGGCCTGGGCCCTGTCCCTCCAACCTTCCTCGGGTGGCCCAGGTCTTTGATAGAGGAGTTTTGGGGCTGCGGGTTGGGCGCCACTGGTGCTGGGTCAGTGGCTGGTCTTCCTGGAAGAGCTGTCTGGTCACAGGCCAGCCTGGAGAGACCAGTGAGCAGCAAGAGCATGCCTGGGGGTGTACTGAGCTCCCGCCCTGGGGAAGGTGGGCATGCTCACCCGCACTCACCACTTGAGCTGCTGCCGGCCTCTGCTCAGGTTCTGAGCCTCATCCCCCATCAGGTCCAGCACAGCGCCGGCCACCTGCTGCTCAAAGGCGCCCCCAGCCCCTCCAATGCTCAGGCTGAAAGGTGCAGACAGAAGGGTTAATGGGGGTCAGCAGCCTCGTCTGCCCGGCTGGGGCCCCAGCCACTCACCCCCGCTCACTGTCGAAATCTTTGGGCCGGTAGGGGACATAGAACTCCTGGTCCCGCTGCCGGGTCTCCTCCCTCCGCCTCTTGGCTCCTCTGCTGGGGCCTGGCACCTGCCGCTTCTTGCCCATAACCTCTGAGAAGATGGCCTGCAAACAGGGGCCTGGGTCATGCCTGTGGCCCTGGGCGCCCACCCTGCCTCCCCATGCCCACTAGCCCCGGCAGAGGCGGAGGGTGGGGGCTCCCAGGAACTTTAGAACTGTAGCACAGGTGCAGGAGGACAGCATGAGACCCAAGCTCCACTTGGGCAGTACTCCATCTGGGACATTTCAGAGAGGAGTTCTAAAGGTAGCAGCTGGAGTCTGCCTCCGTGAAGTGAGCCGTGTGACCCCCCCTCCCAGGACAGAGCGCAAGTGCTGTACCCTGCTAGCCCTCTGCACATTCCGAACCTGGCCTCTGGGCTGACAGATGGGTGGGGGACACATGCCACACCCCTAAATGCACACAGAGGCTGAAGCTCTGCTTCCACAGACAGCAGGGGAGACTGGAATTGCTGCCGGGAGTCCTGCATGAGGCCTGCTGCACTTCCCACCCCCCAGAGCACCAGGGCCGCAGAGGCGGCGGGCAGCAGCACCTCCACACTCTCTCCCGCATCTTCCTCATCCTCAGGCTGCTCATCCTTTGGGGCTGGGCCACCCAGGGCCTGGCCAGCTGGACCTTCTTGCTGCTGCTGCTGCTGCTGCTGCCGCCCCTGCTGGAAACTGGCGATGGCTTTGCAGTCCTTCTGCCGCTTGGCACGCATCACCTGACAGCTCAGGTCCCGGCTGGAGGCATTGATCTCAAAGATGGTCTGAGAAGGGGAGACCCAGTCCTGCTAGCCAACCCCACTGCCCTCCAGGCCGCCTCCCCTGCCCCCCAATCCTGCTAGCCAGTCCCACTGCCTGCCCGTCTGCCTCCCCTTGGCCCCCAATCTTGGTAGCTAGCCCCACAGCCCACTGGCCTGCCCCCTGACCCCACCCTCACCAAATGGATGCACTCTCCCCAAACATCCCTCCTAGTCCTGTCTGCATTTCACCATGGAGGGTGTGGGCACCCCACAGCCCCTGAAGTGGCCCCCATGGGACCTGCTGTGTACCTCACAGACACTCCAGGACAAGGGGGTCTCTGGAGACACCCAGATGCTCAGGGCCACTGCGGGGTCACCCTGGGCCCTGGCATACAGCCACCAGAACCGCAGGCATCCAATGTGGCACTCACCGTCCGGGCACGGTACTTCTTAATGCTGTCCACCAGCCTCAGCCGCTTCAGCTCCCCATCCTCAAAGTATGAACCTGGAGGAGGGGCACAGGTTGGGTTGGGATGCTGGGACCCACCTGCCGCCCCGGCACTCCCACTCCGCGTGGGACTCACTGAAGAGGGGGTGCAGGCCCAGCCCTGTCAGGTCCAGCTCCTTGGCCCTCTTGATGGACTCGGGCGAGGGTGCCGGTCGTGAGCGCAGGTATTGCTGCAGCGCGTTCTCCGCCACGCGGCCCAGGCCCCGCAGCTCCAGGGATGCCTCCAACGCGCTGCGCAGGCCCCCATCCTCGTCGTCCACCACACTCTGTGGCACCCGGCCCAGCACACCGTCCACGCTGACAGTACCTGCCGGCCACGTGGCACAGTGAGGGCCTTCCGTGGTGGGTGGTCCTGCCCCCCACCCCAGACCTGAGCCCCAGGATCACAGCTTTGAAATGATCATGAAAGCACCCAGTGCTCACAGAGCGCCAGTGGCTGCTGTCCTTGCCACCTGCCCCCAGTCTTGTTCACCTGAGGGCTCCTCTCCTGGCCGTGCGAGGTTGAGGGAGCGGCCCAGGAACAGGTGCAAGTCCAGGAGGTAGGGGACCTCGTCGGGGGCCACCAGGGAGTAGGCTGTACCACTTCGGCCAGCCCGGGCTACACGGCCTGTGGGAGGAGATGGTCCAACTTCAGCCAAAGAAAAGAACCTTGGGCTGGAGGAGCAGCTCAGTGGCTGAGACCCTGCCTGACCCACACCAGCCCTGAGTTTAATCCTCAGCACCACCAAAACAAAAAAGGACCCCAACTCCCACAGGACTGGCCCATGTCAACCATAGGATGTGGCTATTAGGCCAAGGCCTTGGCCCTCCCTGAGCGGCTGTCCCCATTTGGGGACGATCCATCATGGCCACCAGGCCACTATGAGCCAACACAGCTCTGGCAGGTCAGCCGTGGCTCAGTGGCAGGCACCTGCATCACATGCACCAGACCCTGGTGCTGAGAGAAAGAGCTGGATAAATGTCAGTTTCAACACATCCTACAGGAAGGCAGATGAAGCAAAGATCTGAGGATTAGCTAGGGAGAGGCCCTCCTGAGTGGCTTGTCCTCCCCGGGCCCTTCCCTGGGCCTCAGTTTCCCTTGCAGTGGTGGCAGGCGCCAAGCTCTGTGTGTGTGTGCAGTCAGGTCCCTCA
Organism: Perognathus longimembris pacificus; assembly: GCF_023159225.1. Taxonomy (NCBI): domain Eukaryota; kingdom Metazoa; phylum Chordata; class Mammalia; order Rodentia; family Heteromyidae; genus Perognathus; species Perognathus longimembris. The sequence goes on along the minus strand of NC_063163.1, from coordinate 84,974,459 downwards.
CCCACGCGGTGCAGGAAGAGCTTGCCCTTGGCGGGAAAACTGTAGTTGATGACGTTGTCCAGCAGCGGGATGTCCAGGCCCCGGGCAGCCAGGTCGGTTACGATGAGGGCTGAGCACTTGCCGTGCGTGAACTTGGCGAGGTTGATCTTGCGGGCCGTCTGGTCCAGGGCGCTGTAGATGTGGGTGCAGCTCACCCGCTGGGCCGACAGCAGCTGTGTGGACCAAAGGCAGGAGCTGGGAGGGCGCCCTGCAGGGGGTGGTGGCTAGGGCCTGGCGCCCTTGGCTGGAAGCCCAGCTCCGCAGGGCTATCTGAGCATCAAAGGAGATGGCATGGACTGAGAGCTCAGGTCCCTCAGGGAAGTGGCAAATGACAGCCTGTCTGATAGCCTGTGGCTGTCACTAACCATCTGCATGACCTTGGGGAAGTTACCAAGCTTGCCTGTGCCATTTCGTGTTCACTGGCAAGGGGAGATGCTTCACTCTCCCCACCTGGGCAGGGCACAGGGGTTAGTGCACCCAGGAGAGCATGGGGCATGTTAACTACTCCCTGCACCGGATGGTTTTCGTGGGCCTGCTGCCGCCTGGGGACAGAGGCCTTGCTGACAAAGTGAAGCCCAGGAAATGACAGGGCCCATGTGTGTGTGGTGGGCATGGAGCAGAGGCTCACACAGGGGTGTGCCTGTGAAAGCGGCGCCAGGCTGCTCACCCATGCCAAGTGCACTCTATACAGCTTACTGCAGGCAAGTGAAACCTCCAACTCCTATTTTTCTGCTGCCAAATTCTGGGGCTTGAACTCAGGGCCTAGACACTGTTCCTCGGCTTTTTTGCTCAAGGCTGCTATTCTACCACTTCAGCTGCAGATCACTTCCAGGTTAGAAATTAAGAGTTTTTTTTTGGTGGTTAGAAATTAGAGTTTCACACTTTCCTGCCTGGTTGGCTTCAAATTGTGATCCTTGGATCTCAGTCTCCTGAGTGGCTAGGATCATAGGCGTGAGCCACAGGTACCCAGCTAAGCTTCAGGTTTGTTTTGGTAGGTTATGGGGCTTGAACTCAGGGCCTGGGCACTGTTCCTGAGCTTCTCTGTGCTCAGGGACACTCTACCACTTGAGCCACAGCGCCACTTCAAGCTTTTTCTGTATAGGTAGTACTGAGGAATCAAACCAGGGATTCATGGATGCTAGGCAAGCACTCTACCACTAAGCCACATTCCCAACCTAAGCCTCAGTTTTTAACTGTCTCCTGATATCAGCATGTTTTTTCCAGTTTTCATGATAAAAAGCCCCACCCAACTGCTCAGTGCTGGTGCTGCCCCCTGGTGGCCTCCCTTGGAAGTAGAGCAGCAAGCTCCAGATGACCACCAAAGCAGGACAGGGGCTTCCCAACACTTCCTGGCCCCTGGCCCTGCTCACCTCTGTGAGGTACTCGGCATGGTGCTTTGTGGCCACAAACACCACCGTCTGGTCCTGGGGACGCACCACGTTGCGGAGCAGATAGAGCAGCACAGCGGCCTTGGTGTCTTCCCGTACCAGGAGGAAGGAGGTCTGGCGGGGAGATGGGATAGGAGGTATGCTCGCGGGGGTCCTAGCTGTGAACCTGGCCTGCCCCTGGGAAGGGGGCCAGACCCTGACTCACCTTCAGCTGCTCATTGAGCTTGGCATCCACGTCCAGCCGGATGAGCACGGGCTCCGTGAGGCCTGAGGTGGGTGGCAGAGGAGTTACAGAGGGACAGGACCCAGCCCCACCCCAGCTCCAGTGCCACCCCAGCTTGCTCACCAGCCCGGGCAAACTCCACCAGCAGCTTGGGCAATGTGGCAGAAAAGAGCACCGTCTGGTGGCCCCCGGGGAGGCGGCTGAGGATTTCCTGAAGCTGCTCAGCAAAGCCCATCTCAAAGAGCCTGGGAAGGGCAAAAGGGAGCGGGCAGGAGGGTCAGGACAGGCTTACAATGTCTGTCATGTGCGCAGCCTGGCGCATTACCATAGCCAACATGCACATGCCCACACTGGGTCCCAGGAGCAATGACCTGGTGTCTTGTCCATTTCCTCCAAACTCCCTAAACACATCAGTGCGGCCCAGTTTGCGCCAGGCATGGGCGGAGTCCTCACTGCACCCCAGGGGTGCCATGTTCTCCTCACCTTGTGCGTGAGGCAGCCAGGCCTCCAGACCCCTATGATCTGTATAGGTTTGTGCAGAAAGGGGCAGGGCCAGATCCCACCTTGCCTGGATCTGCATGGAACTGTGCTCACAAGGTTGTGTTTTGTTTCTTTGAATCCACAGGCTTGTCATTTTTATTACTTTTCAGTCCTTATAAAACAACACTAAACCCCATGGTACCCAGAATCAGCTTCCACCCCTCAGCCCACATCAGAGATCAGGTTCAGCCACCAAAGTGTCTCTAGGTGGAGCCAACCCTGCCCAGGCATGGGGGAACCCAGGCCTCACCTGTCAGCTTCATCAAAAACCACATACTCCACGCTCTGTAGCTTCAGGTTCATCTCCACGGCCACGTGCACCAACCGGCCAGGTGTAGCAATGATTCTGGAAGGGAGTACACAGACCAGTAGTCACCCTGGGCTGGGGCCACTGGGCACATGGGAAGAACCAGGTCACCCCTGGGCTGGGGTTGCTCAATAGGTGGGAAGGGAGCTCAAATGCATCAACTCACATGTCAGGATTTTCATGCAGGGCGGCAAACTGATCTTCCATTCTGGGGAGGACAAGGGGGGGAGAGGTCAGCATGACAGTACAGGTGTCCCCTTCACATAACCAAATGTCCCTGTGTGTCTCCACACACCAACCCTAGGAGCAGAACCCAGACTGTGAGACTGAGCCACTACCCTGACCAGAGATGCGGGCTCAATCACAGAACCATCCAGCAACCTTGGTTGCAAGTAGCCAAGCTGCTTTTCCCCATAGCGCCATCTAGCAGCTGACCTTGGAACTGCCACAAATGGGTTCCCTGATCTCTGCTGGCCAAAAACATTTTGGGAGTGTGTCCATCCATCATTTTAGGAGACGCCTGTGGCAGACAGGATCTGGTGCCCAGGACTGCCCAGTTCTGGCTGAGCTGCTGGGCTGTGGACTATTGCACACCCCTCAGGCTCCCTGGAGAGTTGTGTGAGCACCAAAGGAACTCTGCTACTAAGACCCAAGGTGTGCTTGCAGGGAGACAGCCCTGTGGGGAAAGGGGACTCTTACTTGTCCCCGCCCAGGATCAGGGCTGTCTTGAGGCCGGTGAACTTGCCCAGCTGTGGAGAAAGGGAGAGAGAGGCTTTGAGGGAGGGGAAGGTTGGCTGAGGCAGTCTGCCCACAGCTCCTGTATTGGCCCCAGCTGCACCCGCAGCTGCACCCAGCACCCCCCGCAGCTGCACCCAGCACCCCAACACACCTCCTTAGTGAACTTCATGGTTTGCAGGGCCAGCTCCCGGGTGGGTGAGAGGATGAGGGCCCGGGCGCCGGTCTGAGCGCTGCGGGCCTTAAGCCGCTCAAACATAGGGAGAAGAAAGCAGGCAGTCTTGCCGCTGCCCGTCCGTGCCATCGCTACCACATCCTTCCCATCCAGGATCACCGGGATGGTCTACAGGACACGGAGGGCAGGGGGTGTTGTCAGGGTCTGCCCAGACCCCTGGGCCCTCCCAGCCCTTCCTCTTCCTCTACCCCAACCCTCTGGGCCCTCCCAGCCCCTCACCTTCCGCTGGATTGGCGTGGGCACCTTGTAGCCCTTCTTCATGACACCCTTGAACACAGGGTAGCTCAGGCCTGGAACATGAGGCATCACAGGCAACGTTACACAACAAAGGACCATTGGATCAGCGAGCAGTGAGAACAGAAAGGAGACAGTGCAGAAAGGACAATATTAAACTGGAGTGAGTTTACACAGGGCGGGGTTCGGCCCTCCTTTGGATTCTGATTGGGACATTCTTTCTTACTCATTGTTTATGGACAGAGTCTTACCTTGTAGCACAGATTGGTCTTGCATTATTCTCTCAAGATCCTCCCCAGTGCTGGGATTATACTCATGTACCACCATGCCTGTCCCTCCTCTTGTAAGGTTATAAACTATGCACCTGGATGCTTTAATACCGTGGTAGGCAGAGTGAGCTAGTTTCTTAATCCCTTGAGACCTCAATCCCTGCTCCAGCAGCTGCTGCTTTGTGAAAAGCAGTTTCCTTTCCACCTTGGAGGTGCTCCAGCCTCCCTCTTCCCTTCTGAAAGGCTGCACTGCCAGGCAGTAAGCCATCCCTGTCTTTTTTTTTTGCCAGTCCTGGGGCTTGAACTCAGGGCCTGAGTACTCTCCCTGGCTTCTTTTTGCTCAAGGCTAGCACTCTCACTTGAGCCACAGCACTACTTCTGGCCTTTTCTGTATATGTGGTGCTGAGGAATTGAACCCGGGGCTTCATGCATTCTAGACAAGCACTCTACCACTAGGCCACATTCCCAGCCCCGCCATCCCTGTCTTTGCCTCCATCTGTTCTCCTGACCTCAGCCCTGTGACCTGCTTCCTCCCCCACCTCCACTCTCACCCCCATACACTAGAAAGTCTCCAATGATTGGAGACTAATCTTATACCACAATGCTGAGCCCAGGGCAGACATCCATAATCAAGTACAGAGGGTATGATGACCTCCTGGTGCCGCTGTCCAAAGTCCAGAGCAGACATCAGTAACCAAGTGCAGAGGCCCAGCTCCCTCACGCACCCATGGACTGGAAGCCTCCAGACTTCTTCTTCTTCTTGTTCTGGGCTCGCACCATCTCCCGGGTATCGGGCTCCACATCTGAGGCACACTCGGAGGTGGGGAAGGCAGGCAGTGCTCTGGCAGGGCCATACTGGAAGGGAAGAACAGAGAGATACCACCACTGGGCATCTTTGGGGAGGGGTCTGTCTTCCTGTCTGTCACTGGATTTACACAGCTTCTCTGTCAACAGCTGCTTGGACTGGGCCAGGATGGGGCCAAAATGCTGAGTGGGCTCTGCAGACATAGAGCATGCTTGAGATCCCAATTTTGCCCTGTTTGAGCTGCAAAGCCTCAGGTAAGGGCCTGGGCCTCCCAGAGGCCTCTGCTTCAAGAGTTCAGGACTCAGAGGAGCAGCCTCTCCCTCAAGCTCCCTCTAGCGTTTGGTTCCGTGGGTTCTGCAAACATGATCCTTAAGCCTAGCTCCCTGAAAACTGAAGGTACGCTGGCAGACTGTAGCTAAGCATTTCAATTCATTGTACCCAGAGACTTCTCCACTCTCCTTCCCCAGTTTGACCATTTCTGTTCTTTTCCCATTGTCCAATCTGCTTCATTGTTTCAACTGTCTCCTCCAAGATTCTCAATTTTTTCTGTGTAAAAACTGCTAGCTATGGGCTGGGAATGTATTGGCTTAGTGGTAGAGTGTTTGCTTAGCATGCATGAAGGCCTGGGTTCGATTCCTCAGCACCACATCAACAAAAAAGCCAGAAGTGGCGCTGTGGCTCAAGAGGTAGAGTGCTAGTGTTGAACAAAAAGAAGCCAGGGGGCTGGGGATATGGCCTAGTGGCAAGAGTGCCTGCCTCATATACATGAGGCCCTGGGTTCGATTCCCCAGCACCACATATACAGAAAATGGCCAGAAGTGGCGCTGTGGCTCAAGTGGCAGAGTGCTAGCCTTGAGCAAAAAGAAGCCAGGGACAGTGCTCAGGCCCTGAGTCCAAGCCCCAGGACTGGCCAAAAAAAAAAAAGAAGCAGCCAGGGACAGTGCCCAGGCCCTGAGTTCAAGCCCCAGGACTGGCAAAAAACAAAAAACTGCTAGCTACCAACAGCTACAAAGTTACCAGAAGCTGAGATTTATATGCAATTAAATATAATTAAATGTAGCCAAATGCAAGTATTAGTTACCAGCACTAAGTAAGTAGAAAACAAAGACATCTCCTGGGGCTAGAGGTATAGTACTCAGCAGAGGGTGCACCTGGCACATGCAAGGCCTGGGTTCAATTCCCCAGCAGCCTCCCTTCCCCCAAAAATCTGTGTTCAGGTATGGCACTTTCTTCTGTGGAATTCTAGAACAATCAAAAATTTGTTTCCACTTTCATCCTTCTCCAGCTGCACTGAGTCCATAAAATGCTGAATGTCAGAAAAGTTCAGTTTATACTTCTTACAAGGATGTCTTTGAGACAGACAACATTATCTTGCTACAAAGCCAGGCTGGCCTTGACTTGTGACCACCAGTGCCGGGATTACAGGCATGAGCTATGACACCTGGCTTAGTTTATAACCTAATTTGAGATGACAGGATTTTCCATGTAAAAGTTGTGAATTCCAACTTGTATACCCTTTTCTCGTTCACACTACAGTCTATGCTTTTCTACTGGCTATTGCTAGGAGGTAAGAGGCAAGGTGCAGCTACAGCCACGGTATCCCCTCGCATCGGAAATCATCCCAGCTCAGTCCTGGGATGGGAAATGAGCAAGCCACTCTCCACCACTTTTCCAGGCATTAGGCAAGGAAGGGAAAGGCCAGGAGAGGAGCACAGAGGTCAGTGCTATTCGTGGGCAGATCCTCAGGAGAACATGGTTTTGGACATGGGAGGATGAGGACCCAAACACTGAACCCAAGAACTAAGCCTGAGAGATGACCAGCTTGGAAGTGCTGCGGAAACTCCAGCCTGCCCCTCAGGGGTGACCACACCCTTAAAGCCAAAGCTTAGGGCTAGACACTGGTGGCCCACGTCTGTGATCCTAGACACTCAGGAGGCTGACATCTGAGGATTGTAGTTCAAAGCTGGGCAGGAAAGTCCACAATACTCTTGACTCTTTCTTTTTTGCCAGTCCTGAGGCTTGAACTCAGGTCCTGGGCGCTGTCCCTGAGCCTCTTTGTGTTCAGGGAAAGTAGCACTCTACTACTTGAGCCACAGCTCAAAAAGCCACGGCTTTTTTGAGTAATTATTGTAGATAAGAGTCTCATGGGATTTTTCTACCTGAGCTGGCTCTGAACAGATTTCCTCAGATCTCAGGCTCCTGAGTAGCTAGGATTATAGGTGTGAACTACCTCAACCTAGCTTCTATTAGACTTTTTGCCAGTTCTGGGGCTTGAATTCAGGGCCTGGGCACTGTCCTTGAACTTCTTTTGCTCAAGACTAGCACTCTACTACTTGAGCCACAGCACTACTTCCAGTCTTTTCTGTTTATGTCGTACTGAGAAGTTGAACCCAGGGCTTCATGTATGCTAGGTAAGCACCTTACCACTAAGCCACATTCCCAGCCCTCCATGAGACTCTTACCTCCAATGAACCACCAAAAAGCTGGAAGAGGGCTGTGAGTCACATGGGAGAACATCAGCCTTGAGCTTAAAAGCTAAGGGACAGCTTTCAGGCCCTGAGTTCAAGCCCTAGTACTGGCATGAAAGAGAGAAATGGAGAGAGGGAGAAATATATATATATATATATATAGAGAGAGAGAGAGAGAGAGAGAGAGAGAGAGAAACACACACAACAAAGCTTAGTGGCTTCTTCCTATCTCACAGCCAGTGCTGTGAGATTTACACCCCTCCAGTGAAAGCTCCCCTCTGCCTACCTAAGCTCTTCACTATTCCCATGTATTGTGCACTGGGCACTGGAGAAGTTCGGGAGGGCAGTCGAGGAGGGAGGTCTTATCTGCTTCCTGCCTTGGGGTGCCCTCCAATGCTCTTACTCATCTCTATATCTATGCCAGGCACAGGGCCTTGGGGAGCTGCAGCCCTTCTGCCAACTTGGTGCCTCCACTTTCCTCTATATTTGCATACAGTTGGCACGCCATACTGGAAATGGCACAGGCTGTCCCACTGTGAGATCTTGGATAAAGGTCTCACTTTCCCTTTTGTTAAATGGGGGTACAGAACTACCCAGCCACAGAATTCTAAGAACTACATGATAAACTTGTACAGCTTTATACCTAGCACAGAGTGGACATTTTCAGACTTATTATAGTCTTTCTGAGCTCTGGAGGCATCACGGTAGGCATCACGGTCTCAAGCCTGTGGGGTGGGGGTGGGGGGCGAGGGGAGGCCGCTGGCCTCCAACTTCAATTCCCAACGCAGCCTCAAACTCTCAAAGTCAGACCGGTCGCACCCGCACTTTTCATTGGCTGGCTGAGGACTGGGCTCCGCCCCCTTGGCGAAGACAGCCAATGAGAGCACGCGGACAAACCTGACAGGAAAGCTGCAGGCCGAGCGCCCCAAGCCGGGATCCGGGCGGGATGGGCCTCCAGACACGTGCGCGGGCAGCGAGCCCGGACCCCGCCCCGGACCCGCAGGCTCCGCCCGCCTCCACCGGGGAGACTGAGGCCTCGCCGTCCGTCCCGGGCCCGCGCGCCTACCTTCCGTGCCCGGGCGTCATCTTCCGCCTGGATCTCGAACTCGCCGTCCTCCGAGTCGCTGTGGCGAGTCTGGAAGGCCGCACCCCGGCGCTTCCGGAGCCCTTTCTTCTTCCTCTTCGGAGCCATGGACGCTCGCGACCGCGGCCCAGCCGCTGTGCGCTCGCCGGCCGCCATGCGGGGGAAAAGGTTTCCGAACCCGGAAGTGGGCGGTGCCTCGGAACAAGCCAATGCGCGTGCGGAGGGGAGCGCCGGACGTCAGGAATGAGGCTTTCTCTCCCCCGGGAGCGAATGGTACGGGCCGCGCATGCCCTACGCGGTTGTGTGTGCGGGGTGCGCGCCAGGGACGCAGGTCGCTGGGGCCTGGTTGAGCCCGCTGGGAGCGCCGCGAGCGTGGCCGGGATCCTTGCGCTGCCGGAGACCCCGATCTCCTCCCGGGCCTTCGGGGCTGCGGACTAGGACCTCGGATGCACCCCTGCCGGCGCCTGGGTATCCCTGGGCCCCGGCGGGAGATCCGAGAAGGGGGCGCCCCCCAAGCCAGGATGCTCAGGTAGGAAAGCAGCCCGAGGATGCAGGGGTTCCGCACCAACTTGGGGGGCATAGTGTGCAGGGAGGGTGCGAGCCCCCCTAGAACTTCAGGTTCCAATAATAGCTTCCTTGTTTTAGCCTTAGAGGACTGGCCTGCGCCTGCGATTACGCCCTTTGAAGCCTCGGATTGGTGGTCTGCAAGATGCATGGACTCGAAGCCCCGTCCCGGGCCGCTCAGAGGATTAAATGAGATGCTGCTGCTAAAGCTCTTTGCCCGAGGTACGTGGGGTCCACACCGGCCCCGACCCCCACCCTGTGTATAGACGCAGGATGTGGGGGAACTGCCTGCCTCCCCCCTCCCACCATAGTTAGTTTGATGTCTAGTTGGTGCCAGCTCCCCTTCACACCCTAGTCGTTCAAAAAATATTTGTTGAGGGCTGGAAACGTGGTTTAGGGGTAGAGTGCTTGCCTAGCATGCATGAGCAAAAGGAAGCCAGGGACAGTGCTCAGGCCCAGAGTTCAAGCCCCAGGACTGGATGTGTGTGTGTTTGTTGAGGCCATGTGCCTCCTGCCTGTAATCCTAGCTTCTCAGTAGGCTAAGTTCTGAGCATTGAAGTTTGAAGCTACCTAAGGGCAATAAGGACCTTGAGACTCTTCTTTTTGCCAGTCCTGAGGCTTGAACACTGTCCCTGGCTTCTTTTTGTTCAAGGCTAGCACTCCACCACTTGAGCCACAGTGCCACTTCTGGCTTTTTCTATATATGTGGTGCTGAGGAATCGAACCCAGGGCTTCATGTATGTAAGGCAAGCACTCAACCACTAGGCCATATTCCCAGCCCAGGACCTTGAGACTCTTATCTCCAATTAACTGCCAAAAAGCCAGAAGTGAAGCTGTGGCTCAAGGGGTAGAGCGCCGCCTTGAGTGAGAAACTTATGGGACAGCGCCATGACCCCTCACCTCCAGTACTGGCACAAAAATAATTTGTTTAGTATGGGTTGGGTGCTAAAAGTTTGTATTTGTTTATTCACTGAACACTGAGCAGTGGTACCTCTTTTCCCATCATGACACCTCAAATGTCATCAAACATTTCCAGGAGCCCCCTAATTCCTTTACCCAAGCACTGCTGTTGTCTGAGCAGTGAGTGCTAACCTGACCCCTGTCACAGGGAGCCCTGGAGACAGGCCTGGTGGGCAGAGTGCACCTGCTGGCACCGGGGACCCCTAGCGTTGTGAAGACCCCTGGGGGGCTGTCATGCAGACCCTCCACCTTCAGCAACGGAGCCCAGGCTACCGGGTGAAGGCCAGAGAGTCCTACGTGGATGAGACATTGTTCGGCAGCCCTGCAGGCACCCGGCCTGCCCTGCCAGACTTTGACCCACCCTGGGTGCAGAAGACTAACAAAACCAGAGGAAGTGCCACGGGAGCCTCACAAGCTTTCACTGAACCTGGCAGCAGTGAGGTCACCTCCTCCAGGGGCAGCACCCCAACCCTCACACCAAGAAAGAAGAACAAATACAGGTAATAAAGTAGGTAAAGGCACTGTTCTGTTCTCTGTAGCCACTGGGTTCCTGTTAAAGAAGTTCTTCATCTACTGTGTAACCTTGGGCAAGCAAGCACCTTGACCTCTGAGCTACAACTGCTTTGTTGAAAACAAGACCAAGCATCTCCTCTACCTGGCAGCTTTGTGGAGAGGATTAAATAAATATCTGTTGCTTGGTGCAGTAACCTACACTTAAGACGCCCTCAGTAAATGTTGGTGTTAACTGGGTGTGGTGACTTAGACCTGTAACCCCAGCTACTCAGTTTGGCAGAGATTGGGAAGGAAGGATCTGATCAGTTCAAGACCAGCCCTGATAAAGTTCACTGAGTTAGACCCCTCTCAATATAGGAAGAGTTGGTGGTGTGGCTCAAGGGGAGGCATGGTTGTTTAGCATGAGGCCTTGGGTTTAATTCCCAGTACCACAAAAGAGTGTTGGTGATGGTGAGGTTGGGAACTGCATGTCCAGATGTTGTAGATAAGGCCTCTAAGGTGCTTCTGCCATAGCCTCTGTGCTGGGATTACACGTGTGCACCACCATGCTTAGCTTAGTGTCTCTTCTTTTGGAAATTTTTTTTTTTAAATTTGTTATTATAGGGGCTGGGAATGTGGCTTAGTGATAGTGCTTGCCTAGCATGCATGAAACCCTGGGTTCAATTCCTCAGTACTATAGAAACAGAAAAGGCCAGAAGTGGCTCTGTGGCTCAAGTGGTAGATTGCTAGCCTTGAGCAAAAGAAGCTCAGGGACAGTGCCCAGGCCCTGAGCTCAAGCCCCAGGACTTCAAAAAAAAAAGAAGAAGAAGAAGAAAGGGATTATAGTTATTTAAATCGGGTAAAGGGTACATTTCTTTTTGGCCAACGTTATTCCTTCCCTTGCTTTCCCCCCCCACATTTTTCCTCCCATCCCATCCACAAATTGTATAGTGTCTAGTGAGTACCATTGTTGCATTTGTTCACCCTTTGTTTTCTCCATTTCTGTGCCCCTTGTGTCTCATCTTAAGTTCAGCAGTCCTATTAGATTAGAGGCCCCTCCTTATGACTTGATTTAACCTAATTTACTTCCTTGGAGGCCTTGGGTCCAAATTTAATCACATTTGGGGTCAGAAGGCCCACATGAACTGCGGGAGGGGCACCACTCAGTCCATGACATAAAAAGCAACCACCAACTGTGGGGTCGGGTTGAGAGTGATGGCCTGACCCCCTGGGTCCCTGGCCTACAAGCCAGGTTGGGAATGGATTGCATGCAGCACTGGTTGACACCTGCTGCATTCACAGAAGTGTGGTGTTCACAGTGTGCTGGGGGTGGTGGTGGTGGTGGTGGTGACAGCTGCCCCTGGATTTCTCCTCTGGATGCTCACAGCCAGAGAAGGTATGGAGCAAAAACTTGGGGGCTGTGTCTCTTGAGGGCTTTAGGGGTCCTTTGCCCCAGTTCATTGTGGTGCTCTTTTCCTGCCAGGCTCCTACGCCACACCCCGACCTTCTGTGATGAGTCGCTGTTTGGCCCCCGACCAGGGGGTGTGCGCCAGGAGGCCTCAGGGATGGCAAAGGGGGACCCCACAAAGCTTCATGCCCTCTTCTGGACCCCACCTGCTACCCCCAGGACCGGCCACTCACCCCGCCCCAGGGACACCCCTCTGCGAGCCATTCATCCAGCCTGTTCCTCCAAGACAGAGCCCGGGGTGACTGCAGACTCCCGGAATTTGTCCCTACATAGGGCAGGGGCCCCCCGCCCTCTGGGGCAGGGGCGTTCCCGTTCTGTCACCCAACTCAATGGTCCCAGCTCCCTCCAGACCAATGGCCCTCAGGACCCCAGGCCTTCCACGGCAGGGGTGACCTTCCGGCGTCCCCCGCTGACTCCCAGGGCTCGCTCTGCCAGTATTTCAGTGCCAGCTGCCTCCGGGCCACAGGCGGCTCCCCGCAAATCAAAACCCCCTTGGAGGTGAGGTAGGCCTTACCACAGTACTTGGCTGTGTGTGGGTCATGCCGGGTGGCTGGGAGACCAGTATCTCCCAGGTACCCCATGGTGAGGGGGGACCATGCTTCCTTGGGTTGCTATTGGGGATTTGGATCTGAGATTTTTGTCTGGCTCTAGCCTGGCCACATTCCCAATCAGTGCCAATTTTGTTTTTGGCCCCTCCCACCCCACACATTCCCAACCAATCAGTGCCAACCATTTGCCTTTGGCCTCTCCCACTCTCCCAGCCAGGTTCTGGTTGGGACTTTGTTTCCTGGAGTCTGGGGGTCTGAGGACTTCCTATTCCTAGGCTCTGAGGGCCCCAGAGGACAGAACAGCATCTGGGTGATGAGAGGGCAGGTACTGTTCAGTGCAACTTCATGTATTTATTTCTGGGTATTAAATGTATCAGTAGCTCATTAAAACCTTGAGTGTTACTGGTTTTTTCCTCCCTAGATAAAGGCTTTTGTTAGGTCTGCGGTGATTTAAAGAATGAGGCTCAGTAGGACAGTGGCAGAAATATGGAGACAGGCCTCAAGCAGTGCTGGCTTTCAGTTGCTGTCACTGTTCAGCGTGGTATGCTGGCTTTCCGGAGCTCAGAGCCGGTTCTGCTCTGTTTGTGGAGCTATACCTCCCGCCTTACACAGTGGTGAGGGCTTGGCCAGGGGTGCCTGGAGGGGACCTGGGTGCTGGGTGCATGGTTCTACTCTGAGCTGCCACAGGACCCTGGGTGGTGTCAAAGGGGCCCAGGTTATGGGAAAAGAAAAATCGCAGCATTTGTTCAAACAAGTGGACTCAGAATCCCAGCATCCTGCCTTGATGTGTACATGCAGGGGAGGGGGCCTGGGGGTGTGGCCTGTCTTCTGCTCTATTCTCCCCAAAGCATCCCGGGGGGCTCATTAGAAAAGCCTGGCACTGGTGGCTCACACCTGTAATCCCGGCTACTCAGGAGGCTGAGATCTGGAGATCGAGGTTTAAAGCCAGCGAGGGGAAGGAATGTGTGTGAGGCTCCTAACTCCAAGTAACCACCAGAACGTTCTCAGAAGAGGTGTGGCTCAAGGGGTAGAGCACCGACCATGAGTGAAAAAGCCAAGCAAGCGTGCAAGACCCTGAGTTCGGGACTGAATATTGGCGCGTGTGCACGCACACGTGCATGCACACACACACACACACAGAGGCCTGGGAAATCTAGGCAGCCAGGTTTTTCTCTCCGTGATAGCTCTCAATTTGGTAAATGCTAGCGATTAATTATGAAAAAACAGTTGAGCCACCTGGGCACCAGCCCCAGCTGCTGGCCCGTGAGCGCTCCGCGAGCTGTGGGACCTGCGGGAGGCCCTGGCCAGGGCCAGCTGAGCGCACGCCCACCAGGATGGGGGGCTGTGTCTGGCTGGGCCCTGGCCGGGATAGAGGGAGTGTGGCCAGCCTCCCATTCCTACTGAAATCCAGCCATGGTTGCACCTTCTGCATACCGCGCAGGACACCCAGCCTCAGCCCTTCAGAGAGGTTTATTTGTAGAGGTACAAATATGATTTAAAACGTGCTTCAAATTCCAAACACTAAAAAGTGGCCGTGGCCAGCTGGCTGGCGCTGGGGTTCTGGGGAGCCTGGCGTCTGTGGGGGGAGGCGGTGGAGGCCAGGGCTGGGAGCAGGGCTCACTTCTTGCCCTTGCCCTTGCCCTTGCCTTTGCCCTTGCCCCGCTTCTTGGACTTGAGCATAGAGCGGACCAGGTAGCCCTTCCAAATGGCCTGGATGACGGTGGCGGCCTTCACCATCCGCAGCATCTCCTGCTCGGCCTCCATCCTCTTCTTGGAGGTGATCTCGCGCTCCTCCCGGATCTGGGAGAACTCCTCCACCAGCACGTTGTGCCGCTGCTGCAGCTCGGCCAGCTGCTGCTTCTCCTCCTTGTGGATGCTGTCCAGCTCCTCGATCTCCTCCTGTGAGGAGGGGCGGGGTGTGGGAACGGCAGGGCCACAATGGCCTTGCATTAGGACTCAACCCAGGGGATGTCATTGCAGATTCCAGTGCTGCTGCCATGTCACCTTTCCAATGTCCCGTTCTCCCTCATCTGAACAGGGATTCTTGCTAGCCCGGGGCAGCCTGGGAGCAGATGGCCTTGTTCTCTAGGGACTGCACATGTTACCCCACACCCCACCCCTGCCACTGCCTCCCACAGGCTCAGCTGGCCACCAGCTGGAGGCACGGGCGAGAGGAGATTGCATCTCCAGAGCCATAACCTGACCAAGGGTAGACTGTTGGGGGGCCTGGTTGGAGGAAGGAGGCTCCCGGGGGCTGTGGCTGTGATGGGCACCTCTTATTCCTGCCACTCCCTCTCTGCCATCATGTGAACAGCTTTGCTCCAGCACACATGTGCAGCCCAACCTCCTGAAGGGCCAGAGCAGGGTGAACAGGAGACCATGAGCTGAACCCTCCAAACCCTTGAGCCAAAGTCAATGTCCCTTCCCTTTCAGTTGTTTGCCTCAGGTTTTGTGAGTCACAGAAATATAACATAAACCCGATGGGTGCACATACTGGTCACAGTGCTGGGCACGCAGTAGGGCCACAGACAGCTACTGAGGTGGGAGCAGACAGCTTCACAAAAACCCAGAGTAGGCAGATCTTTCAGGTGACTGATCCCAAAGCGCTTCCTTCCGTCTAACTAGTTTCTCCTGCTGTAACTCACACCTCCCTCCCTCCCTGCCTCCCCTTCCCTCTACTAGTATCCCCCAAGCACCTGCACAGAGCTAGAGCTGGGCAGACAAGGTCCTTCCACCAGAGATGACCCTCCCCCCCCCAGCCCTCACTAGACTGCATTGAGGGGTTGTTTTGAGGTACTGGGGATGAACCTCGGGGACTTGAGAAAAGCACCAAACACACAGCGCCCCTCCCCCAGCCAGCCAGCATGAGGTGTGGCCTGCCTTCCTCTGAGCAACACATCTGACACATCTGACCCCCATACCCCACTGGTGTTAGCTGGGAAGGGAGTGGGGGCCTTGGAGGACCCCCACCCCTGAGTACTCCCTACAGAGCCTATTCCGGGTACACACAGAGCCCCCAGACAGATGAATGCCCTAGAGTCCCTGAGGCTCTGAAGCCAGTTGGAGGGGTCAGGTCCCTGGAGTGAGAACAGGAGAGCAGGCTGGACAGCAGCAACAGACTGCAGCCCGCTTTCCACACTCCACAACTGTGCAAAGACCGGCTCCTGGATCCTGACTCCCAGCTGTGCCGGCAGGACACCACGCGTGGACTCTGGATGGAGACAAGAGCAGGCCCTTCTCACAGAGGCTCTGGGCCTCTGCTCCAGGCTGAGCCCTGCAGCGGGCAGGGGGCTCAGAACTTCCTGCCAGTTCTCTGGGACCATGGGGAAAGCACCGGAAAGCAACAAGACTAATACCTGCTTCTCACTCATCTCAGAATCGTATTTCTGGATCCAGTTCTCGATTTCGGTCTCTACTTTGTATTTTTTCTAAAACAAAACCAAACAGTCATTGTTTGAAGGGGTGTTAGGCACAGGTGGGCCTTAGGGCAGGTGCTTGCCAGACTCAGTTGATCCCCAGCCCCCTGGGGAGTTTCTTAGTTCCTACTTTACCGGTGAGGAGACAGAGGAGCAGGCATGCTACCATGTTTCCCCAACAGCACAGAGCTGTAGATGGCAGAGCCACCTGTGAGCTAGAATGAGCCACTGTGGCTAGAATGGCATGGCCAGTGGGAATGCTCCCCAGAGAAGCCCCAGGGCACAAGGGAGGTTGCTGATGGGTCTCCAGGGACCTGATCTATAAAAGGACAGCTCTCATAGGATGCCAGTGGCTCACATCTGTAATCCTAGCTACTAAGAGGCTGGAATCTGAGCATTGCAGCTCAAAGCCATCTGGACAGAAAAGTCCATGAAATTCCCATCTCTAGTTAACCAGCAAAAAGTTGGCAGTGGAGGTGTGGCTCAAGTGGTAGAGTGCTAGCCTTCAGAGAAAAAGCCAAATGAGAGGCCTTGAGTTCAAGCTCCAGTACTAGGGTGCACTAGTACATGCACAAGTGTGCATGCACACACGCACAGTCATGATGATTAATACGTAACAGGTAAGAAAAGCTGCCCTTTGGGCTGGGAATGTGGCCTAGTGGTAAAGTGTTCGCCTCATATACATAAAGCCCTGGGTTCGATTCCTCAGCACCACATATATAGAAAAAGCCAGAGGTGACGCTGTGGCTCAAGTGGTTGAGTGCTAGCCTTGAGCAAAAAGAAGCCAGGGACAGTGCTCAGGCCCTGAGTTCAAGCCCCAGGACTGGCAAAAGAAAGAAAGAAAAGCTGCCCTTTGTGGGGACAGAGCTCAGGATGCTGGGTGGGCTGGGGCCTGGCTGGAGTGAAAAAGTCAAAGAAGGAAAGTTGCCTGGGTCCCTTTTGTCCCAGCTTTCCACTTGGAGTCTCACTCAATTCCTGTCAAAGTCACACCATCCTTGTCATAGCCAAGATACAGCATGTTATGTGGCTGGAGGCATCCTGGCCCTTCAGGCCCCCCTCATCCAGTACTTGGGCCTGGGTGCTGCCCCTCCCATCTCCCGGGGGTAGGGGTGGGGGGGGGTGACCTGCCCAGCCTGGGTTCCCTGCCCCCTGCACCACCTTCCGCAGAGCTTGCTCTGCCTCCCAGTTCTCCATGGTCAGGTTGTGGTACTGGGACCGCAGCAGCAGCACCTCCTGCTGGATCTTGGCCAGCCGGGCCTGCCCTGTCCGGAAGTCTATCTTCTGCTGCTTCTCTGCATCCTGCTTCGTGCGCAGCAGTGTGTTCTCCGAGAACCGGAGCACCTGGTGCAGGTGGTTCTTCAGTTCCTGGATCACGAAGTTCTCCTTTTCCACCTGGGCCACAAGGAAGAAGGCTCCATTAATACCCATCTGCCAGCCAGATGTGGTGGCTCAGCCTGTGATCCCAGCTACTCAGGAAACTGACATTGGAGGACCGTGGTTCAAAGCCAGCCTGGGCAGGAATGTCCCTGAGACTCTTACCTCCAATGAACCACCAGAAAACTGGAAGTGTAGCTGTGGCTCAAGTGGTATCGTGCTAGTTTTGAGCAAAAAAGTTCAGGGATAGCATCCAGGCCCTGACCAAAACCTAGGACCAACATTGTGCATGTGCGCGTGCACACACAAGCCTGTGGCAGCATGAGTTTTTTTTTTTTTTTTTGTCAGTGGTGGGGCTTGAACTCAGGGCCTGGGTGCTGTCCCTGAGCTTTTTGCTCTACCACTTTGAGCTACAGCATCACTTCTTAGTTTTCTGGTGTCTAATTGGAGATGAGTTTCACTGACTTTCCTGCCTGGGCTGGCTTTGAACTGTGGCCCTCAGATCTCGGCCTCTTGAGTAGCTAGGATGACAGGCGTGAGCATCGGTGCCCGGCAGCATAGTTGTATCACCGGGGTCTGGTCTTCCTGGGAGGCTCAGTTGAGACCTGACTAAGCCACAGAGACTTTCTCACCCTCAGTGTGGGGCGGTAGGGGGTGGCACTGGAGCACTGCTCAGGGCTGCATTGTGTGCTAGGTGGCAAGGCACTGCCCTCACTGCCCTCCTCTCTCTTCTCCTTCCTGCGGGCTGCCCCCCTGCTCCACATGGTGAATGGCCAAAAGCTGGAACAGCTATGCTGGCCATGGTCAGAAGCCCTGTGTAGGGGGTGGTGGAGAGGCCGGCAGAGGAAGCCCACTCCCTAGTCAACTTAGAAAACAGCCTTTATGTGACAGAGAAACCCATGTCCACTCCAGCTAGGCCAGTATGATTTCTGGTGTCTGTTACAGCAGAGAAAAATATTAAAAAGTAGAACACATAGGATGTATCCAAAACCTGGCTATGACCAGGTTAGGAAGTATGAGAGAGAGAGAGAGAGAGAGAGAGAGAGAGAGAGAGAGAGAGAGAGAGAGAGAGAGAGAGAGAGAGAGAGAGAGAGAGAGAGAGAGCGCCAGTACTGGGGCTTGAACTCAGGGTCTTGCACTTGCTTGGCTTTTTTATCAAGGCTAGTGCTCCAACAATGGAGCCACAGCTCCACTTGCGACTTTTTAGTGGTTGATTGGAGATAAGGGTCTCTAAGACTTTCCTACCTAGGCTGGCTTTGAATCATGATCCTTAGATCTCAGCTTCCTGAGTAGCTAGGATGACAGGCCTGAGCCACAGTACCCGGCTCAGGCTAGGGGTCATACCGTCATTTCCCTTGTTCCCAGGTGGCACTGGGCTTTGAACGTGGGGCCTCATGCCTGACAGGCAGGTTTGGCCCTTTCTGCTTTATTTTACTTTTCAGATAGTCTCTTTTACTCAGGTTTCCCTTGGTCCCAGATCTTCCTACCTTGGCCTCCCATGTAGCCTGGATTACAGAAGTGGGCTACCTCATCCAGCCAACTAAGTTCTTTAACACCTACTTCTATGCTATAATCTCTGGGAGGCAAGCAGCATGTAGGCCTTCAAGACCTGCCTCCTAAGTGTTCAGAACACGCGGCATGGCTCCTTCCCAAGTGTGAGCCACGCTGGAGAGGAGTACCTCCGTGTCTCTGTTCTTCATTCTCTCGGCCAACTCCTTTTCCAGAGAGTCGATGAGCTCTTGGTTCCGGTTGTTCCGCCGGGTGATGTCGTACATGAACTGGGCCCTCTCCTTCACCTCCATGGGGCTGGTGAGAAGCTTCTCAAAGAGGAAGCCTCGTAGCTCCACCAGGCTCTGGAGGAAGCACTGGGCCTCTGCGCTCCGGACGGGCACCCGCACCTGCAGCAGCTTGGCTAACTGGGGCTCGCTGAGTAGGCATCTCAGGATGTTTTTGGTGGTGTCCTGGACCTGTTCCATGAGCACCGGGATACTAGCCTTGTACACGTCAATGGTGCGGGCGTCCTCGTTCCACCCTTCTGGCTGGCCCTCCTCCTCCCAGTCCTCCAGCTGCCTCTCTCTCTCCTGAAGGATGTGGACCGTTTGCAGAAGGACCTGGCAGAAGTCCAAGTGCTCTTTCATGACGCTCATGACCTCTGGTGGCAGTGCTCCCTCCAGGGCCTCGGGATGTTCCTGCACGTAGGACAGCAAGGTGACCAGCTCCACCTTATAGATGGTCTCATCCACCACTGACATGATCCGCTTGGTCTCGATGGTGGTGAGCTTGGTTTTGGATGGGACCAAAGGTGCCAGTGGGTGAGCTGGCTTCAGAGGCCCCTCTGTCCTTAGCCGAATTCTGCTGATGTCCAAGCCTTCGAAGAGGGGGGCCACACCGATGACGTTCAGGGCCATCTTGCCAGCAGCCTGTTCCACAAGATGGCAGCCAACCGGCTGGATCTCAAGCTCTTACAGTCTCTGGCAGCCCTGAAAAGGAAGCAGTGGCTCTTTAAGTGGCAGGGGTGGCCATGGTGGTCACATCGTAGGGGAGCACCTCTCAGAGAAGGCAGGCCTCAGCTCTGTGGCAGCATCTGGAGTCCCAGGCTAGAAAGATGGGGGTGGAGGAGAGTCTCAGTTGCCTGTGTCAGGCAAGGGTTGCATGCCACATCCAGGGACCTGAAAAGTGGTAGAAAAGTGGAAGAGAACCAGAGGCTGGTGGCTCACACCTGTCATCCTAGCTACTTAGGAGGCTGTGATCTGAGGATCGTGGTTCAAAGCCATCCCAAGCAGGAAAGTCTGTGAGACTTATCTCTAATGAATCACCAAGAAATTGGAAGTAGAGCTGTGGTGCAAGTGGTAGAGCACTAGCCTTGAGTGAGAGAGCTCAAGGACAGCCCCCAGGCCCAGAGTTCAAGCCCCAGGATAGACAAAAAGAAAAAAAGAAAAGTGGAGGAGAGGCAACTGTGAGAAGCTGAAGCCATCTAGCACTTGTTAAGCCATCTAGCACCTTGTCAGTGGCAGAAAGCCACCGACAAGGAGGACATGGTGAGCTCAGGCCTCGGATCAAAGTAGATCAAACCTCGGCCATTATGAGCCACAGCCAGGAAAGCTGCCTAAGTACAGAGGCCAGGAAAACTAGGGCTCCTCCTTCCTCTCTCCCTTCACACTACCACCCACGCCTCTTGCTGGCCAGGCCACCAGGAAACCACCTGACAGGGACTCTGGGCCAGGTGCCTGCAGGGAGCAGAAAATAATAGAGTGAAGGACCAGCCACTAGAATAGCATGTTGTTGCTAACTTGTTGGGGAGGAAATGGTGGGGGATTGGGGCTTGAACTCAGGGCCTGGGTGCTGTCCCTGAGCTTTTGTGCTCAAAGCTAGCACTCTACTACTTGAGCCATCTATTTCCAGCTTTCTTTTGGTGATTAGCTGGAGATAGGATTTTCACAGGCTTTCACAGGCTGGCTTCAAACCTCAATCCTTAGATCTCAGCCTCTTGAGTAGCTAGGATTACAGGCAGGAGCCACAGCTGCTGGCCAGTCTCTTAGACTTATGAGAACATGTTTATACATGAAGCTAACATTAGGGGGAGCTGAATGAAGGGGATGTAGACACTTTGCTGTCTTGGCAAATATTTCTATCAACCTACCATTATTACAAAATAAAACTTGTTTAAGGATTTTTTGGAAAAGCCCAGTAATTTATATCTCCATACTCTAACCACAACAAAGGACATGCAGAAGCCTTAAAAATAAATGTGTCGGGGCTGGGGATATAGCCTAGTGGCAAGAGTGCCTGCCTCGGATACACGAGGCCCTAGGTTCAATTCCCCAGCACCACATATACAGAAAACGGCCAGAAGCGGCGCTGTGGCTCAAGTGGCAGAGTGCTAGCCTTTAGCGGGAAGAAGCCAGGGATAGTGCTCAGGCCCTGAGTCCAAGGCACAGGACTGGCCAAAAAAAAAAAAAAAAATGTGCCTGTAGTAGGGCAGTAGGGCCAGAGCACTTAGTGCCTTAGTTTTTTTCTGCTCAAGGCTGATGCTCTTCCGCTTGAGTTACAGAGTTACAGCTCAATTTCCAGCTTTTTCCTGGTTAATGGGAGATAGAATTCTCTGGGATTGGCTCAGCCACAGTCAATTTTTGTTTACTGCAATGGAAGAACCTTAGCTTTGTAAACACTGTAGGTAATTCACAATGTACCATAGGGGCCTGGAGGAAATAGTTCTTTGAAATCACCAAGAATAAATGGTGAGGAGGGGAGGGAGTCAAATACATATCTAATGTGACTAAGAACAAGGAAGGAAAGACAAGCAGGACCAAGTGATAGGGACCCTAAATCAGCCTCCTCTTGGGGGATCTGGGGATGGACGCTGAGAAGGGTATTATTTGAGGTCGCTTTCAATGGCTTCCAATTCCTGCTCCCAGATCAATGCCAGAGTTCCTGGGAGGCTTTTCCTGACAATAAAGTGTGCTGGACAGCCACAGAGCACCCCCAGCCTCTCTGAGGATAAAGGATCTTTGCCCCCAGGCTGTGGGAGTGAATGTGAAAGAAGTAGTACTTAATGGATGAGCTTCTCCCAGTGTCCCCCCCCCCCCCAAAGCTCTCAGGCATAAATCAAAATGCCTGAATCCTTTGCAGGAGATCAGGGGCTGGAAATGCAACATCGTGGAAAAGGCTTCCAATTTGCTCTCAGCCAAATTACCTCTTTTTGCTTTAAAGGGCAAACTTGTTTTCTTTGATTATGATGACGCCTATTGGTTCCTGACAGCTCATTTGCTTGAAGATGTAAAAGGGGGTGGGGAGGTGACTAAGATTGGGGAGTGGGGAACACATTTGGCCATGCTGACTAAAATCATACTGTCTTTTCCTTGAATTCTAATATGATCGTCTGATGTCCTTTTGAATGCCGCCAACCTTAACATTTAATTCATTTCCAACTTCAGCCTCTCCTTTTAAAACTCCTACCCCCAAGACTGTTAATAGATGGCAAAGCTTAATTGGATCTTCCTTTATTTGTCATTAATTCTGCTGATGAACTTTATAAATGGAAATATATCTTTATCATGCAAATTACACTCAGCTTCATTCAAATAGGTCTGTTGGATATTTTATTACTTTTGCTCTCAGAACATTGTGAAGAAAAAAAAGATGAGCTAAATGAAAATAATTTTCTTCTCCTTGAAGAAAGTAAAAAAGAGAAAAACCCAATGCACAGAGGGAATTCAAAACAGATTGGCTGGGCACTGGTAGCTCACACCTATAATCTTAACTACCCAGGAGGCTGAGATCTGAGGATCATGGTTTGAAGCCAGCTTGGGTAAGAAAGTCCATGTAACTCTGATTTCCAATTAACCAGTACAAAGCTGGAAGTAGATCTGTGGATTGAGTGTTAGAGCACCAGCCTTGAGTGGAAAACCTAAGGGAGAGAGCAAGGTTCTGAGTTAAAAAAAATTAATTGCACTTGTGTATGAATATGGTGTAAGAAATCTGGCTGAAAGCTGTTAAGCAATAGGTGTGGGAGAGCAAGAAAAGAGCAATAAAGGATAGTTTTCTGATGATAATACATGTATGTCTGAAATACTATGGTGAACCCTTTGGAACAATTAATACATACTGAAAACAAAGGACAGGGGAGTAAAATAGGTTCTCTTGTTGGGTGATCCGGAGGAGAGAGTGGTCAATGAATAGAGCAGGATTCTAGGTCCAGGCCAGCTAGGGCAGAAAAGCCCATGAAACTGTATCTCAGTAGAAGAAGCTTGGTGTTGGGGTAAGCACCTGTTATTTCAGCTAGGAAGGAAACCAGAGATAGGTGGATCAGTCCACAGGCAGTTCCTGGAAGAAGTGAGACTGTATTTAGAATAATCAGAACAACAACAAAATCTCAGCAGTGTGGCTCAATGGTAGAGTGTCTCCCTAGCAAGCACAAGTTCAAACACTAAAAATAAAATATATAAATAAAAAGAATGTTCATGCTGGGCATCAGTGGTCTCTACCTGAAAAGCAGACTAAAGCAAAAAAGGCGGGTGGTGGTAGTTATGGGAGTTATGGTGTCCCTGGGAGGAGCATAGCTCAAGTGTAGGACCAGCCCTGAGTTCAAACCCTAGTACTGTAAATTATCATGAAGACGATGGTGGCTTAGCTGGCTCACACCTACAATCCTAGCTACTCAGAAGGCTGAGATCTGTGGAACACAGTTCAAAGCCAGCCTGAGCAGGAAAGTCTGTGAGGCTCTGATCTCCAATGAACCACTAAAAAGCCAAAAGTGGAGCTGTGGGTCATGAGCACCAGCCTTGAGTGAAAAAGCTCAGGGACAGCACCTAGTCCCTGAGTTCAAGTCCCAGGACAGCCACAATTAACAACAACAACAATAATATAATAAGACAAGAATCTTATTTTCAATTTAAGACGCAGTCTGTTACATGCTATCCCATGATCCTTGCCTGGATGGCGGGGGGGCCCTTGTAAAACCGCTCTTTCACCCCCACCATCTACGTTTGACTAGTGCTGCTCCAGGAGGGGTCCCAGGCCCGTGGGGGACCCAGCAGGTGGGCCACGGTAGGACAGGCAGAGGGCAGGGTCAAAGGAGCATGCCTGTGGTCCTGGCAGGCCCTGAGCCGGGTGGGGAAGACTAGGGGTAACTGGTTGCTCACCCACATTTCCCTCAGCCTCAATCCTTCCCACTCTGTTACTCACCCAAGTTTCTCTACCCACAATTAGCCTTGTGGTCTCGGCGTTGCTAAGTTACCCGCCAAATCCGGAAGGCGGGACTCAGTGTTTGACTGACCTTCCGTTCCACCATTCACTTTCTCGTTCCGCTCTTGTAGCACCACCCCCTGGGATTTGGCCAATCAAAACCACGGGCTCGCTCACGTTTCACCAATTGAAAGGCTCAGGGCTCTCTGGGTGGGGTTGAACAAGTGAGGCGGGGAAGAGGGGAGGGAGGAGGGAGGAGAGAGAAAAGGGGGCGGAGCTTCTTAGTCCCCGCCCCCTACAGGGAGGGGGCAACGAATCCTGCATCTGCAGTGGGCGAGAATTGGGAAAGGACGGGAAGCTTGACCAATCAGAGTTCAACATGGCAGCCTAGGTGACCAATAGGCGGCAGCAAAGGGGAAGTGGGGCGGTGCCGGTGGGGTGGAGGGGACGACAGGCGGGGGTTGAGAGGTGGCGCAGCTGCCGTGGTGGCCGCGGCTGAAGTGGTGGCAGCTGTGGTAGTTGCAAGAGCTCCGGGCTTTGGTGGCGGCGCCGGCGGTCTGGGCTGCGCGGTGCAGACCCTGGTGTGCGGTCCGGGTTCCCGGGGCGTCGCGTGTAAGAATCCGGAGGGTGCTAGGGCTCGGCCCATGGGAGAGGGCAGGGGTCGGGGGTCAGAGGGCGCGGTGGAAGGGGTCGCGGCCGGGCACCCGGTGGGGGCGGCGGCGGGCTGGGCGGGCTCCAAGGGATCTGGGGGGAGTCGCCGCCGCGAGTCTCCCCACGGCCTTCCCCGCTCGCCCCCTTCCCCGCCGGCCCCGCGCCCCCCACGTGGGCGCCCCGCACGTGGAGCGGAGTCAGCACGCCCGACCTTTCACCTCCGCGGCGTCCTCCGCGGACCCCGCGGGAGCCTGGGCCGAATCGGGCTGCCCGGGGTCTCGGGCCCCGGTACCTACCTCGGGGGCTGGGAGGGGCCGGACAGAGCCTTCGGGGTCCCCTAGAGAGGGAGAAGCACCGAGTGCGAACTCTGCCATGCCCCGGGTGACCTTGCACAGCTCCCGGCCTCGCTCCCGGCCTCGAGTGGACCGTGCAAAACCATCCGTGCAGGCAGAAGACCTTGGGCAACCCAGGAGAAGCTTGTGTGGCCATCCTGCCGCGGGCCAAAGGACACCCAGGCCCTCGGGCCGCATGTGGGAGATTATCGGGTCTGATGGGAGGCTGAGGCAGGAGGATCTTGAATGGAGGCCAGCTAGACCCTGTCTCTCTGTCTCTGTCTGCCCCCCCCCCCCACTCCAAAACAAAAATTAAGAAAGTGATGGGTTTGATTAAGGAAATAGTTCAGGTATTAGTGGTTTAAGCAGGAGGTTCTTGTTTAACTTTGGTCAGTACTACTTCCCTGATACTTAAGGGGAAACAACCACTCTGAGCCTCAGTTTCCTCATCTAGGAGGTGGAGATATTAGCTAAAGTAAGTTCTATCAACAGTGGTGCAGTTGACACTTTGAGCTACATAGTATTTTGCTGTGAGTTGTATGTTCAGTGACATTTCCTAACCTCTTATTTCCTAGTGATCACTGTCAAGTTGTAACAACCAAAAAGTTTCCTGATATTGTTAAGGTCTGTTGGGACCAAGTCATCCCAGTTAAGAATCATTCAGCTAAAACAATGTGTGCCTGAAGGAACTGAGACATTAAACAGTTAAAGTTACTATAACAAGATTTAGAAATCTATTCTTGAGGAGCTGCAAGGATTAATAGAGTCTGTCAGAGCCAAGTAATGGATACAAGGAACTTCCTTTGTATACTCTACTTTGGAGTATGTTTCAAAATATCCACAGTAAAACAATAAACCAGCAAGAAAAGGTTTAGCCAGAAAAACAAAGAAAAGTAGACTTCTTAAAACAGTCCAATAATTGTATCTCATCTGGGGTTTCTTCTGCCTCCCCCCTAGTGAGATTTAAAAGCAAAATAAATCCCCAAGTCTGGAGGAAATTGTGAAAATTACAGGAAGTTTGCTGGGCAGAGAGCTACAACTTTTTAGCAGCCACAGAATAGCATTCACATCTGCATAGCTTTGAAAAGTAGCTTCCCCCTGCCGCCCTCTGGTCACATCAGAGGATTCCAGAAAGGAAGTAAATTGCACAGTTAGCCTCTGGCTGTCTTTTTGGAGGCATAAGGGGGTTCAATTCAGAGGCTGCAGTTTGAAGACAGAAGCAACTGCTGTTTTCAAGTTCAGAGGTCTTTAGACAGATGTGCTGAGTAGTGGTCTAACCAAAAACTGGAATGCATATGTAGAAACTTGGCAACTGTGCTGAGTGTTCTTTTACAATTGTGAGCGAAGGATAGGCACTTCTGGAAAAACACAAAAACAAAAACCTTGTCCCTTTTCGTTTCTTTTCCAGCCCCTGGAGTAGAGTAGGAGAGAACGTTGTGTACTGTGGTTGTGTACTGTTTATCAGCCTTGTCCAGAGTGATCTTCAGAGTGCGAGCTGGCTCCTCAGGGCTGCTTAGTCAAGCTAAAATGAAAGTTGTTTTGAAGAAAAGGAGGAGGAGGGGGACCAGCTTAAGTGGCCTGGAGTACTAACTTTTTACTTTTACTGATTTTTCTTTTTTAACCAGACCTAGGAGCTTGTAGAGATCCTACTGTAATAATTGAGAACCCAGGTCAGGTACATAATATAAAAGTTTTGCTTTCTGGCTGTGGGTTCTCTATCAGGTTACTACTCTGTGTCTAAAAGTTTCTCCTTCCATAACAGGGACATGGAGAGTAAGCATACTTGCCCGAGTGGGCTATTAGGAAGTTTCAATCAACTTTTTTTTTTTTTAAGTGCCAGTCTTTGGCCTTGAACTCAGGGCCTGGATGCTATCCCTGAGCTTTTGTGTGCTCAAGGCTAGTTGATTGAGCCACAGATTTACTCTTGAACTCTGGGCCTGGACGCTGTCCCTGAGCTCTTCAGCTCAAAGCTAGGGCTCTACTACGTGAGCCATAGCACCACTTCTGATTTTCTGGTGGTTAATTGGAGATAAGAGTCTCATGGACTTTCCTTCCTGGGGCTGTCTTTGAATCTCAATCCTTAGATCTTAGCTTCTTGCGTAGCTAGGATTACAGGCATGAGCCACTGGCATCTGACCAGTAACTTACTATTAATGCCTGTGTTTTTTGTCTTTAAAATCTATACAAGATTCATACACAGATCAGTGTAAAGAAAGTGGAGGAAAATGTTAGGCCTTATCTCATTTTCCAGACACAATTACTCTTAACTTTTCAGGATTTCTTCTTGTTGCTTTGTGTTTCGTGTGTGTGTGTGTGTGTGTGTGTGTGTGTGTACACACGAGAGAGAGAGTGCGCACACGCGCGCACTGGGGATCAGACTCAGCCTTACATTCTTGCTCTGCATGTTTTTCTTAAGTCTGGTGTTCTACCACTTGAGTCACAGTCCTACTTCCATCTTTGTTTGCTGGTTTAATTGGAGATAGAGCCTATCAGATTTTTCTTCCCTGGCTGGCTTGGATCTGAGAGCCTCAGATCTCAGCCTCTTGAGTAGCCAGAAATACAGAGTGAACCACTGATGGTTGGCTTACCCTGCTCTATATCTTTTTTAAAAAATGTCTTATTTATATTTGAGACAGGCACTCACTGTGTGGCTTAGGTTAGCTGCCAACTCCCAATTTACAGGCATGCACCAGCACCCTCAGTATTGTCCCTATGTTTTAATGCTCATAGGCAGTCATAACTCTTTAAAATTTAGACATGATTCACATGCCGTAAGCTCCGTGGTCTAGAAGAGCATGTATAATTCAGTGGTTGTGCAGCCATCGTGGCTACCTAATTCCAGAACATCATCATCAGTCATGGTCATATTTTAATAATAATCCTTTCTTCTTTTTTTAATCCCCAACCTTAGAAGATGCTACTGATGGAGGCGGTTGTGAAGAGCACCTCTGGGCTAGTGGCTTTGAAAGGGAGCTCACCCCAGCGACTGTCTCGAGCCCTGGACGACGCCTCCTGAGGAGGCGGGCAGAGAGGACATGGCCTCGAATCTGGACGATGATGTGCCCCTCATCCTGACCTTGGATGAGGGTGGTGGTGCCCCGCTGGCTCCCTCCAACGGCCTGGGCCCAGAGGAACTGCCAAGCACAAGTAAGTGGGTGTGTGGCTGAGGGGAGTGAGTGGGAGGTGAGATGGGCTTTGGTCTGCTGGGAGAAGCCAAGACTCTCATCTGACCCCAAGTTGTGACTCATGCCCCGTTGTTAGGAGACCATGGGCATCTAGTGCCATCCCCCAGCCTCATATGTCTGGGGTCTGTCCTTCCCTCCTGGAGCCCTGTTTCCTCTCCTTATGTAAATCACCTTGGCCTTGGTGGAGGGACGCTGGCAAACCTGTTTCTTGGCTGGCTTCCTTGTCATAGTCCTTGTTAAAAAAAGAATCAGACTTCACCAACGACCCCTCCCCCCAACCCCTCCCAGTATGAAGCTGCTGGTAGGGAAGCAGCGCCCTGCCAGGCCAGGGCAGGGGCAAGCGCTTCTCCTGCCCATTGATTTTTGGGTTTGAGGCTTTGCTTTGTCTTCCTGGGAACTGAGGCCTAGCACAAAGCCAACCCATGAGAGATGGCGAGCTGCTGCAAATGTTTTCCGTTTTAAGTGTGTTTCTGGCAGAAGGCATGGTCTTAAAACCCTTCCTGGGCCTCATCCCGAAGCCATTTGCTCAGGCCGTGGGCTCTGGAGAGGCTTAAAATAACTAGCCCATTCTGATGGTCCTGAGACTGGCTACCCAGGCTCCTTGGCCAGTTCCCAGGGAGCTGCCCAGAGCTGCCCATCTGCTCCCAAGGGCAGACGTGGGGAGCAGGGGGCGAGCCTGGCTCCACTGGCTCTTTTGTCCAGAGAAAACACAGAAGTGAGCAGGATGTGAAGAGCAGTGTTCCTTTCATCTTGGGGGTGAGGCCGTGGAGGGGGGGGGGTTGGCTCCCCATGAACAGGAGCTGTCTTTGCTTAGGGCAGCTGAGCTAGGTGAGGTCCAGGCCGATCAGAACAGAAGCTGGGCTTTTCCCTAAGCCTCACTCAGTGCTGAGAAAGCAGAGACTCTGACTTCCTGCTGTACCTTATTTCCCTCCTGGATTCCCTTGCAAGGGAGACAATATTGTTCCTATTTTAGAGGGAGAAACTATGGGTCAGAGAGGTTAAGTAACTTTAACAAGGCCACACAGCCAGCAAGTTGATTGAGCACAGATTGGAAGTCAGGCCTGTCTGGCTTCCAAGTTTCTGCCCTCTTCCTCCTCCCTTTTTTTTTCCTTCTCCCTCTCCTTTTCCTCCTCCCTTTTTCTTCACAAGCTCTTAATAAACATGGGTGTAAGCTCTTAGCATTTGTTATTTTTTATTTGTATCTTTTTTTTTGGCAGTCTGGGGACCATTTGTATATCACAGTGTCTAATCTCAAAATAGAGTTATTGTTATTATCTGTGGTTTACAGAGGAAGAAAGCCTCAGAAGCTAGAGGTTGTGTGGCTGACCCACAGTCACTCAGCTCACCACCAGTGAGGCCTCTGCTTGTCCCTCCCACCCCACCATGGACAGGGGCAGGGAGGGAAGGGAGTGGGGTTCAACAGGGCACAGCACCCGCCTCAGAGGAGGAGCTTTCCTGTGCAGGGAGGAAGAGAGGGCAGAAGAGAAGTCATGGTCACTGGCTTACTGCTTTTCCTTTCTTTTTTTTTTTTCTTTTTTTGCCAGTCCTGGGGCTTGAACTCAGGGCTTGAGCACTGTCCCTGAAGCTTCTTTTTGTTCAAGGCTAGCACTCTACCACTTGAGCCACAGTGCCATTTCTGGCTTTTTTCTGTGTATGTGGTACTGAGGGATTGAACCCAGGGCTTCATGCATGCTATGCAAACATTCTTATTGCTTTTCTTAAGAACAAAGACATGCATCCCTCAGCACCAAGGACTGAGCTTGCTGCTCAGTGCCTCAGTTTCCTATCAGGCTCCTACGAGGTCATTTTGCTACAAGCTCTGAGAACCAGTGGGTTCTTGCTAATCTACCAACCCTGGCTAGGAAACCCAGCAGGGCACCTGCACTGCCTCTGCCAGGCCCTGTTGTTCTGATGGCTTTGGCGCTGACCTTCTGCCTGCTATCTGGGCAGATATTTTGAAACAAATACGTGCCAAGGTGGTCACACCTGGAACCACAGGTCTCAGGAGGCAGAGTCAGAGGCAGGAGGATGTGGAGCTGCAGGCCGTTCTGTGCCACATGGAAAGACCCTGTTTTGAAAACAAACAAACAAACAACAAAGAACAAATACCACCACCAACAGTCCAGCCTGGTCATTCCCCTGCCCCTATCCCTAAGGATGTAGGACAAGCTCTCGCCAGCCAACCGTGTTTCCCACCATCTTGTCTGACTGGTCCTGCTTCCTGCCTAGCTAGCCTACGGTCCCAGCTCCAGCTTTCCATCCAGCTTACCTCTGGGCATTCTGCCCCACTCTGCCTTGCTGGAAAGTCAGTTCCTGTTTGATCACCTCCTGTTCTGTCTGCAATCCTGCTGGTGGTGCCATCTCTTTTGAACTTCCCAGAAACTTTCATGTAGTAATTAACCTGTTTAACCATCTGACCTCCTGCTGGGCCCCCAGGTTCATTCATATCTGTGTCTTATAGCTCAGTGCTTGCCAGTGTCTTGTTGCTACTCAGCAGGGTTAAAATAAACCCAGCTATGTTTCTGAGGCCTAGATTCTTGGGAGTGGCTGTCTAAAGGTGCTGATCAGATAAGGGTAGTATCCCTTTCTCCCTCTGCTTCCACAGTTGTGCTTTGAATCCCATCTCAGCTGGGTGCCAGTGGCTCATGACTGTAATCCTAGCTACTCAGGAGGCTAAGATCTGAGGAACACAGTTTGAAGCCATCCTAGGCAGAAGAGTCTGTGAGACTCTTATCTCCAGTTAACTACCAAAAAGGGTGAAGTAGAGCTGTGGCTCAAGTGGTAGAGCACTAGCCCCGAGTGAAATAGCTAAGGAACAGTGCCCAGGCCCTGAGTTCAAGCCCCAATGCCGGTACAAGAAAGAATCCCATCTCTCTGGATATAACTCATTATCCTGGGAACCAGCACCAGGGACCCTCCTAGCCTATGGCTGCTCTGTGTCCTCTGAGCACTAAGGGTTTGGCAGAATGTGGACAGAGGCAGTCAGTGAGTTAGTGGTGACATGGCCTTGAGGCATTGGGGGTGGGGGCGAGTCCTGAAGGCCCATGGGTCTTGGGAATACAGTAGCTGCCAGGCCTGCCCTTCTCTCTACCAGCTCGTCTTGTCTCAGTCTCCTCAGGCTGCCATAACCAAGCACCATGGGCCAGGGGCTTGGGCTGCAGCAGCCAATGGTGACATCCCAGTTCCGGATGTTGCAAGTCTGAGGTCAAGGTCAACAGTATGCATTCTTTGGAAACCTCTCTCCTTGGCTTACAGACAGCCACCTTCTGGCTGTGTCTTTAGCTTGGTCTGACACAAGTCCTCATGGGATAGGGCCCACCCACGGGACCTTTCCCCCCACCACCCCTTTAAAGACCCTGTCTCCAGTATATTCTGAGGGTCTTGGGTTAGGACATAGAAGTGTTGAGGGCACACATTTCACCCCATAACACTCCTCAGGTTTTCTCAGATACACATCTCCAGGAACAGGGCTGTGCCACCTGTGCCCGTAGCCCCGGGCCTCAGCCTTGTCCTTCTAGGAAACTGGAAGGTCTGGATTCTTTGCCATATATGAGTAAGGATGGATTTTATCCAAAACTCAAGCATCTCTGGCTGTAAGAATGGCTGCTAGAATGCCAATGAGTGAGTCACGCACAAGGTGTCAGGCTGATGAAGGAGGTGGGTGGGAGCAGAGGTGTTTAAAACCTGGAAAACAGTCGTGGGTTGGTGTTGGACAGGGCAAGTTAGCAAGGCCCCCGCTTTTGAAGGACATGTCAGGCAGTGGTACAGATCACACTGGAATGCTGGGGGGAGGGAGGGAACCCCACAAGGGTTTTCTGGGGTAATCTGGTTACTGTGTGCATCTTGTGAACCAGGAGGAGTTTGGGGACACGGGAGGTGGCTGAGCTTGGAGCAAGGCACTGGGTCCTCCAAGTGACAATCTGTGCAGGGCCAGGCCTACAGTGACAGAGCAGAGCGCCCCTCCCTCCTTCCCCTCAGTGCCTGGCACCCCGCTGGGAGCCACCTAGGGTGCGTTGTGGTGCCCGCAGTGTGGACAGCTGCTGTCCCTGGCCCCCCTTTCTGTCTTCATGTAGCATGGTAGGCTGGCACTGGGCTCCATTAGGGTGGCTGAGTGGAGCTGGCAGGGATCGGCCAGGCTGCTAGCCAAGGACTTCCCATTGCAGAAGTCTGACCCCAGTTTAACCAGGCACCCCAGGGTACTTATCAGAGCAGAGACCACCCAAAGAATTTGTGTAGCTCTTGTTGCTTGTGCTGTCCTGGGTGGCGGAACGGCTGAACATGAGGGTTCTGAAGACAGTTCTAACTGAGGGCAGACCTTGGCTTCTCCTGGCCTCAGCCTTGGCCTCCTCCTCCCAGCAGGATGATAATCAGATCAAGATATGGCTCCAAGTCAGATCGCTGCCCAGACTTACTAAGATCTTACGTGATTCTTTGGCTCCCAGCAGGCTAGTCAGAGACAGCATTATGATGGCTGGAGACTGAACTACTGTGTTGGAATGTTTGTGATGGGCAGGCATCCTGCATCCCTCGGTGCCTCTGTCCCAGCCCCACAGGGCCACCACGTGTGGCAGCTAGAGACTGGGCAGTAATCAGATTTCCATGGCTTCCCACGGAGCCCGGACACTTGGTTCTGCTAGCCTCAGTCCCCTGGCTTTCTAAGTGACTCCACCAGGCAGGATCCTGGGTTGTATCCGGCTTGCCTGGTGGTGGGAGTCTTGTATGGAGACTTACAGCCCTTCCTATCCTGTGGGGGGATCCTGTCTATTGTCTCAGCCCCTCCCCCCCAAGGCAATGCTATCTCTCCCTCAGCACACAGAAACTGAAGTGTCTCAGTGGCAGTGTTGGCAGCTGGGTGCAGCTGTGCCTGCTGCCTAACTCTGACCCTCCAAGGAGGGAACCTGGAGGCCTGGGCTGCCTCCCAGCTGTGCATAGCGGGGAAGAAACCTAGGCCCATCATCCTGGGCATCAACCCAGGAGGCCCAGGGGCTCTATGGGAGTCCCAGGGCAGCTTTCTGTTCTGTCACTTGAGTAAATCCCTTGGTTTGTCATTTCCTGGCTGGAGCCCTTTCCTCCCTGGGGGGTGGGGGGGGGGAAGGAAGGGTGCTTGGTGACCACACAGCCTGGAGCTGTTGGGCGCCTGCTTAGTATATCTGTCTCACTTGGCTCCCAGCAGGCATCGGAAGTTGCTGCCATCAGGATCCTCTTACAGGGAAGGAATGAGGCTCCCAGAGGTCCTGAGGCCAGTTTGTCAGCATTTGAACCCCGGTCTCTTATGTAATTAGGGTTGCCTGTTGTGGGGTGGAGCAAGGAAATGTGGCTGAAGGTGGGAAGTGACAGATTACATCCTGGGACAGGAAGGGCAAAGGATGTACTTGGGAGTCCAGCACAGGGACGCCTGAGAAGGCCAGGCTAGGGTTCTGGGGGACTGTCCCCTAAGCTGGCTCAAAGTGGCAAATGACTCCAGTCGGGACTTACTGGGAGGATATCCTAGACTGAGCTACATCTCTGAATTGGGGCTGTCAGTACTTGTGTTGTCTCTTGCACTGGGAACCCTGAAAGAATGTGGCTCTTAGGTTAGAACATAGTGGTGTACTTCTGTAATCCCAGCACTCAGGAGATGTTAAGACAAGAAGATTGTGGGGCAGCCTGGACTGCATAGTTTATTTTGAGACAGCACCCTGTTTCAAAATAAAACAGAACAAAAACCTACTATTATGCTGGGTGCTGGTGGCTCACACCTGTAATCCTAGCTACTCAAGAGGCTGAGATCTGAGGATCATGGTTCAAAGCCAGCCCAGGCAGGAAAGTCTGTGAGACTCTTACCTCCAGTAAACCACCAGAAAACTTGAAGTGGCACTATGGCTCAAGTGGTAGAGCACTAGCCTTGAGCTGAAGAAAGAGCTCAGGGACAGTGCCCAGGCCCAGAGTTCAAGCCCCATGACCGACAAAACAAAAACCAAAACCACCATTGGTTCTTCACTGTGAGGCTATGGTTCAGAGGAAGGGTGAAGTCTGAGGGCTGGGCCACACAGCATGCTGGGGACTGGGCCTTATTCGGGGGCAGCAGCCACTGACTTGTGGTCATGGAGGATCACAGGCTGGTCCCACATTCCCAGCTTTTCAAACAGAAGCACATGGCTTCTGTTTTGTAAACTGACACAGCTAACTCCTGTGTCTTCAGCATAGCAGCCTGGTCGCTGGCTGCTTCCTTTCATCTCAGACACTGGACACACTAGTTCTGTCTTTGCTTTCTATTCAAAATGCAAGCCCTATAAAGGGCTGTGAGGTCATCTCCACTGGAGTGGTCACCTCCACCAGACCCACCTGGACCTCAGTCCTCCTGTTGATGCTTCCTGCGCAGGCAGATGTGTTCCACCATGCCCAGCTTGCATTAGTGGAGATAGCATTTTGCTAACTTTGCCCAGCTGACTTTAGACCTTGATCCTTCCTATCACCATCTCCTCATAGCTTGGATTACAGTCTCAAGCAACTGTGCTCTGCCCTTTTCTTTCTTTTTAAAATCAGCTCCTTCTTATCCTCTGAGAAGCTAGTTTTTCAGAGGGCCAGCACATGTTTTTGTGGGCTAAAGTGGAAGACTGTAGCTGGCTGGTGGTGGGCAGGGCTTAGTTGGGGTTGGGGTGGGGTAGGTGGGGCAAGCCTCACCCATCCTCTCCCCTGGCCTCCACCTCTGGGGCCATGCCAAGTGGTGGAGAATCCTGAAGTACTTTACAGAGGAGGTCCCCATCATTCTGCAAGTGGTGTCTGAAAATTCACTTGGCTGCCTTCCAAGAAGGGTGGGATGAGTGAGGTAGACCCTGGGGTATGGTGGTACCTATTTTGTTTGTTTGGGAGAGGGTGTAATTACCCACATAGAGGCACAGTGCATGGTCTCAGCATTGGCAACATAGCGCCACCCCCCCAATCCCCCCCCCCCCCCCCCCCCGCACACCTGCCTGGTTTCTGCAGCCTGGAGATGGAAGTCCCTAGAGGGCTGTCTGGGGGACCAGAGACCGAATGGGATTAGATGTCCCAAGCAGAGAGGAACATATGGCTACAGATCAGGATGGGCATATACCTGCCTGTGGGGGGCTGGAAGAGGAAAGGGACAGACTAGGGGCAGATTCAGGGACAGATTAGGTCGGGCTGCGAGTAAGAGCTGGTGCCCTGAGATCAGGCCAGCTGAGTTGGTAGACTGCCAGATCTCAGATATGTGGCAGAACTCTGTAAGCTTTGCCTTCCTCATTCATAACATGACCATTCCGGGGTTTAAACATGACAACATGCCTCAAATAATTAGCACCGTGCTTGGCTTTCATCAGGCCGGGCCATTCTTCTTTGGGTCAGGGACAGGGATCCGAGTGGGGAGACTCATCTTAGGCAGGCATTCGGCCTGTTAAGTGGGCCAGGGGAGCTACTGAAGGAAGTGTGTGTGTGTGTGTGTGTGTGTGTGTGTGTGTCAAAGCCACTTCGTTAAGCATGGCTTCCCAGGTTAGCAAACCTGGGCTAGCTCCCCCTGAATAGGAAGGGACCCCTTTTCTCTCCAAGATGGGAGGTGGCTGGAGAGGGAGGTGGGGCCTCGTTGTAGTCTTACTCTCTGGAATTGGCTCCTGACCATCCCTGAAGCCTCCCAGGCAAGAGTGTGTCCTGACACACAAACACCCCCCACCCCAGGCTACCTGGAAGCCCAGGCGCTTCTGGACTCACAGGGCTGTCTCTGGCTCCCTCATTTTGGATGTCACCCAAGCAGGATCAAGGGGCCATTACAGAGGAGTACAGGATGATGATGCTTGCCTGAGCGCAGCCACCCCCGCCTCTGCTTCTTAATCCCACTGTGCCCAGCCCCTGCGTGAGAAGAAACGTCCAAATCCAGGCCAGCCTTTGATTAGCAAGCCTGGCTCCTGCTGCTCTGTCCAGTAGACAAAGTCCTGCTTTGCCCTATGCATCCACCCCATCCCCAGGTCTCCAACCTAACCCTGGTGGGCGAGATTACAAATTACAAAAAGATCTCACCCTCCATGTAGTTTAGCTATAGAAGTGAGAGTGGAAAGCAGCCGCACTAGCATGTGGCTTCGGTTTACATTCACTGGGATTTGACTCAGCCTCATATGTGCCAGGCTGGTGCTCTACCACTTGAGCCACAGCTCTGTTTCCAGCCTTTTCCTGGCTAATTGGAGATAAAGAGTCTGGCGGACTTTCCTGCCTGGGATGATTTCAAACCTTGATCTTAACAGCTCAGCCTCCTGTATTCAGGAGGATGACAGGCGTGAGCCACTGGCACCCAGCCCCAAATTACTTTCTCTGCTGCCCACCCAGGAAGGCTGTCTCTGATTCATAGCAATCCTGCTTTGTTGCTCTGCAGCCACAGAGCGGAGTCCTGTTCTCCCCTGTTCTCCCAGAGCCTTTCTCAACCATAAGCATTGTGACTGTTCACACCCCCACCCCCCTGCTCCCTGTTCTCCATGCACTGAGGCCACTCACACCCCAGCTCCTTGCTTTGCATTATGATAGATTCCTAAAGCTTGTAAGAAAATGGAATTTTGGTGAATTAGGTCATTGACAATATGGGCTGGAGGGCTGAGTTGGCAAAGAATGCTTCCATAGTATGAATAACAGCTGGAGTCAGGTTGGTGAATCACAGTCGTCTATCAGGGCTGGGCATGTGGGTCTGTTTTTTTTTTTTTTTCTGGTATAAAGGATGGACAGGTGGACAGGCAGGAAGGTAGAGTGACAGCCTAGTATGATCCTTGGGTATTAGTTGCTGGGCTGTTGTTTTGCACAGTGGTACTTTTGCTTGCACATGTCCGCTGGGCATTTAATAATAGTCATGAAGGGACATCTCTATGAGATGTGAGTCACCAGAAACGCCCAGTGTCCCGGATGACTGTGTGTGTCACAGCTTAGCCAGCCCTGGGAGCCATCTGGGGTAACGACAAGATCCCTGTACATGTGATCAGCCCAGAAATAGCCCATACAGGGCACGGCCCTGCTTCCCCCGGAGCTGCCTGTTTGTCAGACATGAAAGCTCAGCTTCCAGCCCTGTCATTGCTGTGCCAGCCTGGGGTACTTAGCCCCCCACTGTCTCTCACATCTGACCTCCCCACCACCACGGCCATTTACACTCAGCCATCTCTCTTTTTAGAATCCATCTTTTCAGTAGATCATGGGTTCATGTCATGCTATTTTCTTATTCTGTAGCTCTTGCTGGAAATCATTTGAGGCAGAGCAACTGGGCTCGGTGTTGGCTAATGGCTTGGAGATGCTCCAGGCTGCCGGATGCATTGGCTGGCACTGGAAGGGTGATCGTCGGCAGGCATGTTGTCTTCTCTCTCTGACTCTCATGGGTCTCCTCTTCTTGCGGCTCGGCTGTTCCACTTGGCTGGCCCGCCTCGGTGCTTGCAATCACAGCGATTATGCACAGGCTGGAGCCAGTCTGCCAGCCTCGCCAGGGCTCAGGTTTTATTAGAACCAAAGTCCATCAGGCCTCTAGGCCAGTTGGCCCATTTCCTCCTATTGCATATTATTGCATATTGCTTTTTATTTTCCTTTTTTTATTTCTATTTCCTCTTGGAGATCAGGCCCTGTCCCAGAATGTCTAGGGGCTAAGACACCTAAGTGAGGTGGTGGGGAGAATTCCTAGGCTGTAGGATTGAATGTCTTGGGGAGTAATGAGATCCACTGATGCTCTTGACTTTTGAATGTTTCTAAGTTGCGTGATCTACCGAGGAAGGGAATTGCAGCATGGAATAAAGCGCCAAGTTGGTTTCTTCCTGAGCCTGGGTTTCTTCATCTGTAAAATGGGGACAAGAATTTCTTCAGTCCAGAGACTGACTGATCACATAGGGAATTTTGATAGTTTTTATATCATAGGCTGATCTCCATAAATGGAAACTATAAGTAACAAAGTATCAATCAAGCAAATCTACCAGAAGGACTTGTGTCCTTTCTCTCTCTTATTGAGAGGATTCTGATTTCCTCTTGGGGAATATGAGCTGCTTCCTGTATCCTGCCTCTTTGAAGCATCTTGTAGCAACCCACAGCCATCATCTCCCTTGGCGCCCCCCCCCCCCCCATGCACTTCAGGGAGAATTAAAGTCAAGTACTTCTCAGTCTGCATAATCTTGAACCACTTCTTGGTCTCCATTGTGTTTTTCTCATGCTTTGCTGTTCTGTTTTTGTTGTTGTTGATTTTTGTTGCTTTTGTGACAGGATCTCTTTATATAGCCCAGGCTGGCCTGGAACTCCAAGTCTTCCTGCCTCCAGCTCTGAGTGCCGGGATTATAGGCCTGTGCCACCCACCACACCCAGCCACTGTTGTATATTTTTTTTCATGTTGTCT
The DNA here is from genome assembly GCF_023159225.1 of Perognathus longimembris pacificus. Classification (NCBI taxonomy): domain Eukaryota; kingdom Metazoa; phylum Chordata; class Mammalia; order Rodentia; family Heteromyidae; genus Perognathus; species Perognathus longimembris. Next base: position 84,936,122 of record NC_063163.1, on the reverse strand, counting down.
CTTTTGGGCTTCCTTTCCTATTGGACGGAGAATGAAAAAAGGACTCAGTCCAGTGCCTGGCCACTGAGCTACCCAGGGTTTATCCCTCACCAAGGAGCTGGTGCCTGGCAACCACCTGGCTCTTAGCACTGCTCATCTGGAGCAGCAACAGACCCAGCTGCTGGGCTATGGCCAGTGTTCATGGAAGCTGGGTCCAGCTGGCCCTCATGGTGAATGACCGTGGGGGCCACTCAGTAGGGACTAGAGCGGACCTTCAGGCTGCAGCCTGTGCGCAGGCTGAGTCTCAAGCCAGATCTGTCTTCTGTGCACGGGTTGTGTACTCCTTGTGTGGGGGCTCGGAGTACACCAGCACACGCACAGAACACCCTGCGTCCCACTGGCACTTGAGCAGCCCTGTCCTGCCCGGTGTGGTTCACAATTAGCATTTCTGATGCTTCCAAGCAAAGGTAGGACAGATGTTTGCACAGGTGTTGTGGGGGGTTTGCATGTGTACATGCGTGTGTGTGTGTGTGTGTGTGTATGTGTGTGTGTGTGAAGCCTGGGATTGAGAAACGTTTGTGGCAGTATCTCAAGCACTGTGCCCATGGCCAATGCCCAGTCAGTACTGGAGCACAAGCGAGCAGAGCCCCTGGAGGTCTCCGTGTAATGGCAATGGCACAGCCTGTGGCAGGGAGGTGGATGGCGCATTCTAGGTGGGTCTGGACAGCCATGGGCTGAAGAAGGTCATGCTGTATCCTGCCTTGCCTGGAACTCCTGGGGACGCCAGCAGACTCTGGGCGGGAAGGGGACAGCAGCTCTCCACCCTGGAAACAGTGGGTTTGGGAGAAGAGCACAGTAGGTGTTGACTAAGCACTTAAGTTGAGCCGTATGTTGAGCTGTAGAAGGCCCTGTAGCCATTGGGGTGGGTGCCGTGTGTGGCACCACAGCCCTTATAGATAGTGACATTAGTTTGCTTCATGCCTATGCTTCGCTCTGCCCTGCCACCCTGTTTCCTCCAGGCATCATCATTGCTCTCCACTCTCAGGCCCTTTCCCTGCCGCTTAAGTGCTGCTCAGGTGTCGCAAAGTTGTGTCCTGATGCCCCTCAGCCGGGGTTCCTTCTAGAACAGCGCATGACCCATGGTGGCCACCCTGCTATGCCTTCCGTTCCTCCTGGGGGCACAAATAAGCCTTTGGCAGGATAGGTTTTGGGCTCCTGCCAGCCATTCAGCTGGGTTGGCTCTGTGCCAGTTCTGTCCTTTCTGGAGGTCGTCGGCATCTTTGCCAGGCTCTGCCGGGTTCAGAGCCTTCTCTGACGTGTGTTGGTATGTGGGCCCACCCTCCACACCTTCTCACAGCCAATGACCAGAAAGAAGATGATGCCCAGGGAGGGGAGCACGCCTTCTGTCTTTTCTAGGCATGGTGGCTGTGCCCCTTCATCTTGGGGCTGGGGCCCACTACACTGCCTCTGTTTATCCTGCCAAGCTCATGAGTGTTGCGCCTTATTTTCCCATGGAGCGCGGCTCTCTGTGACAACTGGCACGCGGTTGGCAATGGCTCGTTGTCATTCTGCTGGGCACCGTTTCCGGAGGGCTTCGTGCTTGGTCGGTATTCACATTTGTTCCTGTGAGGCCCGGAGCATAGCTGGCACCAGCCCTGGTTTATGGGTGAAGAAACCGAAGCTTTGGGGAGTAAGCTCCTGAATGCCGGGAGGAAAGGGGCATGGTAGGGTGAACAGGGGTGGGGTGGGGTGGGGTGAGGTGGGGGTGTGTGTGTTCCAAGCTGCATTTTTATTTCTGTGGCAGAGGATATGCGCGTGTGTGGTATGCATTTAAGAATGTGTGGAACTGTAAGAAAGCGAGATCAAAAGGAGGGAGGAAAGAGATGGGGTCAGCTCCTCACTTTGAAGCCCAGAACTCTGCATTCTGCCACATTGCTTCTTGCTCCCAGGGGTTGCCCACGTACCCTATGTCCAGACCACCCTCTCTAGCTCCACCCTCTCTAGCTGGGATCATGCCTACAGTGGCTTTCCAGCCTTGGCTCCTGCTGGGTCTGCTGGGTGGCAGTGGCACCCGCTCCCCTCCCCTCCCCGCTCTCCCTCCTCCCTCTCCTCGCTGGTACGGCTTTATTGCCGGCATATGGAAACTGCTTCTATTTATCCTGCAGCACCAGGATGCTGCTACACGCTGTGCTCCAGCGAACGGAAAGCTGGGGTTCCCTGCAGGCTCGTTTCTGAGGCTGCATGCAAAGCAGCCAGCTGTTTACAGCGAGCGGCTGGGCCTGTTACATCAGCGCGGTGGTGGCGTGGCCATCTGTGCAAACAGGTCACCCTGGGCTGGCTGTGTCCTCTGGGTGGAGCTTCTCCAGACTGTGCTGTTGTGACACCATTGCCTGTGGGCCCACAGGCTTTCTTACTGTTCTTCACTCCTGCGTCCTTCAGGGATTCCCGTCCACGGACCTGGGCCTGGGGCCAGTGCTCAGGAAGGGAATTCAGGACTGGAGGCTCCATGAATCTTGAGTGGCGCAGGTCAGCCGACCTGCCTGCCCTTTGCCCAAGGCAACAGAAACACAACACACTTCGTCTCCCCCTGGGGAACTTTCCTCGGAGCTCTCTTCCTGCTTGCCAAGAATGTTCCTGGTCAGATTCAGCTGGCCCTGTGGAAGCTACCGAGGGGAGATGCGCTTGAGAGAGAAAAGGGAGGCTGCTGTGTCCATTGCTGTGTGGCTGAGCCTGGTTCCCTCTTCGCTGCCAGTGTCCAGTCCAGCTGCCTTCCACTGAAGGCAGAAAGGCAGGAGGAAGGGTCAGCCATGGGGCTCCTGGTCCAGCCTTGGAGCAGAACAGACAAGCAGGCAATCAGAGCCCGAGGCTGCCAGCACTTCCTCTACAGTACCCTTAGATGGGCTGTACCAACAACTCCCGATGAGTGAGCGGAAGGACAGCAGCTCCCTGCTGCCACTCAGGCCTTTTCTATAATCCTTAATGTGCTGGCAGCCCTGTGGATTTGTGGGTTGCAGAGTCACCTGTGGCTTTCGTGAAAAGCCCCTCTGCAGCATGGGTCGCCCCCAGGCCTTGCAGCCCTGCTCTGCCTTCTGAGCCTGGTGAAGATGCCAAGTTCTCTGCGCTGACACAGTGCAGAGTTGAATGGCTCAGCCTGGAACAAAGTGTGCCTTGCGCGTGGGAATTCTTTTCTTCCCCTTCGCTCTTGAGTTTTTTTGTGGCCTTTTTTTTCCCTCTCTCTTTTCAGCTTTTCCCCTGATTACCCTTATACAGAATAGTCCCTCTGCAGCCAATCTTTAAACAAGTTATCTTTAAAATTACAGAGGTGACACCAAGCCTTTTGCTAACACCCTTGGCATTCGGTAAAACCTGCCCTTCAATGAGTCCTGCCGGGCCCAGCTCAGCTCCCGTCCACCTCCATCACCCGCTGTGTTAAAATGCCTGCAGAAGGACCATGCAAGCTTGAGAGCAAGGTCTCCTGTTTTAGTTAATATCAGATGGGTGCTTAACAGTGTATACATCATGTCCAACTTTGTTCTGGACTCTGGAGACCAAGTGATCAAGACAGAAGCCCCTGCACCATGGAGTTAACAAACAGCCCCCTCCCCCCAGTAGACAGATGGCCAGTCATAGGCAGCGCCAGGCAATATCGGAGCCAGAAGTGCTGTGTGCCTTTAAGGGGAGGCTAAGGGCAGCATTTGGGTAGAAGATCAAAACATGCCGGTAAGCCTGCCATTGATGGGGACAGAGGGACAGTAAGTGCATGAGATTTTAGGGAAAAGGCTTCAGAATAACAAGGAGGCCTGAGTATGGGAGGAACAGAGTGTGGACCAACAGCATAAAGACCTTGGAATCCAAAGGGGATGCTATGAGATACACGGATATTTATGTCTTGTAATTTGATACCCATACACGATGATGAGCAACGCTGAGCGGTGTCGGGAGGTGCCGTCTGGGATGGCCAGCACTGGGTAGGAGCCGTTCAGCGTGGCCCTGGGAGGGAAGAGCCCCCTGACATTCCCAGCCCTCCTCACTGCTGCCCCAGATCCTGTGTTGATGCAGCTGTTCTCATGAGCACTTACAGCCAAGGAAAACAGGCTGTTAGCCACCCACTAAGACCTCTGTCCTCTGTCTGTGCGTCACCCGTGGCCCTCAGTGTCCCCACCCCAGTGTGTTGCCTCTCGCTCTTGCTGTCTATGGTTTGAGTCAGAGCTGCTGAGCCTGTCAGTCAGAAGAGAGTAGCCACAGCTGCCCACGCACACAGTGGGTCTGCAGAGCCGCATTCGGAAGCTGTGGTGGGGCCGGGAGGCCTGGGGACCAGCCCCATGATGTGGGCTCCGTCTCATACCTTCTCCGGCCCTTGGTTTCCCTGTCTGTAAGAGGCCGACCTCTGGGGTCTGCTGCTCCAGGTTTGATGTCACACATCCAAGACAGGAAGCAGGAAGTGGCCCCCAATTAGGGTAGGACAGCCCCCTAGCTGTGCTCCCCAAATGCTGGCCAAGGACAAGTACTACTTAGACCTCTGGGAAAACAAATTGCTGCCGTCACTTAGTGTGAAGGGCTGAGATGTGGGCTCTGGTGCCTGGCTGTCTCCTCCTGGACCCACCTGGAGGAGTGCGTCATGCTGGTTCTGAGCACACATACTCCGGCCAGTGTAGCCATGTGTGCATAAGCTGGGCAAAGCCCCCAGGTCTGTTACCCCCCCTCGTCCTGCCTTCCACGCTGATGGCTCCTCCTTTGTGCCCCTACTCCATGCGAATAAGGTTCCCAGAGGAGAGCCTGTCACGCTGAGTGTGCCCTGTGATTGTTACTTCCACTCAAGCTGAGTTGCTTCTAGACAGATTGGGGGGGGGGGTGGTCCAGAGTGCCAATAAACATGCATTCCAGGCAGGACTGGCAGAAGGCTTTAGACATCAGCCCCATCCAGGTGCTACTGGGCCCCCCAGGGGTTCAGCTTCTTTCTAAATTTGGGCTTGCTTCGAAGGCCATCTGTACCTTCCCACCTGTTCCTATAAACACATAAATGCCGCCAGTTTCCAGGGCAGCTGGACCGGCCCCCCTCTCCTGGTGACCCTCATGTCTGCTGAAGTGCCCTTGACTGATGATTGGGCACCTCTGTGGAGGCCCTGCGGAACCCGGGGGTTGCTGTAGGAGGAGAGGGGCAAGGGCTGGCCAGGTTCAGCGATGCCCACCTGGGGTCCAGCCTAGGAGCTGCCCTCTGCTGCAGGAAAGGCCCAGCGAATAAGGCCATTGCCAGGAGCCCTCTTGTTATTTTTATTTTGTTTTTATGATGCTGGGGATGGAGCCCTGGGTTTGGCACCTTCTAGACAATACCACCAGGGGTGTGTGTGTGTGTATATGTATGTGTGCACGCTGGTCCTGGAGCTTGAACTCATGACCTGCGTGCTGTCTCTGAGCTTTTAAACTCAAGACTAGTGCCCTACCACTTGAGCCACAGCTCTACTTCCAGCTTTTTTTTTTTTTTGGCATCCCACTCAATTGTTTGTTTTATTAATGTTTTCATTAAGAATTATTTCCAAGAGCCAGGTGCTGGTGGCTTGTACCCATAATCTTAGCTACTCAAGAGGCTGAGATCTGAAGATTACGGTTCAAAGCCACAAGAAAGTCAGTGAGACTATCTGCAATTAACCAGCAAAAAGCTAGAAGCAGAGCTGTGGCTCAAGTGGTAGCATGCCACCCTTGATAGAAAAAGCTTGAGTGCAAATGTGAGGCCCTGAGTTCAAGTCCCAGAACTAGCAAAAAGGGCTGAAGTTGTGGAGTGGCTGCCTCCCAAGCATAAGGCAGAGTTCCAACTGAATTCAGCCTCAGTTCCACCCTCAGAGGCCCCATGTGGGTAGGGGGAGGGGTGAGAGCAACAGGACCTTCCAGTCCCAGTGCTCTGCTGGCCCTGAGGAGGGAGGAGAAGGTGGTCACCTTGCTTTGTGGCTCTGAGAAATGTTCCCTTAAGGTCTCCAGAAGCCTGCTTCTCCCCACCTCAGTGACCCTGGTAGATTTCAGGTGCTAAATGGAATTTGTTTGTGGTTTTGAAGGGGACCTTGTGGCAGGAGGGAACAACTGCTTTTCCTTAAACCAAGTCTCTTAAAGACCCCCAGGGTCATTGAAAAAAAAGACAGACCCCCACCAGGGTCACCTCTCCTAGGGCAAGCCTGAGGCTGGGAGTGTGGGTGATGCCAGGGCACAGACCTGTGTGCCGCCGGGCCACGTGGTACTGCTGTGAAGTGAGGGTAAGGCGGAGGGGAGTCGGCGAGGAGGGCCAGGTGTCTTGGAAAGGCTGTGAGGAGGTTGTGGCCAGCTGGCCAGGCCTCCTATGTGAAAGGAGCGGCCCAGAGACTCCATCGGGCATTTTGGGGGCAGCTGCCCTCAGACACTCTTGTCTAGCTTGGGGCACGGAGGTGGCACTGTGTGACCCCTTCAGTGCCAGCACACCCTCATCCACTCCTGTCGTCTGTTCACCAGGAGCCTGCCGCGTGGGGTGCTGGCTCCTGCCTAGCTGTGTGAAGGTCACGGAGGACGCGCGCCAGCCAGCTGCCTGTCTGTGCTTGCGCTCTGGAGCTGTGGTTGGCTCCCGTTTCCTGCTCCACGCGAGCAGGGGGTAGAGCGACCTTCTCCTGTCCGTGCCCAGGGCTTAGTCTCTGAGATTGGAATTGGGAGCGGACTGTGTTAGCATTGGGCAGAGGAAGGTCAGAGTGATGGCGTTCCGTTGTGTCTAGACTTCTCACCTCCTCTGGGGTTGAGGGTGCCACCCAGGAGGCCCTGAGTTCAAACCCCAATACGGAAAGAAAAAGCTTAGCCACAACACCCAGGCTCTTCGTTTAAGTCCCAGTACTGGCAGGCACACACACAAACATGCACACAGAGTTGTGTACTTTGAGTCTGGGAAGGTCTTTGAAAGATCTTGGTGATCCGCCTGTTCTGCCAGCCCTGCCAGTCCCCTGACCTCTCCTATGTGCTGGTCAGTTTACACGTTGGCTTCCTGTGTTGTGCAAATGCTGTGTGCACACTCCATTCTCTAGCTCACACAGGGGAGCAGATTTCCATCTAGATGTCCTTGCTCCCAGTAAGTTCACAAGGCCCAGCGTCCTCCCGCAGTGGGTCTGTTGACCACAGGTGGCGGGAGATTTCAGATAGCTGAGACAATGCAGCTCATGCTGGGCAAGGGGACGGTTTATCTCCTGGTGGTTGTTCTGTTCTCTGCTGACTTCCTTCCTGGGCAGCCACAGCAGGAAAGAACCCCCTCTTTCCGGTCTGGTCCAGGAGAAGTTCCAAGTCCAACCCTCCCTGGCCAGTCATGGGTCAGCACCCCTGCCTGAACCAATCACTGTTATCTGTGGCCAGGCTACCTGCCTGGGAGCCTGGTGTGGTTCATTCAGAGCCACCCCATGCACCGAGAGCAGGAGAGGGCGTTCTGCCAAGGTAAACCAGGGTAGGGGCCTAGAAGAGGAGGATGCCGGGGTCCACAGGGGAAAGCAGACAAAGGCCTGGGCCAGGGGGCAAATCCAGTTCTGTTCACTTGTCTAAGCAGAATACAAATGGGCCACACCATGTACAGAAGGACTCGTGTGTGTGTGTGTGTGTGTGTGTGTGTGTGTGTGTGTGTGTGTGTGTATACTCCTGACTACCAGGCTTCTCTCCCACCACCAATGCTGCTCCATGGTCTTGAGCCTGGGTTGTGTTGTAAGTGACTCCTTTCTCTTCTGCAGATGGGGGCAGCCACGCCATCCACGACACCCACGCCCCCCCCACTCTGTTGTCTGGGGTGGACACCTCCCCCACCAGCCCCACCGGGCACAACTGGGAGATGAATTATCAAGAGGCAGCCATCTACCTCCAGGTGAGCATCTCCAGTCGCACTGTGCCTGTCGGTGGCTAGCCAGGCTCCATTCGGTGTGCAGAAATCCCACTGTGGCTTCCACTCCTGCCCCTGCTCCTATGCATTCTTCCCTGCTGGAAGAAAGGCGGCCAGTTGGACGTTCCTGTGGGGGGCATGCACAGGCTGGTCCTCGGAGCCTCGATTGTGATGTGGCTCAAGTGGTAGAGCACTAACCCTGAGCAAAAAAGCTAAGGGATAGCACCTACACCCTGAGTTCAAGCCTCAGTACTGGCACACACACATACGCACACGCACACGCACACGCACGTACAAAATGCAGTTTCTGGTGTCAACTGAGTGTTGAGGTGAGAAATTTTTTTCTTAAATCCACTTGAATGATAGTTTTCCCTACTGTTTTCTTTAAAGCAGCTCCCCACTTCCAATAGTTGTTTTGTTATTAGAAAGAAATTGAAAGGCTGGCCCCTAGTGGCTCAGGCTTGTAATCCTAGCCTACTACTCAAGAGGCTGAGATCTGAGGATCGTGATTCAAAGCCAGCTCAGGCAGGAAAGTCCATGAGACTCTTATCTCCAATAAACCACTAAAAAATCTGGAAGTGGAACCATGGCTGAAGTAGTCGAACACTAGTCTTGAGCAAAAAGAAGTGCAGGGACAGTTCCCAGGCCCTGAGTTCAAGCCTCCAGGAGCCCCCTCCACCACCACCCTCACCTCAAATGAGAGATTTAATTAAATTCAGGTATTTCTTTGGGGCCTGTGTGGCTCTCTGTGTATTTCTTACATTTTCCAACACGAGGAACAAGTGTACTCTGACCCCTGTTAAGACGATAGGAGGAGAAGGAAAGGGGGAGGGGGAGTGAGGGAGGAAGTAACAAATAGTACAAGAAATGTACCCATGGCCTTACACATGAAACTGTAACCCCTCTGTACATCACTTTGGCAATAAATAAATAATTGTTTTTTTTTTAAAGACCATAGGAATGTCCAAGGGGCTTAGGGCACTCCGGCCCACCTGCTAAGCCCCTGGCAAGTTGCTCTGAGGTTAAGTAAGAGGTTGGACAGGTCAGGCCATAGAGGTAGAATGACCTGCATGCCTGTCATCCCAGATACTCAGGAGGCTGAGACCTGAGGATTGAGGCTCAAAGCCCAGCCCGAGCAGGAAAGGCTGTGAGACTCTTATTTCCAGTTAACCACCAGAAAACCAGGAGTGGTGCTATGGCTCAAGTGGTAGAGTTCTAGCCTTGAGCTGAAGAGCTCAGGGACAGTGCCCAGGCCCGGAATTCAAGCCCCATGACCAGAAAAAAAAAAAAAAAAAAGTGAAATGGACCTGGAAGAATCCAGGAATCCAATAATTTCTTCTTTCTCTAAGTAGGTAGGACTATTGGTGATAAAAGATAAGTATGGGCACAGGTGGCTCCCGTCTGTAATCCTCAGGAGGCTGAGATCTGAGGATTGATGTTCAAAGCCAGTCTGGGCAGGAAAGTTCATTGAGACTCCTGTCTCCAATTAACTACCAAAAACCTGAAAGTGGTGCTGTGGCTCAAGTAGTAGAACATCAGCCTTGGGTAGGCGGCCAGGCGTGGCTGCTGTCTTGCAGGGCAAGGCACTGGGTTCAGTCTCCAGAACAACAGAAAAGCAGTCATCAGCCAGTCAGTCAATCAGCCATCCACGTGGCTCCCAAACAATGTTCCTTCCTTCCTATTCATTGCCTGGTTCTCGTGCCTCACCACACAGACCCAGACCCATGGGGAAGTGGACCATGTGCCCTATGGGTGACAGAACATTGGTGCAGGGTGGTTATTTTGATACAAAATGTATGTATGTGTGTGTACAGTGTACACACTTAGCCATGCACAGCTGGCAAGACATTTATCTAAAGATTAAAGATGACGGAATTCTTATGACTTCTAAAATCTGTTTGTTTTATCAATTTTGTCGGGGGTGGGGGGGGCTTGAACTCAGCGCCTGAGTGGTAGCCTTGAACAAAAAAGCTCAGGGAAGCCAGGCACTTATGGCTCACCTGTAATCCTAGCTATTCTGGAGGCTGAGATCTCCAATTAACCACTCAAAACACGGAAGACGCACTGTGGCTCAAGTGGTAGAGCACTAGCCTTGAGCATAAGGAGGATCAGGAACAGCGCCCAGATCCTGAGTTCAAGCCCTACAACCAAGAACTGCTTTGTTAATAAATCAAACCAGAAGCTTCCACAGAGGTGGGGAAACCGAGGCCTTGTAGAGACCCGCGGAGCTCCCCTGACTGACTGCTGAGCTGTTTGTTCTCTGTTGGGCTCAGGTTGTCTTTTACTTCTTGTCCAGCTCTGGGGAAGTGACTGGCTGGATGTCCCTTGCCTTCCACATCAAGGCCTTCCCCGGAGGATGGCAGGGTGCTGCAGGAACTGCAGGAACTGAAGGCTCTGCCTTCAGGGGAACCTGGGCCTGCATTTGCCTCTGCCCTCTCTTCCCTAAGTTGCAGCCCTGGGCCAGGCCTGGCTCAGAGGCCAGTATGGGAGGAAAGGAGCCAGGTTTCTAGTGCAATCCCATTTGTTCATCTTTGCTCGTGTGTGTGTGTGTGTATGTGTGTGTGTGTACGCGCCAGTCCTTTTTTTTGTCCCACCAGGGATGGTGGACACGCACCACCACACCCAGCCATTGGTTGAGATGGAGGTGGGGTCTCACGAGCTCTTTACCCAAGTTGACCTTGAGCCTTGATCTTCCCCATCTCAGCCTCTTGAGTAGCTGAGATTCCAAGCATGCACCACTACACTCAACTAGCTATCTGCTTGGGTAGTGTGAATTCAGGCTGTGTAGGGACAGGACACCACCCACTGCTCTTGACCTTCTCTAATCCCTTCTAAGTCTGTTCCACGGGTAGTCTGAAGCAGCAGCCAGCCACGCTCTTGAGCCCCTCCACAGGTAGGGGGCTGGGGCGCAGCCATGTGCTGTGTGGGAAACAGCAGTTCTGATTGTCCCTGTGGTGGCCATGGAGTCCTGCCTCCTTCCAGGACCCTGTCCCTGGGTCACCCGGCTTGCACGCCCCAGTGTCCCTGTCCTTCCAGGAAGGCGAGAACAATGACAAGTTCTTCACCCACCCCAAGAATGCCAAGGAGCTGGCGGCCTACCTCTTTGCACACAACCACCTCTTCTACCTGATGGAGCTGCTCACCGCGCTGCTTCTGCTGCTGCTGTCGCTGTGCGAGGCGCCCGCCGTCCCCGCGCTCCGGCTCGGCATTTACGTGAGTGTCTGAGAGCACTGTGGCGCGAGGGGGGTGGGGTTGGCAGTGGGAGAATGTTCTGGAAGGACAAAGCCCGCAAACAGACTCCAGACAAAGGCCTAGGGGTTAATGGAGGCCGTCTCTCTGGCCTCTCCAGGACAGAGTCCGCACCTCGCTCAGGTACAGCACAGGCTGCCTGCACCCTCTTCGCAAGGTGGGATTGTAGCCGCTGTGCCTGAGATACCAGATTTTCACTGGGCCCTGATGGTTTTCTGTTCATTTCTTGTTTGTGAGCCTTCATTTCCATTTGCTTTGTCTTTTATGAGTTTTCTGTAAATTATATGCAGTCCTTCCTGGAGTGAGTCTGCACATATAATTTTATCTTTCCTTCTTCGTGCAAACCTTGGCTCCCTCCCTGTGTTTGGTCCTGGGGGCCCGCCCGTCTGTTCCTTGAATGTCAAGTTTATACTTAGCTGTCTGGGACGAGCTCCATCTTCCAGCCTGTGGCTGGCAGCCAGGGTTTTGTTGCTGTGGTGGGAGGCGGCCATGGATGGCTTCGAGAAGACCTATTCCCACCCTCCTGGTGCAGGTCCACGCCACACTGGAGCTGTTCGCCCTGATGGTGGTGGTATTTGAACTCTGCATGAAGCTGCGGTGGCTGGGCCCACACTCCTTCATCCGGCACAAGCGGACTATGGTCAAGGTGACGCATGCGCAGTGATGCATGCGTGGTGACGCATACATATGTCTTTCCGTCTCAGTATTAGAGCCCATGTCTTTGCCTAAGTGGGAGCCCCAGTGTTACGGGAGTTCCTTCTAGCTCTGCTGAGGGTCCCCGGCTAGGTCATACCCAGCACTGTCACCTTGAGGGGGATACATCGCTCTCCCCATGTCATGGCCAGCCAGGCACAAGAGGAGAGGGTGTTAGGGCCAGAGAGAGGGGCTCAGACCTCATGCCATGCACCTGGCAAATGCCAACGGCACATACAGCTATGGGCTGTAAGGAGCATGTCCAGTGGTGCCCAGCAATGGGGCAATCTGGCTCTCTATGTAGGGAATGTCCCCGGGGGGGCGGAGCTAGAGATGAGATGGGACCTCTGAGGTGTCCCCATGCCAGTGGAGCTCTTGGCAGTATGGGTGCCAACAGGCAGGGCAGTGGCCTCACTTCAACCAACATTGCCCTTCTGAGAAAGAGAGGTGGAGAGGAGGGGAGCTCTGGAGACCGTAGGCGGGTGGGAGGCTGACCACACTGCCCCCTGCTGCCCCCAGACCTCCGTGCTGGTGGTGCAGTTTGTTGAGGCCATCGTGGTGTTGGTACGGCAGACGTCCCATGTGCGTGTGACCCGGGCCCTGCGCTGCATTTTCCTGGTAGACTGTCGTTACTGCGGTGGCGTCCGGCGGTAAGGCCCGGGGCGGGGTGGAGCAGGAGCTGCCCCCACCGGCAGGCCAGCCCTGGACATGCATGCTTCTCACCACTGCACACCCCACTGGGCGGCAGGGTCCCCGACTCCCAGGTCAGGGCCCTTTCCTGTCTTACTGCAGCCCTCCAGAGCTGCAGTCACTGGACCATAGTCCCTGTCCTGCGCATGTCCAGGACGAGGGGGCCAGTGTTTGGGTGCTCCTGGGCCCCCTCCCACAGCAGAAACTGGCCTTGCTGTACAGGGCCGTGCCCTTGGCCTTTGGCCTTGCTGTCCCTCTTTGGCTAGCACTCACCTGCTTGCACGTCCCCAGGTGGGGGTGTCCCCAGGTGGGGGTGTCCCCAGGTGGGGGTGTTCCTCTTGTTCCCACTGAGGAGCGGGCTTGAGCCCTGTTAGGAAGCAGCAGGATTTAGTCAGGAGGCCTGTGTCCCAGCTGGCCTGTCTCCCCTCAGCAACCTGCGGCAGATCTTCCAGTCCCTACCGCCCTTTGTGGACATCCTGCTCCTGCTGCTCTTCTTCATGCTCATCTTTGCCATTCTGGGTGAGTGCTCTGTGCTCCCGCACCGCAGAATCCACAGGAATCCCTGCTTGAAGCTTGGGATGTCATGTTTGGTGGCTCCCTTCCTCTTCCTGGGGCCTCACACCCTCTCACGGTGGAAGGGACCGGATGGCCCTGGGGAGCCCCTGTTTTTCTGAGACAGTGCCTCAGTGCTGAGATAGCAGGCATGTACCACCACACCAGCCTCAGTTCTTGATAGAGTCGCCGTTGGTGCCCAGGGGTGGGGCTGACTCCCCACCAGGGCAGTGTGTCCTCCATGCCCCTTAGGGACCCCTTTGGATTTACCTTGGCTGTGACCCCACCAAAGTGAGACCATATACCAGCCATGTGGATTCCGATCCACCCCCGGGTATAAACTTTCAGCCAGCATTTTGAAATGAGACCTGATGTAAAAATATAGGTTTTTAACAAACATCTTTTTAACAAGGCTTTTATTTTTAACAAGCAGGTCTGGGTACCTTTGCACAGGGCAGCAGGCATAGGGGGCCCAGGAGCTCTCGTTTCCTTTAGTAGCATGTAGTAGCATGTGCTACAGTTCCCACCATGCCCTATTACCCCCCTCAGCCACGCACACATTCATTAGTCCAGTCTGCTGGGCACCTGGTATTGGCACCTGTGCTCTAATCAGCTTTTTTTATTTGGCTACTGCATTCCAGGTTTCTACTTGTTCTCTCCTAATCCTTCAGACCCGGTAAGTAATGAACATCTACCTCTTTTCATCTGTGGGAGGTGTTTCCCTCAGGGCAAGGTGCTGGGGTGACTGGCCACATTAGGAAGGCACGCCTTGCCCTGCTTCCAGAGCTGTGGCTTACCTGGAGAGCCGAGGGACTCCCCTTTCCCGTCCTTAGAAGCATTTCCAGGACCCAGCCTGGCACATCCCAGCCTTCTGGCAGAGCAGTGCAGAGAGCCTAGCTGATTGCCCAAGCATGTGACTCACGGGGAAAAATGTCCTCCGATGTTAGTCAAGCTGGGAGCTCAGGAAGGCACAGGCCTGCATGCCCACCCACCTTTGCTCTGCAGCCCTTAGGGGTCCTTGGAGGAGGTGGGGCGGGCATGGAGGTGGGGGTGAGGGCCAGACCTGCCTCTGCGGGGGGGCCTCACCACTGTCCCGCCCTCCCCCACCCTGCAGTACTTCAGCACCCTGGAGAACAGCATCATCAGCCTCTTTGTCCTCCTCACCACAGCCAAGTAAGTCTGAGTCCCTACTCTGCCCTCCGCTGCTGCACCCCAAAGTGTGCATCCCATCTCAGCTGATGGGGCTTGGGGGTGACTGAGGCAGCCATGCAGACGGGTGGGTGACCTTCTGCCATACAGCTTCCCTGACGTCATGATGCCCTCCTACTCCCGGAACCCCTGGTCCTGTGTCTTCTTCATCGTGTACCTCTCCATCGAGCTCTACTTCATCATGAACCTGGTGCGTGGCTGCCTCGGCCAATGGGCCTTGGGGCAGAGCATCGGGGCGGGGAGTCGGGAACCCACCCATGGTCAGGGTCGGTGTGGTGGGGACTGTCCTGGGAGGACCACAGGGCCTTCGCTGGTCCCTGAGGCCAGCACACTGTGCTGCTGCCTGTAGTATTGGAGTTGGGGCTCAGGCTGCCCTGGGAACTTCGTGTCCTTACGGTGACTGGAGGAGCCGCCATAGGTGACGCCTCTGCTGGCACTGCTCCCTGGAGGATTTGCTGCAATTCTAAGTGGGTCGATGAAGAATCTGTGGGTCAGACTCGCATTGGCTACATGGCGCAGGGCATCTTGGGAGAGGGTCTGAGCTGGGTTCCTGCACTGCCTCCATGTGCCAAGAATGCAGGGTGCGTTTATTTCAGCCCTGTTAGTCACATGTGCTCAGAAAACTGCACATAGCACACATCTGCCAAACAGGACAGGAAGCCCCTTTGCACACCAGGCTCTTTGGAGAGGCCTGGGAGGCTAGGCTGCCCCCAGGAGCCCTTGTCATCATCAGATAGGGCTGGCACCTCATTGTCAGGCCAGGGCCCCAAACACTTTAACCCCAGTTACCTGAGAGGAACTTTCCATAGTCTTGGAGTTTTTGGTGTTTTGGTGGTACTGAGTGAGCCCCAAAGGCTTTGCTTATATCAGCCAAGCCAGCCAAGGGCTTACCCCTGAGCCACCCCATCATGCTCATTTATGAACTTCGAATACTCCCTCACCCTGGCCACCAGTCAGCCCAGTATAAAACAGAAAACACAGCCAGCATTGGTGGCTCATACCTGTAATCCTAGCCACTCTGGAAGCTGAGATCTGAGGATCACAGTTTGAAGCCAGCCCAGGCAGGAAAATTGGTGAGACCCTATTCTGGTGACCACCAAAATCCCAAAGTGGAGCTGTGGCTCAAATGGTAGAGCACCAGTCTTGAGTAGAAATTTTGATCAGGGACAGCATCTTGGCCCTAGGTTCAAGCCTATTGCGGCTCATACTTACTCCAGGTGTGAGCCCCAGTGCCCAGCAGCATGATCTCATCAGTGGATCCATCTGCCTGCCATCAACCCACAGATCAAGCACTTGGTCCCCATAACTGTCCCCTACTTCAGCTGCCAGTCACAAGCCTCTGGTGGCTTTTCCTGAGCTGCTAACCAAATGACCTTGACTTGTGATTGCCGCCGTTCTGTGCTTGGGGTCATACATGCTTAGCTTTGCGTGCTTATTACAAAGGATATTGCAGACAGTACTGGTGAAAAGGTGGGGGAGGGGGGGTTCAGGCTTCTAAAGCCCTGTGGGAACAATCCTGCAGGTACCTCACACAGTCAGCTGTCTTGTCCTTTTGATATTTTTGTGGCATCGTTAATGTACATGCTTGCTTGAAGCATGTGTGGTTGTGTCAGGGTCTGGGTGCTGTTCCTGAGCTTTTTCACTCAAGGCTAGCTCTCTTCTACTTTGTGTCACAGCCCCACTTCTGGCTTTTTGGGGGTTCACTGGAGATGAGTCTCACAGACTTTCCTGCATGGGCTGACTTTGAACTGTGATCCTGAGATCTCAGCTTCCTGAGTAGCTAGGATTACAGGCGTGAGCCCCTGGCTGCCCAGCTTGCCCCTCCTCCCCCCGCATTCTTGGACTGTGTCTTTTTTCTCCAGGCTCTGGCAGGATGCTTCTGTGCCGCGCTGCACAGATGCAGGTCTCAGGAGAGTCTCTGGTTAAGGCTAGGGAAGATGAGGGTTTCTAGGACTCACCTTGAGGGAGAAAAACCTGATTTCTGTGGCCCTTAGGTAGGGAAGGAGCTGTGATGTGAACCAGGGCCATGGGTGAGAACAAGCTGTGAAACAAGCTATGAAACACAGCCTGTTATTATTTTGGAGCAGAGTTTGATTGGCACACAGTTGTGTTCATTTGCTGTCTGTGGAGGATGTCATGAGACCACTGATATGACCACAGGGCTGAGTGGTTACTATAGAGACCACCTGGCCTTCAAATCCTAAGGTATTTTCTATGTGGCCTATTATGGACAGCGCTTGCAGCAGGCATGGTGACCGTAGCCTATAATACTAGCTACTTGTGTGGGGATGGGAATGGGGCTTGGTTGTAGAGCATGCATGAAGCCCTGGGTTCGATTCCTCAGCACAGAAAAGGCTGGAAGTGGCACTGTGGCTTAAGTGGTAGAGTGCTAGCTTTGATCAAAAGAAGTTCAGGGACAGTGCCTAGGCCCTGAGCTCAAGCCCCAGGACTGGCAAGAAAAAAAGTATTTTTCAAAAGATCGCTTCAAACTCCTTCTCATCTTCCCTTGCTCTGATCATGCAAACTGTGGGGTGAGTGTGTGTGTGTGTGTGTGTATGTGTGTGTGTGTGTGCGCGCGTGCGCGCGTGCGTGTGCTGGTCCCGGGTCTTAAACTCAGGGCCTAGGTGCTGCCCCTGAGCTTTTTTTTGCTCAGGGTTTGCATTCTACCACTTGAGCCACAGCTCCACTTCTGGCTTTTTGGTAGTTAACTGGGGATAGGAGTCTCATGGATTTTCTTGCCTAGGCTGGTTTAGAACCTTGATCCTTGGATCTCAGCCTCCTGAGTAGCTAGGATTACAGGCATGAGCCACCAGTGCCTTTGCTCAGATTGTGTCTTTAAGAAGCTGGTGTTGCTCCTAGGGTGTTTGAAAATGTAATTTCCTTCTCTTCTTCCTTCTCCTGCTCCTTCTCTTTCTGGAGCCACACATGTGACTTGAGGAACAGAGCCCTAGCAGGAGGAGGAAGCTCTGGGGAGGGGAGGGCATAGGGCCTCCTGGACAGCCAAATGAGAAGGCATGTGGCAAGAAGGAGAATCTAGAAGCATCTGGTAACAAGGTCTTTAAGTATCTCCTTGGGCCTTTAAAGTGGTGGGACAGAAGCCCTGCCTGGGGGCAGATGACAGCCTCTGCCACTAGATGGCACCAGGCAGACAATCAGGCCCGGTGCTCTTTCTTCCCAGCTCCTGGCCGTGGTGTTTGACACCTTCAACGACATCGAGAAGCGCAAGTTTAAGTCTTTGCTGCTGCACAAGCGAACTGCCATCCAGCATGCCTACCACCTGCTTGTCAGCCAGCGGGTGAGGAGGCGCAGCCCTGCCCAGAGCGGCCCCTGAGCCCGGCTGCAGTCCTGCGGGAACCCGGGGAGCCACGCTGGCCTGCTGTGGCTGCCAGAGGAGGGGCAGTGGGGTCCTGGGTGTTCCTGGGTGCCGCTGGTCACCTTAGTCGTTCCCCCTCTGCCCCAGAGGCCCGCTGGCATCTCCTACAGGCAGTTTGAAGGCCTGATGCGTTTCTACAGACCCCGGATGAGCGCCAGGGAGCGTTTCCTCACCTTCAAGGCCCTGAACCAGAGCAACACCCCGCTGCTCAGGTGAGGGCACTTGGGGGCAGGTCACGTCCCACGGCTCAGGTGGGGGCCAGGCCCCTGGTGGGATGGGGGTGGAGATGTGGCGGGAGTCCGTAGGTTTCCTCAGCTGCGTGAGTGTGCTGACTGGATCCATCAGTACTCTGTGACCCACAGAAGCCAGCTCTGGACCAGTACAGCTGGACCAGCTCCACTGTTCACCCTCAAGTCCCAGATTGTGAGGGGGTGGGGGTGGGGGTGGAGGCGGGGTGTCTTCCTATGTGAGCCAGGGGAGACGGAGGAGGACACATGCACATATACACTCATGCATGCACACAGCTCGGAGGGCTGCACACACTCGGAGGGCTGCACCAGCCTCCAGACTGTGGAGACCAGAAAGCTCCCCTCTGGGGAGCCGAGACCAAGCCCCCTCTATATGAGCCCCATGAGGCTCAGCCTCTGTTGCTGCCTCTCCAGGGACTGCCCACGGTCTGTGTGGATGGAGGGGATTGGATAATCTTAGTCTTCAGGGACAGAGACCATTGGGACACTGCAGGCAATAAGTAGGACCCACGAGCTGTCCCTTCACCCCTTTGGGGTGACAGCAGCAGGCAGGAGTGTGAGGCGATGCTCCGGGGACTGCAGGCTCAGTGTCTGCTTTTTCCTTTTGTTTGCAACAGCCTGAAAGACTTCTATGACATCTACGAAGTTGCTGCCCTGAAGTGGAGGGTGAGTGTTTTTTGTGGGAGCAGAGGCTGGGGGGCACTGGTGTGGAGAGAATAGGAGGGTCCCCCAAGGCCCAGCAGTAGGGCTCAGGTACTTCGGGACAGCAAGGCTGGGCCCCAGGCCCATGCTCATATCATGGCACAGGATTTCAGCTAGTCTCCTCGAATCTCTGTGGCATGAGGCAGGTGACCGAACTCCCCAGGCCTCCTCTGGAAGCCTAGAGTGACTTTGGGGTGTGTGTGTGGGGGGAGGATATGCACAGCATCGACTCTGGCTGAACTAACCCCTGAGGTCAACACCATCCTCCAGTCCAGTGGAGCAGGTGGGGAAGCAGGCCAGCACCCAGCCCAGACTAGGCCCTCTGCCCCAGCCTTACCTCCATCTTCCGGGACCTGTTGCCTTGCAGGCAAAGAAAAATCGAGAACACTGGTTCGATGAGCTTCCCAGGACAGCCTTCCTCATCTTCAAAGGTGAGCTCAGCTGCTGGGGCAAAGGAGGCTTCCAGAAGCCATGGAGGGGGAGGGGACATGGGGCCTGATGACAAGGGTGTGTGTGGGGGGGATGTGATTGTCTGAGCAGAGGAAGTGGCAGGACATGGACTAGGGAAGGATGCTAATCAGTCATTTAGAAATCAGTGTCTGGGCCAGCATGATAGTGCACTGCTCTAATCCCAGTGTTCGAGGGGCAAAGGTGATCACAAGCTCAGAGCCAACCTAGGCTCCATGGCCCTTCCTCAAGACAAGACCCTGAAGTCATGTGTCCATGTTTCTTATTTAACAGATACTCTTAGTTTGTGCCAGTGAGCGCTGCCCAGGGTCTGGGTGGCAGGGAGATGTCGCTCTCAGGAATCCCCTCCCTGTGACCCGGGCAACAGGACCCTGATTGCCTGTGTGCGATGCTCACTTGCTCAAGTTTCCATTCTCACTTTTCTTCTCTTCACATAGGAATTAACATCCTGGTGAAATCCCAGGCCTTCCAGTATTTCATGTGTAAGTATGATGCCCACAGGCCCAGGCCCCCTTCCTTTCTCCTCTGCACTTTTAGGAGGTGGAGAAGTGAGAGATTGATCCTGCCTCATGGTTTTAGCCCTGGGGTCTCGCTGAGTGATGGCGTGTGTGCTTAGTGTGTACTTAGCGTGTGCCAGGCCCTCAGCTCTGTCCCAGCAACCCAACACAAGGAGGAGGGGGGCCGGAGGGAGGACAGTGATCCGAGTGTTCTCAAAGTCTGGTCCCGCACCTGGAACATCACTAGCTGTGTCTCTTCAATCTTGTTAGTCTTTTAACAAAGAATTGAGAAAACATGGGCCTCCCTGGTGCCCAGAGCCTACCAGAAAGGAACCCAGGGTGCAGCGGTGGCCTGTTGCGTGTCCTGCCTGCCTGACCAGCCCTTCTCCTATGCCCTCTCTCTTTCAGATGTGGTGGTGGCGGTGAATGGGGTGTGGGTCCTGGTGGAGACCTTTATGCTGAAAGGTGAGTGCGGCCCGCATGCCTGTGCCCCGCGTGGCACCCACGCCCCCACATGGCACCCACGCCCCCGCATGGCACCCTAGGCTTGTCTCCAGCCACTGCTTCTCTCTTCCAGGCGGAAACTTCTTCTCCAAGCACGTGCCCTGGAGTTCCCTGGTCTTCCTCACCAGTGAGTGTAGGCGCCGGCCGGGAGATCTTAGAAGGGCGTCTGTGTCCCACGGTCCCTCTCAGCCAGAAGCTGAAAGGGAATGAGCAGAAACTGACCTCTCACTGTCCCCACTCGCTGGTCCTGCTGCCCCCGCTCCATGCAGGGAGAGGGTGCAGGTCAGCTGCTGACCGCCACCTTCTGTCCACAGTCTACGGAGTGGAGCTGTTCCTGAAGGTGGCCGGCCTGGGTCCTGTGGAGTACCTGTCCTCTGGATGGAACCTGTAAGTGGAGAGCCCGGTCCTGCCCCCAAGCACGATGCCAGGCCAGCCACAAGCCCCTGCCCCAACAGCATGCAAGTCTGACACCAGAGCTGCACTGTGACTTGGTTCTGGCCCACTTATTCCCCAATCTCCAAGACTCCAGGGAGGTGATCCCAGCTGGCCCTTGTGGGTGGTGCCCTGTGCAGGGTGGGCTTTGAGGCCTTGTTGTGGCTGGCACCTGTGCCTCCCTGGGGAGCTGGGGAGGAGGGGAGGAGGCCTGGTCCGGAGGTGGCTGAGGGACTGTGGCCTTCCCTTACCTCCAGGTTTGACTTCTCGGTCACGGCCCTCGCCTTCCTGGGACTACTGGCCCTGGCGCTCAACATGGAACCCTTCTACTTCATAGTGGTCCTGAGGCCGCTCCAGCTTCTGAGGTGATGGGCTGGTCAGGGCTGGGCAGGCCTGGAAATGGCCAGGAAACCCACAAGCTGGAGTCACGGATGGGGCAGCTCTGTGGGGGCACTGGGATGGGGCCCCTGTCTCCCGAGGGTGTGCGGGCTGTGGGCCTCCCTGCACACTGGCACCTGGGGCCTCTGCCTGGCTGGGCAGCTGGGCTTCAGAGCACTGGCTTCTGCCCATGGAGGAGCTGAGGGTCCAAGTGCTGGCCTGCATGTGAATCACAGGTCAGTACCTTGGTCCCTTATGTCCCCCAGCACGGCCTCTGGTCAGAGGAGGCAGCGCGTGGGTCTCCCCACCTTTTCCCTGACCAGCAGAGGCTGGCAGAGCCCTGCTCTGCCCACAGCCTCATCCCACCTCGGGTATGGGGGTTCCCAAGGTCTTGGGTGCCAGGGTTCCCCCTAACTGCAGGACCACCATCCTGGGGCACGGGGTGGGGGGGGCATCCTGTGCCCATCTGGTGGGAGAGCCTGGGCTGGTGGCCCCAGGCCGGGTCCATCGTTCCTCCCTGCTGCCCTTTTTGGGCTCTGTGGGTGCCTCCCCTCCTCCTGGCCTGCCCCTCTCTGCAGAGGCCTTGCTTCCTTGGGGCTACCTGCCTTGGGTGGGAACTGTGGGGGACTTGCTGCAATCCTCCACAGGAACCTCTTCGAGGGGTGCTGCAGGGCCTTCTCCCCCTGAGGGCCCCAGCCCAGTGTCCTGGGGCTGCTGGGGTCCATGGGTGGGAGAGGTGAGGGAAGCAGACCCAGGCAGACGAAGCCCCCAGCCATGGCCCTTGTGGGGGTATCTGAAAGAAGGCGGGGCAGGCACAGTGGCATCAGCACGATTCTTTTTTTTTTTTTTTTTGCCAGTCCTGGGGCTTGAACTCAGAGCCTGAGCACTGTCCCTGGCTTCTTTTTGCTCAAGGCTAGCACTCTGCCACTTAAGCCACAGCGCCACTTCTGGCCTTTTCTATATATGTGGTGCTGGGGAATTGAACCCAGGGCTTCATGTACGTGAGGCGAGTACTCTACCACTAGGCCACGTGCACAGCCCAGCACATGACTTGTTTCCTGGGGTTCAGGTTGTTCAAGCTGAAGAAACGTTACCGGAATGTGCTGGACACCATGTTTGAGCTGCTGCCACGGATGGCCAGGTACTGCCTGCCTCTCGACTCCAGGTCCCGGAGGCCTCCTCTACCCCAGCTGCTGCGCCCAGAGGTCTGGATTGGGCGGTAGCCAGGGTAAAGGACCAGACCTGGGGTTCAGTGGCTTCCAGGACTGGATTGGACCCCACAGATCCCACTTCTCCATGGTCTAGCAGGGCAGGAGGTGGTTAGCTCACTGACCCCGGACGAAGGGGCCACCTGTGAGTTCCTTCACAGGGAAGAGGAGGGTCTGGCTTGGTGGGAGCCACGAGTCCCCTTGCCGGCAGGCACTGCCCAGCGGCACCGTGGCAAGGGCTGGGCAAGCCTGTCCCACAGCCCCCGCCCGGCCTCCTCCTCCTGATGCTGACCCTCCCCACAGCCTTGGCCTCACCCTGCTCACCTTCTACTACTCCTTTGCCATCGTGGGCATGGAATTCTTCTGCGGCCTCCTCTACCCCAACTGCTGCAAGTGAGTGACCGGCGTGCGTCCACCCCAGCTTGGGCTTCGGGTCACCTCTCGAACTCGGTATCTGCAGGGCCTGGGCTTACCTGCCTTTGCTGTCTGCCTCAGCTCATGCAGGGGCCAGGGTTCAGGGCAGCTTAGAAAGAGGGCATCTGAGTCCCAGAATG
This sequence comes from Perognathus longimembris pacificus, assembly GCF_023159225.1. Taxonomy (NCBI): domain Eukaryota; kingdom Metazoa; phylum Chordata; class Mammalia; order Rodentia; family Heteromyidae; genus Perognathus; species Perognathus longimembris. Next base: position 84,913,522 of record NC_063163.1, on the reverse strand, counting down.
GTCCAGGCCTCCGTCGCTGCCTCTTCCCCAAACCTGAGTAGCCTGAATCCCACAGCTTCTACCCACCGCCGTCCAGACACCAGGACCTGCAAGTCTCGTTGGGGTCAGACAGACAGACACCTTGCAGGAAGGTTACAGAGCTCTGGGATAGAGGTCCAGGACACACAGGAGACATTGTCTCAAAAAGAGAAGGGTAGAAGTTGGGAGCTGGTGGCTCCATGCCTGTGATCCTAACTACTCAGGAGGCTGAGATCTGAGGATCGTGGTTCAAAGCCAGCCCAGGCAGAATGGTCCCCATAAGACTCTTGTCTCCATTTCATCACCAGGAAACTGGAAGTAGAGCTGTAGCTCAAAGTGGTAGAGCACTAGCCTTGAGCAAAAACTCTCAGGCACAGTGCCCAGGCCCTGAGATCAAGCCCACAACTGACTAAAAAAAAAAAAAAAAAAAAAAAAAAAAGAGGGGGGGCAGGGAATGTTAGAGAATGGCAAATAAAATTTCCTCCAAAATCAGGGCTACCTGTTCAAGCCTAGATGCGCCTGGCCAAGCAGGGGCAAAGCCAAGCCGAGCGTGACACCCTCCAGGGCGCAGGCCCCTGGTGGGAATGAGAAGAGGGAAGCTGTGCCAGCAGCAGAGAGGTGCCAGGCGCCAGGGAGGTAGGGGGGGTAGCCCAGGGCCCCCCGGCACAGATCAGGGCCAAGAGTAGGAAGACATGGGGCCAGAATGGACAGCTTTCTTGCTGAGCTCTGGCTGTCTGCCTGCTGTCTGTACTGCAGCTTTGCGTGACCCTCCTCTGCCCCCTCATCTCATCCATAGCACCAGTACAGTAGCAGACGCCTACCGCTGGCTCAACCACACGGTGGGCAACAGGACTGTGGTGGAGGAGGGCTACTACTATCTCAACAACTTTGACAACATCCTCAGCAGTTTTGGTGAGTGGAGAGCTGTGGCAGGGACAGTTCCGGCGGTGCTGCCTTAGCCCTGCAGGTCTAGGGGCCGGAGTGGGGGGGGCCACCCATTGAGAGATGGGGCCCCGTCTCTAGCAGTAGTCCAGGCTTCCAGGCCCCTCCCTTAGCCTGGTGATTTTCTAACCGGAGCTGGCAGGGTACAGTCCAGCACGATGCCAGTCACAGGGGTCAGCCCTGCTGTGCCCCCTGCTTCCATGGGTAAACCAAGGGGTGTGGAAAGTGGGCCTGCGAGACACAGTGCCCCGCCCCCGTGTCTCCCTCCCTGTCTCCCCCAGAGCAAGGGGGCTGCATTAAGCCCATGTGTGTGTGCTGTCTGGGTGTTCTTTTCTGGGCTGCTGTGGCACTGAGCATCACTCTGGCCTCCCCATGGAGCGGCTCAGGGGTGGAGGGGCACCTCTGGCCTGGCCTGCAGGAGTGGGGCTGACCAGCGTTCTCTCCCTCTGCAGTGACGCTGTTCGAGCTCACAGTGGTCAACAACTGGTACATCATCATGGTAAGGGGCGGGCGCTGCTCTTCCCCTCCTCGCCTGGCTTGGGTCTGTGGGGAGGCCTCAGCACCATTCTGCTTGGCCATCTTCCTTTACCCTGGTGCCCCCCACCCCAGCAGCCTTGGCAGCTCTAGCCCACCCCCTCATAAGCTGGAGGCAGCTGTTCAGTTTAAGGAACAGTATGGGGTCCCACATGGTGGCCAGGCCTGTGGTGCCAGCCACTGACAGCAGAGGGAGGAAGATCGTGGGGGCTAAGGCCACATCGTGGGAACCCCTATCTAAACCATGAAAAGTGAAAGGACTGGGTCCTGCCTGGCACACATGAGGCCCTGAGTTCAAACCCTGGAATTGTGAGAAAAGTGGAGACACAGTTAGGTGGGGTGCTTTAGTGAGGAAGCTGATTAGAGGGCAGCCTGGGCTACAGAGCGAGCCAGATCCTGTAAAATTTTAAAATAAAATAGGCACCTCACCTGTCATCCTAGCCACTCAGGAGGAGGCTGAGATCTGAGGATCCGGTTCAAAGCCAGCCCAGGCAGGAAAGACCATGAGACTCTTACCTCCTATTAACCACCCCCAAACCAGAAGTGATGGAAGTGACACTGTGGCTCAAGTGGTAGAGCACTAGTCTTTTTTTTTTTAATTTAATTTATTTATTAATTGAACACAAATTTTTTGACAAGGTGTTGTGCAAAAAGGGTACAGTTACATAGTAGGGCAGTGTGTACATTTCTTGTGATATCTTACACCCTGTTTTTCCTTCCCTTCTCTAGGTCAGGTAGACATATATACAATATACAATGTATCAAGAACATATACAGTAGCCATGTGGCCACGCCCAAGAAAGTTCGCCTAGGGCTTTAAATGTAATGATATTAGACAATATGTCAACAGTAGTCTCATATGAACGTACATACGTAGCTTTTGAGCTATTGTATTCCCCTGAGAGGTCAATTTTTGACCTTTATATGTTGACTAATTGTTTGGTTTTAGTTACATACTGTTGGGTCGCTGCCCCAATCCTGTGGGGAATACTATTTGACAAGCAGTTTTTGGTTTCACAGACTTGGTCTCTACTGTCTCTCCGTCTCCCTTTGTTAACAGTCATATATCAGGGAGATCATGCCCCTTTGTTTTCTGTGTTCTAGGCTTGTCTCGCTCAACATTATTTGTTCGAGTTCTGACCATTTCCCTGCGAATAACAGTATTTCGCCATTCCTAATCGCTATGTAGTATTCCATTGTGTATAAGTACCATATTTTTTGGATCTATTTGTCTGTGGAGGGGCATCCGGGTTGTTTCCATATTTTGGCTATTGTGAATTGTAGAGCACTAGTCTTAAGATGAAGAGGTCAGGGACAGTGCCCAGGCCCAGAGTTCAAGCCCCACAACTAGGAAAAACAACAGAAAGGAGCTGAGCACAGTGGCTCCCACCTGTAAACCTTTCTGAGGAGGCAGAGATTGGGAGGATTGTGGTTTGAGGCCAACCTGAGCAAAAAAGTTAGCCAGCCCTTCTCAATACCTAAGCTGGGTGTGGTGGAATGGCTGTCACCCCAGCAATGTGGGAAGCATAAACAGGAAGGTGGCAGTCCTGGCTGTCATAGGCCAAAACCCCAGACCTTAATTCAGAAAATAACGAAAGCAGAAAGATCTGGAGAAGTGGCTCAAGTGATAAGAGCACAGTGAGCACAAGGCCCTGAGTTCAAATCCCAGTACCTCCTAAAGAAAGAAAAACTGCAAAATTGGCACGATGAGCGTGGCAGCAAGCCTCTGTTGTCCCAGCTACTCAGGATGCTGAAACTGAAGGATGGCTGAGCTGGGAGCATGATGAGGCCAGTCTAGCCTACATAGCAACACTCTACCCCCTACAAAATAAGACAGGCATTGTGGGTTTCCTTCTCTTTTCCAACTCTTAAACTCTCCCGCATCCCTTCCCTGCTTAAGACAAAGACCATCTGTGGTGGCCGTCCAGAAAGGGACCAAGGATCGTGTTCAGTCCCAGCAGGGTGAGGCCCCTTCCTGTCCCCGGGCCTCTAGGCAGAGCAGGAAGGGCTGTGGGGAGCCGGGGATGCCTGGCGCTGCCCGCGCATGCTCACTGGCTCCTCCATCCCTGTCCAGGAAGGTGTCACCTCCCAGACCTCGCACTGGAGCCGCCTCTACTTCATGACCTTTTACATCGTGACCATGGTAGGCCCACCCAGCCAAGCACCCCACACCCCTGTGGCCCGCCACAGCTGGCTCTGACCCGCGCGCCCTCTCTTCCCGCTGGCCAGGTGGTGATGACCATCATCGTGGCCTTCATCCTGGAGGCCTTTGTCTTCCGCATGAACTACAGCCGCAAGAACCAGGACTCAGAAGGTCTGTGTGGGGACTCCCATGGCAGGTGTTTGCGCCGGTGACCCGCTGGCTGTCAGCCTCAATCTTTCTCTCTTGCTCTTGCTCTCGGTCTGGACGTCCAGCTGGCCATCTGGCTGCCAGCCGCTAGTTGTTCAGCTTATCTGTCCTGATCTCTCCTTCGCAGTGATTGTCAAATGTTTAATAGCAGGCAAATGCTCATGCTCTCATTTCAAAATCAGAGCCTCACACATCGCTTAAGGAATGTGGAGGAAGCCTTGGGCGGCTGCCCTATGTCCTGCCCTTCTCCTGCCCTCCCCAAACTGTGGCCCCACAGTGCTGGGAACAGCCAACAGCCGTATGGACGGACGGATGGATGGATGGATGGATTTTTTTTTTTTTTTGAGCCAGGGATTCTTTTGTAGCCCAGGCTGGCTTTGTACTCAAAATCCTCCTGCCTCTACCAAGTGCTCTCTGGCCATTCTCCTTTGGGTGAGAGGCGTCTCCGGAGGCCTCCTGTGCCCTGTGGGCTGCTGGCCACCTCTGTCCTCCCAGTGAGGGAAGGGAAGGAAGGACCCCTGGCCCTGGGCACAGAGCAGGGTAGGCAGGGCCAGTGTGTGCCTGGAGGGGGCCCTGCGGCCTGGAGTGGGCTGCACAGTTGCTTCCCCACCCACTTCCCCCTGCAGATGATGGAGGCATCACCCTGGAGAGGGAGATCTCCAAGGAGGAGCTGCTTGCCATCCTGGAGCTCTATCGGGAGGTGCGGGGGTCCTCCTCTGACGTTGCGCGGCTGCTCGAGACCCTGGCGCAGATGGAAAGATACCAGGTAGGAGGGCACGACATGGGAGCAGGCGTTGGCTTCATGCCCTCCCACTCCTGTGGGTGACACTTGAGGGCAGAAGCCCTGGGCTCTGGGGTGGCCAGACCCAGCAATGCATCTAACCACCTCTGCTCTCCAATAGCAAAATTCCCTGGTGTTTCTGGGACGGAGATCAAGGACCAAGAGCGACCTGAGCCTGAAGATGTACCAGGAGGAGATTCAGGTACCTGTGGCCACCGAGGGAGGGGTCCATAGTCTCCGGGGGTGGGCATAGGGCACTGCTGGCCGTGTCTGGGCCTGTGGTGGGCCTTCACCTCACTCCTGGTGTCCTGGTTTGTCGTGAACATCTCCCATCTCTTACCCTGAGCTGGGCTGCAGGGTCAGGTGAGGGTCACCAGACTGCAGGGAAGGGTAGGCAGGAACCATAGCCCCTGGCCTGGACCTGCTGCCCGGTCAGTGGGGCGATGGGATTGTCTAGGGCTTTCTTTTCATCTGTTAGCTCCACCTTCCCGGCCTTCTGCGGTGGCTGCCAAGTTAAGAGGCTGAGCTGCCATGTGCCTTTCGGACAGAAGCCCAGGGCTCTGGTGGGGGGTCTCCCCGCCATGCAGGGCCCCAGGAGGGTTTCCTTCACCAGCCCAGTGGGCACCCTGCTCTCTTGCATCTGGACAGCCTTGGATGCCCTGAAAACATCTGTGGGCAGCAGGGAGCCAGAGGAGATGTGGGGCTCACAGCTCCTGGGGTGTAGAAAGGGTACCCATCCAGCCATGGGGAATGGCATTGTGACCCCCAGAGGCCAAGTGCACCAACAGGAAAAGCAGTGATGCTGCCTCGGCCTCAGGTAGAGGTGCCCTGTGCCTGGCATCGCTGGCCAGCGGGTGTGCTGACCACTTGCTAGAGCGTGCTGGGAGGTGTGTCAGCAGGTGGGGGGTGAGGCCTGCTTGGGGTGGGGGTGGGGCCTGGCTCAGCACTGTCCTGCTCTGCTGCAGGAGTGGTATGAGGAGCACGCCCGTGAGCAGGAGTCCCTCCGGCAGATCAGCAGCCAGGTCACTGGCCCTGGCATCCAGCAGCCCCCGGGCAGCCGTCAGCGCTCCCAGACGGTCACCTAGTCCGCCACACTCAGCCCGCCAAGCCACCTCTTCTATGCAATAACCCAATAGTGTTATGATCCGCGGTGCACCGGGACATGTGCACAGGTGCCTATGTAGGCGCAGACTTACCTAGAGACTGACAGCAGGCGGGGCTGCGCCCGCCACCTCACAGGCCTCTCCCCTTGTCTTCCTCCACTCCAGCAGTTGGCCTGGGCCTGGGGGTCCATGAGGTTGATCCAAAGGCCCTTCCTCGAGAAGAATAGATGGGACCACCTCTGGCCCACCTTGCTTGCTGCAGCAGCCTGGGGCTCCATGTGTCCCATGAGCTCCCCTGGGGCAGAACCACTTAGAGGAGAGAACCCAAGGCCCCCGCTGGAGCGCAGGGCAGGCAGGAGGGACAGACACTTGCTGCCACAATCCTAGCTGCCATGCTGGGTGGTATGCCATTCTGCATCCTGCCCCGACAGGCAGGCTGCCTCCTGCTCCCACCCAGGCCCTGGTAGCTGGCCAGGCCTTGGCCACAGCCTCTGGGGGAGGGAGCAGGCCCCAGGCCCAGCAAGGACTGGCGGCTCCCACAATGCATCCTCCACCATGGTTCTCTTCACTTGTGACTTCCCTGTTCCAGCAGAGGGGGGGGTCTGGGGGGCCCAGGTGCTGCTCCTGGAGATGGCACACAGCCCTGAGGTGCTTGCTGGCCCGGTGGGGCCTGGCACCCACCACACCCAGGGTGGCTGCCCTCCCTGGACTCGGGGCTCAGGGACCCGGCTTGCCCTGGGTTCAGTGGCAGAGTGGGTCCATGCACAGAGGCCCAGGGGAGGTCTCAGCCACCTTCTCCAGTGCCCTGCGGGTTTTCTGTGACCTCAGCGGGTGCTGGGGTAGGCACCGTGCCTGGCTGCAGAGCTGCCTGGGGAGGGCGAATGGGGATCAGAGCCAAGGGTTCCTTGGCCTTGCTGTCCTCATCATGGAGCCGGAGAGGTGCTGGAGTGGGCAGACAGAAGGCTGCACTCCACCCCTGACAGCCCAGCCAGCCTGGCTTTCCAGCCACCTCCTCTGGTTCCTGGGGCTGGGGGAGCCAGGGACAGCCGCAGAGGAGCAGAGCTGATCGGGGCCTCCACCTTGGCACAGACACGAGGGTGAGGGGTGGGGTTCACCGTCTCAGTAAAGCCTAGCCCTTGTCAATGAGAAGCACTGGTCCTCCAGGACTGGCGGGGGCGACACTGCCTCCATCACAGGAGGGCCTTCTCCAGAGAAGAAACTTTGCACAACCAGGTGCCTTTTGCCTTTGCGCATTGGAATGGGCATTGTGGAGGCAGGAGGAGGGGCAGCTTGTCCCCCAGGGTGCAGGGCCTTGGAGTGAGCGTTCTGCAGCCTGTGGGGCCGGAACAGAAGGGTAGTGACCCACCCACACTTGCCCCACCGAGCTGGGAGCATTGTCCCACCGAGCTTAGAGGCCTCTGGCTCCATCGGGGCCCGGGTGACGACCACGGACAGCCCTGCTCCTCCCAATGAGGCAGAGATGCTCTGGGGGTGGCCCCCCATCCCCCCTCCTCCTCGCTTCCCCTCCCCTACCCCCACCCCAGCCTTACTCCACACAGGCAGACAATCATTTTGTATGGCTCAGATCGTGGGAGCAATGCCATAAGGTTTTGTACATTGTGATTTCTTACTCTAGAAACCCACTGGGTCCAATTTCTGGCGTATTAATAAAAGAGCTCTGCTTTGTAAGGTGTGGCTGTTGCCTCTGGACTTGGGGGTGGGGGTGCCCCTGGCCATTCCTGACCCCACCTCTGCCCCACCCAGCTTTGCCAAGAACCTCTGCAGGCAGCCAGCAGTCACTGGGGCAGGGAGGTAGGAAGCAGTAATGGTGCAGGCCACTTCTGTGCGCTTGAAACACTGCATCGCTTTTATTGGGGAGGACGGGGGAAGACAGCCTTCTTGGCAGCAGAAACACTCTGCCTATTAAAAATCAAGGCAGGGGGGCTGGGAATATGGCCTAGTGGTAAAGTGCTCGCCTCGTATACATGAAGCCCTGGGTTCCATCAGTACCACATATATAGAAAAAAGCTGGAAGTGGCGCTGTGGCTCAAGAGGTAGAGTGCTAGCCTTGAGCATAAAGAAGCCAGGGACAGTGCTCAGGCCCAGAGTCCACGCCCCAGGACAGGCAACAAAAACAAAACAAAACAACACAAAGGCTATAAAAAAAAATCAAGGCAGGGTCACCCCACCCCAAGAAGGCCCCGAGGGCCTAGTCTGGAGCCTTGGTCCGTGGTGGTGGCCATCCACCAGGCAGGGGCTCCACGGAGTGTTTTGAATACACGGGGTTCAATAAGATGTTGCCATTCATTTCACCTCTATCTTGGGTTTCATAACATGATGACTGGGAAACTCAGTGAGATCCACCTGAAGTGCTGGTTTTGTCAGATGGCACAGCTGTCAGCTCACCCTCAGCGCCTGGCCTAGTAAGAGGCCCAGGCAGGGTTGCCAGCAGCTCTGATACCAGCCAGTGCCTTCCCCAGCCCAGCTTTCAGAGGGCTCCAGCGTCGTTCCACATGCCCCGCAGAGCCAGCCTCCAAGGCCTTGGCTGCAGGGGCTCAGCGGTTGTGCATGGTCACCTCATCCAGTTACCCAGGGAGGCTGTGCCCCCTGCACCTCCAGGTGGTGTCAGTCATCCACTCTTCAAGTGAATCACTCTGAACTCGGTGAGGAGGGCCACAACCAGGAAGCTGCTGTAGAAGAGGAGCAGGCAGCAGCCATAGCCCTTGCTGAGCTGGAAGCATTGCAGAGGGACAGAGACCAGGGAGAGGACGAGGCTGAGCCCCAGGGCCCCAGCTAGTACCCACACCAGCAGTCCGTCTGGCTCCAGCTGTGGGGGAAGGAAGAGGCTGGCTTGCTGCTGTCCATCCCTGCCCACCAGGCTGAGCTCTTGGGGATACCGGGCCCCACCTTACCCAGGTGCAACCCCGGAAGCAGCAGAGAACTTTCCATGGAGGCCTGACCCCGCCCAGCCACCCGGCTGTTCCGCCTACACCCAGTCAGATGCAGTTAGTCGAGCAGGTTTTAGATACTGAGCTCTGGTGAACCATCTGGGGCCATCAGTTTCCACGAAATGCATCAGAGATTGGGGCGGGGCCGGGGGGGGGACGGACAGAGGAAGCAAGATTCTAGCAGAGTTAGGTGGGCACCGAGGGGCCACAGTTCTGTTTTCATTTCCTTAGCCCCCCCCCCTTCCATTCAGTACCTGGCATTTGGGATTTGTCTTATTTTAGGCTTACTTAAAGGCTTCTTATACTTAGGTTTATTTTTGGTAGACTCTTTGAAGATGGTGGGCTGGGTGTGGTGGCTTACGCCTGTAATCTTAGCTACTCAGAAGACTGAGATCTAAGGATCAACCATTCACAGCTGCCCTGGGACAAGAAAAGTCCCTGAGACTCTTATCTCCAATTAACTACCGAAAAGGTGGGAGTGGAGCTATGGCTCAAGTGGTAAAGCGCCAACCTAGAGTGAAAGCCTGGCTCAGGGACGGTGCCCAGCCAGAGTTCAAGTCCCTCCGCCCCATATCTTTGCAGACAAAGCTTAGGGTCTAAAGCTGAGGCTGACCTGGACATGGGGTGGCCCCTCAATCCAGTGACTAGGGGTTCTAGAAGAGGACACAGGCAGGAAGAAGGCCATGTAAGGACAGGCTGAGACCAGAGGGATGTCACCAAGAGCCACGGGGACCTAGGAGCCATCAGAGCCAGGAAAGACCCCAGGTGGGTGCCTGCGGAGCCAGACCGGCCCTGCTGTGACAACTGACCAGAGTCCAGCCTCTCAACAGGGGAATCAGTGTCTGTTCTCCTTCCCATTGTGTGGGATCACCAGCGAGGATGGCTGTAGGGAATGCACACACTGGGGGTGGGGTGGTCGGGGGTGGGGTGGTCACTGTGTGTGTACTCTGTGGTGGTTGAAATCCCCTCACGCAGTGCAGGGAACCACTTGGAAATGAATCACCCACACAGGACACCCGGTGCTCACCTTCACCTCCATGTGGCCGCGGACGATCTGCAGCAGGCAGCCCAGCCCAACTCCCACCAGGATGTCTGCAGCCTGGCTCAGGAAGCAACTGCGCAAGTCCTCGGCCCAACTCTCCCTCCTATCCCCCACCACAAGACAGAGGACACAAGGAGGGCCCACTGGGACCACAGCTAGCGCTCAAGCTGAGTGGATTCAAAGCCCTCCACTCCACACACCAGGCTACCCCCCACCCCGTTTTGTTCTTGTTAACGACAGGGTCTAGTTATATAGCCAGGCTGGCCTGGAACTAGAGATTCTCCTGCCTCGAATCTCCCTAGTGCTGGGATGACAGAGGTGTGCCACCATTTCCAGCTGTGTGGACAGTCTTGGGGTGAAACTTCACCAACAGCCTGCTCTATAAATAGTTTGATGGGAGCCGTCATACCTGGCCACTTGTGTTTAGTCTGCAGCTGTTTCTGCATAGCAACTGTGGGGTGAGTCATTGCAAAGAGCAGGTGACCCCAGGAGCCTGACCCGGCAGCCTGGCTCCCACGACACCATGACACATCCCTACAGGTGTGAGAGTAGAGCCTTCCTTCCCCCGGCACGTGGGGCAGCTAACGAGCAAAGGCAGCTGCCACTGCCATGAGCACTTACCAGGTGCAAAGCGTGTCAGCACCGGAATCTGGTCCTCTCTGTGGCCCATGCACAGGAGCCGAGGTTCAAGGAGCCACATATCTTTCCCTAGGAGCCCCACAGAGAACTCTAGACTACCCCAAGGTGGGGGCCAGGGCACCAGAGCACACCCCCTGGCTCTAGGATCCATGACCCCAGAAGCCCAGGACAGCCCCAAGAAGGATACTGAAGATGATGCCACCAAAACAGGCTGAGAATGCCATTCGAGGGTAGCCCTGACGGGCCAGCGTGAAGTCAGAAAATGCATCTGTGCGGAAAGACAGCTGTGAGCGTCCACCCTCCTGCTGCCGTGTTCTTGTGCAGTGTGCAACCTGGCCAACCTGCTCGGCTGCTGTAGCTCAACACAGGTGTGAGTGTGTGTGTGACTGGCTGCAACGGGCTCTGGGGAACACCGAGATTAGGACTCTTGATCCAGCAGCAGCTGGTGCGATCTCCTCCCCCATCCCCAGCAAATGGTCATTGCAAAATGACAGTAGACTGTGTGCACACAGGACACATCTGCTCAGATGCACCTGCAGCTGGGGGCATGGAAAGCTGACCAGGGTGGCTGCGATCACCCCAGAATGGCACTGGGCCCCCTCAAATCACCTCCGATGCTGTTCCCCCAGGCCAGCAGCGTGAGTCCCAGGACGGTGTTGCTGAGCCGGAAGACCACACCCAGGGAGCGCAGCACGTTTACCACCTCCGTGGCCGCCGCGTTGATCCACAGGGCGCTGGTCAGGAAGCCCAGGAAAGCAAAGAGCTATGGAGGGATGGAGTCTTCCTAGCACCAAGGCCAGCCCCCACCAGGAACACTGCCACGCCCTTCTGTTACCTCAGCTAACCTAATTGTGCCTCACCTCAGCCGTAAAATGAGTTTGCAGGTGTAAAATCAGTGCTTATACACAGTAGGTGCTCAATAAAAGCTCAACTCATGTTTTGATTCTCCTGAGAGAATCTCGTTATCTCCTGCCCCTGTGTACTTGCCCACTGTACTTGTCCACTGTGAGGGGACTGCTGGCCGTGGCCCTTCTCACTGCCCTGTCACTCTGAAAGACTTTTCCAGGGTTTGCCCTGTCACGGGCTGGAAGTTCTCTAGGATGCTGGTTGGAGCCACTTCCCTAAAAGTCATCACATGGTTGAAAATTCAGCCTCTTTGAGGTTACTATTTGTTTAGAGCTTTGCTTAAAAAAAATTTTTTTTGGGGGGTGGGGTGAATGGCCCTAGCTACCCAGGAAGCTGAGATCTAAGGATCATAGTTCTGTTGCAGCCCAGGCAGAAAAGTCCCCGTGAGAGTCTTATCTCCATTTAACTACTCAAAAACCAGAAATGGAGCTGTGTGTGGCTCAAAGTGATAGAGCACTAGCCTTGAGCAAAAGAGCGCAGGGATAGATAGTGCCCAGGCCCTGAGTGCAAGCCCTACAACCGGCAAAAGAAAAAACGCTGGACTGGAGGCAAGGTTCAAGTAGCTGAGCACCAGCTGTGAAAAGCAAGCTGAGCAACTGTGAGGCCCTGTACCAGGCAGGTAGATAGATACCATCCATTGGCTTTCAACAGGTGAATTGCATGGTCGAAATTACACCTCAATAAAATGAAGCTAGTTCCCCCCAAACAAAATAAAACACTCCCCAAACAGGGACAACCGCCCCCCCATCCCGAGTGGAAGGTACCCTTGCCATGGTTGTTAGTGACCCCTTGCCAAGCCTCCCAGAGATAACCATGGCCACCTGTGCCAAGCTCCACCCCCAGCCCCCTCTCCCAGCCCACAGAGCCAGGACCCTTACCCAGTGCAGCCTGGGGGGTTCGCTGTTGGAAGTGGCAAAGAAGACCACTGAGGCCAAGGCTGTGCCCACTATCACCACCACGGCCCAGATGGGGACCAGCCCACCGATCTCGTACACAGCATCTGTGGGACAAGAAGGAGCTGGTAGTGTCTCTTCTTACACCTCCCAGAGCCCCAGGAAAGATGGTTGGGCCTGGCGTGAACGCTCAGGAGGAAGCCAAATTAGCCTGGATTGCCTGGCCCTGTGTGCCCAGCCTTGCCGGGCATTTCAAGGCGGAGCACAGAAAAATTAGAAAAGATAGGCACAGAAAACAGGAAATGGCTAACCCTACACACTCCACGGCAGACATCACCAATCAACCACCATGCCTCTGTCCAACTGAGCTTCAGGAAGCTCCCTCCAGCCAGGCATCACCATTGATGGATTCCCAGTGAGATGAACATGCTGATCAAACCAACCTTGTCCACAGACAAGGCCAGGTCCTCATCACTTGCCATGTTACTCCACAAACCAAACCCTGAACAAGCTAAGAAAGTTCTGCATGTCTCAAAATACTGAAAGGAAGAAGCCTAGCAATGGGAAGAACATTTAGAATTCTGTGCCCACCAGACTTTTCAGCACCAAGGAGTCAGGACTGGCTTCAAAGGTGACAAAAGTCTCCAGTGCCCAGATCCACACTCTGAGCTCTTCTTCTTGTCCTTCCTGGAGCCTGGCTCTCAGGCTGTCACCTCAATGGACACAAGAGCTTTGTGAGGGGCTGGGCTCACACTCCGTACATAGCACCTAACAGATGGCTGGTTTTGAGGGGGCAATTCCACCATCGCTGGACAGCAGGCCTCACTTCTGTGGTATTTCTTTTTCCAGTGGCCCTGAGTTTTAGAAATGAAACCAATTTCCTGCTATGCTGGCAACGCAGCTTCCTTTTTTTCCTTTCCATTTCCTGGAGTTCATTTCGATCAATATTATTGAGTATGATCAGAGGCACATAGGCATTGCACCTTCGTGCTCTTCCCCCCGCCCCTTGTTTTTGCCAGTCCTGGGGCTTGAACTCAAGGCTTGAGCACTGTCCCTGGCTTCTTTTTGCTCAAGGCTAACACTCTGACACTTGGGCCACAGTGCCACTTCTGGCTTTTTCTGTATATGTGGTGCTGAGGAATCAAATCCAGGGCTTTATGAGTGCCAGGCAAGCACTCTACCACTAGGCTACATTCCCAGCCTCAGTGTTCCTCCCCTTTAAAAAAAAAAAAAAAAAAAAAAAAGAGTGTTTTTTTTTTTTTTTTTTTAAAGAGCTAAGAAACATATCAGCCAAGCGTGGTGATTCACACCTGTGATCTCAGCTGTCAGAAGGCTGATTCAGGAAGATGACAGGGGCTACACAGCAAGTCCAGAAAAAAAAAAAAGGCCAGGCACCAGTGGCTCACACCTGTAATCCCAGCTACTCAGGAGGCTGAGATCTGAGGATCACGGTTCAAAGCCAGCAAGAAAGTCCCTGTGAGACTCTTATCTCCAATTAATCACTTAAAAAGGGAAGCAGAGCTGTGGCTCAGAGTGGTAGAGCACTAGCCTTGAGCAGAAAAGCTCAGGGATAGTGCCTAGGCCCTGAGTTCAAGCCCCATGACCAACAAAAAAGAACAAGGAAGGACAGGCTCAGGCAATTTGGCTTGATTTCTTTTCCTCTGACCTCCTCTTTGCTGCCCCTGCCCTGGATTGGTAGAGGAGCCCAGAATGGAGACAGCGGGAGAGACTCCAGGGAGACAATGAGGAGAACCCTGAATGGCAGGAGAGGTGCCTGACAACAGAGGTCAACACACAGTGGAAGTGAGAAGTGGGCCCTGCCGGGCTGTGGAGGAAAGTCCAGCGCAAGGCGGACAGGAGGTCATCGGGTCAGGTGACCTGAGCCCTGCTGTCACCACCGGCAATGGAGGCCTAAGAAGCTATGGACTGTGTCCATGGGTGGGGAGCAGCAGGTCCTGGGATCAGGCCAACAGTTTTCCAGAATGGGGCCCAGATCCTGAGACACCAAATCTAGAATTTGCTGCAACATCTCCACATTCTCCTTTTCTTTCTCTTTTTGCTTCCTGCATACAGGAAGTGCCTGCCCAGGATTCCACTCTGTGAAGATGGCAGGGGGGTGGGGGCGGCTAGGACTCACAGGCTCCGGACTGCAGCGTCAGGACCAGGACCAGGGGGCTGATGACCAGCTGCAGACAGTTGAGGGGCCGTTTCCAGTTCCGGTCATCTCTGTCTGGGTCCACAACAGGCACGGTGAGGAGCAGGAGGACCTCCACGGGCAGCTGTGACAGGCAGGGAGGAGGTGTGGAAGGAGGAGGTGGACGGAGGAGGAAGTACAGGGAGCAGGGAGGAGGATGAGGGAGGTGCAGAGATGAAGTGAAGGGATGGGGCAGAGGGAGGAGGAGTAGGTGCAGGGAGGAGGGAGGAGGTGGAGGAGGTGCAGGGAGGAGTTGTGGCACATCTATTCTCTTACTGCCCAGGAGGAAAGAGGATGCCGATGTCACTGGCATCCTCTGGATGCCCCTCTGCCCACACACTGAGGGGCAGGTTCAGGACCACGGTGCAGTCACAAAGCCAGAGCCTGGCTCCCCACCCTGTACCTTGAACACCTTGAGGAGTCTCCAGGACGCCGACTGGCTTCTCCACCTCTTGGTGTCCACCGGGTTCAGGGCCTTGGCCAGGATCTGGGCCGTGCTACCCTGGTGTGCTAACAGTGGCCGGTACTCTTCCCCTGTGCCGGGCGGAGCAGGTAGCTGTGGCTGGCCCCATCTCTGAGAGCCCCTGTCCCCTCCAACAAACCTGGCCATGGCTCAGCCCAGGTGGGGCGGGCTGGGTGCATCATCCTGGGGGCCAGGGGTGTCTCCATCCCCCCTTTCTCTGTCCCCCAGCTGGACTCACCGTAGTCGTAACTGTTGGTGTTAGATGACACCCGATCATCCTCTGAATCCGACAGTTCTGCAAGTGGCAGGCGGCAATGACCCCCAGCTCAGCCAGAGCCCAGGACCCCCCTCCTCAGAGACACGAGTGGACAGGCCCTCTTTTGCTTCATTATTGACTTATGTATTTCTGTGCTGGGGATGGAACCCAGGGCCTCACACAGGCTGGGCACCTGCTCTACTCTGACTGAAGAACTCTAGATTTCTCAGCAACCTCCACGCATGCTCAGGATCCTCCTTAATCAGTGAGGCTAACTGCTAACTTCCTTCCTTCCTTCCTTCCTTCCTTCCTTCCTTCCTTCCTTCTTCCCTTGTTCCTTCCTCCTGTTGGTAGTTGGGTTTGAACTCAGAGCCTCACACTCTCACTTGGCATTTTTGCTCAAGATTGGCCCTCTACCACTTGAGCCACACCTCCACTTCTAACAATTTACTGGACCTTTGGAGATAACAGATTTCCCTACCCCAGGCTGACTTCAAACCTCCATCCTCAGATCTCAGCCTGTGAGTGGCTAGGATTACAGGTGGGAGCTACTGGTGTCTGGTCAGGGGCAGTTCTTAGCAAGCTGGCCCTGATGGAGGCTTGGGGAGACCTAGTGAACTTGGACAGAGATGGGCATCAGGACCAGAGGCTGACCATGGATGCTGGTCTGGGGAGAACACTAGAAAATTCAAGAAGAGGAGAACTCAGCAGGGAACACCGTGGCCTCAGGGGACAGGTGGCAGTGGTGCCAGGCAGGGAGGTGCCCGGTCCTCTCTTACCGGGAGTCCCGGGCACAGAGTAGACCAGGGACCTTCTCTGCTGCCGTTGGTAAATCCAGGTGCAGATGATGACGGTGAGCACGTAGAACACGTAGAGACCCAGGTAGCCTGTGGGGAGGTGCGGGCTATCATGGAGGCTCCACCCTGCGGCCGGTGGGCATTCACGGTGTCTGCCCAGCACTGACCTGTCTCTTGCACCCTCCCTTCTCCTTCCTGCTACCTCAGGATCCAGCCAAGAGGGAGGAGAGGCCGGCACCTAGCGATCACCACACCCCCACTCAATGTCTGAGGGGAGCCCACTCCCCAAGTCAGGGCACAGGAGAGAATATGGAGGGTTTGGCTCTGGCGGCCTCCTTCTCTGTGGTGCCCTGTCTCTGGCAGGCCGTGGGGCCTCTGTGCTGGCAGCCAGTGGATAGAGTGTGTTGCAGCCAGGCTCCCGAAGGCAGAGGTGGCACTGTGAAATTGAGCCCGGCAGCTCACGTCTATAATCCTAGTGATTCCTAAGACTGAGATCTGAGGATCACAGTTCAAAGCCAGCCCAGGCAGGAAGGTTCCATGAGAATCTTATCTCCAATGAACCACCAAAAAAGCTGGACGTAGAGCTATGGCTCAAGTGCCAGAGTGCTAGCCTTCAGCAAAAACAAACAACAACAAAAACCCTCAAGGACAGTGTCCAGGTCTTGAGTTCAAGACCCAGTACCAGAATTTAAAAAATCAGGCTGGGTACTGGTAGCTCACACCTGTCATCCTAGATACTCAGGAGGCTGAGATATGAGGATCATGGTTCAAAGCCAGTTCAGGAAGAAAAGTCCTTGAGACTCTCATCTCCAATGAAAACCGTAAGTGGCACTGTAGTTCAATAGTGCTAGAGCACTAGCGGTGAGTAAAAGTGCTCAAGGACAGCGCCCAAGCCCTGAGTTCAAGACCCATGACTGACAAAAAAAGAAAAAGAAAGGAAGGAAGGGAGGGAGGGAGGGGAGGGAGGGAGGGATGGAAAGAAATGATAAGGCAGGGGGTGTAGCTCAGCTATAAAGCAAGTGCAAGTCCCTGAATTCAAGTCCCAGTACCAGTAAGAGAAAACTATGGACCTGGGAAACACCCCCCAGCTCTGCCCTCCCCCTGGTTCACAGAGCCAGGTTTGCCCCCGCCCCCAAGTGAAGTGGGGGGGGTCTCTATTACTGGCAGCCAACCAGAGCCCCTCTCCCCCAGAAGCCTGGGCCCCTGCCCAGCCCCACGGCTCACCCAGGGCCCACAGCAGCGTGACCCTGCCGTGGTAAAGCGCAGTGAAGGTCAGGAACACGGCCACCATGTAGAAGGTGATATCCCTGAGGAATGGCCTGGAGGCGGCCGTAAAGGGGTGCAGGATGGTGATGCCCCCCGCCACCACAGTGGTGACCAGCACCCCTGCACCTGGGGGATGACATGGCAGGCTGGGGATCAGCCACTCCACCCCTCCCCCACCTACCCCCACCCACCAAGGTCACACTTACCAAAAAGAGCACCGATAGCCAGGCTGGCGGTACGTGGGTCTGAGAAGGCCACCATGGCACTGAAGATATCGGGGGCGCCATTTCCAAATGCCAGGAAAGTGACACCATGAGGGGTGTGTCAAGGAAACTCCACGCCAGGCCGCCCCCCCCCAGGGCCCCAGCCAGGGGCTCCTACCTTGTGCCCTTTGCCCCTCCCCCCCTTCTCCCATGAGGGTGCTCGGACCCTGGGCCATGCAGAATGAAGGATACTGCCACGTTGTGGGACAGCTTGAGGGTGGTGGAAATGGCCGACAGGTTAGGACAGAAACTAGGGAGGGGAGCACAGGGTCAGCTGACTGCGCGGGGAGACCCTGCCCCCCCTCTACCCAGTCTGGAACCCAGAGCCCCCTGACGTTGGCCTCTTTCCCATCTCTAAGCCTGCTGGCAACACAGGCCCAAACTCACAACTTCGCCGCTGTCACTCCCAGGATGAGGAACAGGTAGAACAGCCAGAAAACCTGGGGGGCAGGGGGAGGGGAGAGACACGGGGGTGGGTTATGTCTCCTTGGGGTCCCCTGCCTCCTCAGCCCCAGGGCCCAAGGCAGGGACTCACATGGAGGGTGACAGCCAGAGGGAGGAGGCTGGGCGGGAAGTGGCAGAAGAGGCCTTCCAAGTAGTCCAGGTAGCCGCCCTCTGTGCGGCAGTCGGGGTTGGTCCGGATGAAACCACAGCGCTCGGACGCATTCAGGCCGCACACGGCGCGACACTGCGGGGAGGATTCATTTCTTGGTGCTTTGGCACAGTTCCTGCACACAGGAGGTTGCTTTCCTGCGCACAGTAGGTGCTTGGAAACATTCCTAGAGGCAGCCACGGGGTCTGGTTCTGCTAATCCCCTTGTGGCCAGCTTCACCTCCCGACCCTCCGAGTTCTCCCATCCTACACAGAAGTTACCACAACACCAAGTGGGGCTGAGGAGAATGTGGGGAGCCTGGCACAATGCCAGCCTCAGTGCTCCGGAACCTGGACAGATGCAGCACCAAGCCAGGGACCACCCAGTTTCCTTACCCAAAGAGGCAGCAGCCAAGTCTATGACCACATAACCACAAACCACTTCCCCATCTGGGAAATGGGTTAATTGCCTGCCTGCCAGCTCAGAGGGTGGCAAGCAGGCACTTGTTACCCCTGTGTTTGGAATCCAGTCTCTGCCGGACCACAGGAAGTACAGGCTGGGAACCCTGTGCCTGCAGCTTGCAGGGGTGGTGGGGGATGCCAAGAAATCCCGGGGACCCGGGATCTGTTGTGCCCTCTCTCCCCTACAGATCCCTGAGCCCAGCCTGAGGACACGCTCCCACCTCGTCCCCCCACTTCTCCTCCTAGGGGACCTGAGCACCCCTGGAATCTGGGAGAGCCCTCTGTGTGTGTCAGTGCCACAAGGACAGGCACTTTTGTCTGCACTGTTTCCTATAGGGCAGTAGGAGGACAGGAAACAGTTGCCGACTGCACAAACCCATTCCTGGATACTCACGTCTGCCAGGGGGGTCTGGCTCACAGCTGAGCCTGGAAACGGGGGACCGACGTGAACCCCTGTTGACAGGTCCCTTGCCCCAGATGCTGCCTTGGTCACCAGTGGGCCCAGCCATCTGCCAGCCATTGGCCCTGGGGCCCTGGCCCTCACCCTGGCCTTTTCTTTCACAGGACCAGGTGGCTCTAGGGGCCTGCAGGGTAAGGCAAGAAAAGAACCACAGGACTCAGATCTTCTCCAAGATGGAAAGTCCTCCTCTCCCACCACAGGACCTGGATGTGGAAGCCTACATCACCGAGTGTCCTTTCCCTTAGGGGACGAGGGCCACCTTATGGGGTGGCAGATCATGTGACCCTCTTCCTCGGCCTCCTCACATGTGTCTCTCTAGCCCAGTGCTGATGGCTCACGCCTGCAATCCCAGCTACTCAGGAGGCTGAGGAGGATCTGTTTGAAGCCAACCTGGGCAGGAAACTCTGTGAGATGCTTATCACCAAGTAACCAGCAAAATGCCAGAAATGGAGCTGCGGCTCAAGTGGTAGAGTGCCAGCCCTGAGCAAAAAGAGTGCCCATGGAAGTGGCACTGGATCATAAGATAGAGGGATACCCTTGAGCTGAAGAGCTAAAGGACAAGGCCCAGGCCCCAAGTGCAAGCCCCAGTATCATCACAAAAGCCAAAGTACCAGACATGTGTATCTCTGGGGCCAGCAGAGAGAGAGATCTTCGTGGGCCACTGCCTAGTCATGTAGCCTGTGGCCAGGGTGAGGTCCTAGAAAACTCTCAGGACAATGGAAGAGCTCAGAAGTACACCCGGCCCACAGGCCTACTGCCTGAAACTGGGAGAGCTTGCTAAGCCATGCTGTGCTGTTTCCCCTGGCACTAAACAAGTATACCAGGGATCTCATTTAATCCCAGCACTCCTACTTTATAACTGGGGAAACTGAGGCAAAGAGAGGCCAGGGCACACCTGCCCCTTGCCTCAGCCACCTCATCCTCCCTCAGAGCAAAGCTGCATTTTATGGAGGAGGAGTCAGGCCTTCCGGCACTTTTGCAACCTGCCCATGGTCACACAGCAAAGAGGCCACAAAGCCAACAGCTCTAGTGAGGAAATTATGGGGAGCCTGGTGAATTGCTCAAGGTCCCAGAGCCTGGGACAAGAACTGTCTGGAACTCCAACGTCTGCCACTTCCCCCAGTACAGAGAGGGCTCCATTTCTTCTTTAAATAAAGTCAACAGAGCTGGACCCGAGTGGCTCAAGCCTATAATCCTAGTAATCTCAGGAGGTTGAGATCTGAAGGATCACCATTCAAAGGTAGTCAGAGCAGGAGAGTCCATGAGACTCTTATCTCTACTAAACTTCCAAATAAGCAGAAAGTGGAGCTGGGGCTCAAGTGGTAGGTAGAGTCCTTGAGTGAAAGAGCTTAGGGGCAGTGCCTAGGCCCTGAGTTCAAGCCCCACAACCAACCAACACATACACACACGCACGCACGCACACACAGCCAACTGGAAAAAGTCTTTTCCAAACTTCATTTTCTGTGTGTGGTTTTCCACATGATCTGTGAACTGGTTTTTTTTTGCGGGGGGACAGGGGGGTTGAACTCAGGGTCTGGGTGCTGTCTTTAGCTTTTTCCACTCAAGGCTGAATCTCTACCACTTGAGCCACACCTTCATTTGCATTTGTTGTTAGTTATTTGGAGATAAGAGTCTCAAAGCCAGGGTTGGCTTTGAACAGAGACTTCAGGTCTTGGAAAAACATGTTTTATTTTGTTGCATTGGGGGTGAGGGGGGCAACAAAGTCCATAAATTATTCCATGATTTTCTGTGTCATTCTCTGCACAAACATTTCTCAATGTCCTGGCAGCTGAGGGGTGGGGGAGGGAGAGAGAAGCAGGGGACCCTGAGGGAGAGGAGGGGACAGACCTCGTCGCTCACCTGTGGAGTCCGAGGCCCTTCCCCGTGCCGCGGGCCGGTGGTACTTCACTTGGCGCCGCTCACCGTGGACACACACACACGGGTCCCGCGTGCCCAGCGCCTGTGCAGCCCCAGGGCAGTCACTCGGCCTCGCGGGGCCTCGGCGCCCACATCTGTAGAATGGGCCCGAGTCGAGCACCTTCGGTGCGCATGCAACAGTGCCAGGCGCTTGGAAAGGTGGGCAGACCCGATCCGAAAGCGTGGGGACCCGAGGAGGGAGGATCTGCCCTTTTCGGGGCGCAAACCTAGGGCCGCCCTGCGCTCTTTCCCAATCGGGACAGATGGGGAGAAGTTGAAGTTGAGGTCCTCGGGAGGCGTGGGGCGGGGTGGGGGTGGGGATCGATGGCTCCCTCTTACCTCGGGCCACTCGGGGCTCTGCAAACTCCGAACTTCTACCCGCCGGGCCTCGCGGCCTCCCCACGTCAGACCCCGCCGCCGAGGGTGCGACCTTCCGGGGTCTGGAGCCGCCAGCCTGGGCCGCTCCGCACCGCTGGAACCAGCCGCTCTCGCCCCGCCCAGGACAAGCCCATGCTGGACACGCCCACGGCACGCCCACCGCGGGGTCGCCACGCCCCTCCCCTTAAAGACACAGTCCCCAGAGCCTGCCTGAGATAGCATGCCTGCTTCCTTGAGGTTGAGGGGACCGGAGGGAAGGAGAGGGATGGCACTGTGGGAGCCCCAACTCATGACTGGCCCACAGTACACACTCCCTCAGTGGAAGCCACTTATGTGACAGTCTCCCCCTCCCCCCATGGGGTGGATCCCTTAGCACTGCCAGGCCAGCATCCGGACACACACAGCTAGTATGTACATGTAGGAATGATCGGGCCTGCTCTGGGGTCAGCTGCCCCCTAGCCCTGTCACATGCTGCTTTTTGGGGAAGTGCTCCAAAATCGCTGAGTTTGGAGTCAAAGTCCTCCTCCCTGTGGCTGGGCTCTGACTCTGGGATTTAGGCGCCCAGCCAGGGGCCTGTCTCCATGTTACCCCTATAGATCAGCTGGGCAGGCAGCCCTCACCTCTCCATTTCCCAGGACTGAGGTGGACAGGAGGTCCACCTCCTGGTGGAGGAGGGGGATGAGTACACTCAGGAGGCAGAGACTCGTGGGGAGGTCAGGAGGCCAGGAAGGCCCGAAGGCAGCCTCTGTTTCATGGTGCTCAGGGGGACGGCACTCTGAGTTTGAGCTGCTTTTTCAGGCTGGGAAAGATTTTCCCACCATAGATGAAGCCTACTCATGTCAGAAGGGACTCAGGGCTTTGCACTTAGGTGATAGAAAGGCATCTATCTCCATCCACATCCCTAGCCTCTTGGTTTATAATTTGTTTTTACCACAGAGTATCACTAACTTTGCTCAGGCTGTACTGGAACTTACAACCCCCCTGTCTGTGTCTCCCTAGTGGCTGGGTTTACAGCCTTGTGTTCCCATGCTTGGCTCATGGGTTAGCCTTTGCTGAGTTACAAACCATCCATGACATTAAAGGCCTAAGGGACTGAACATGTGTCCATCTTTCCTTTTGGGGGGGGGGTCACAGACCTGGGAGGGGCTTAGCTTGAGTAGCTGGGGTTCAGGTCCTTCCTGTGCCAGTCAGATGGGGCCTGGGCAATGAGGAGAGACTGCCTGGACATTTTCATGTGTTTATGTAGTCTAGGCCACTGCAGCTGAATGCCTGCTCGCTTAGCACTTGGCAGCCTGGGAGCAGACAAGTGCTGAGGCACCTCAGAGCTCAGGGCTCAGTTGTGGCAGTGACTTTGTGGATCTTTTCTGCTTCCAGTACAGTCATGGGTCCCCTCTCCCCAGATGCCCCGGAGGAGACAGAGTCTCCTCTCCAAGGGAGCTACATCAAATTCTATTCCAGGAAGTGCCAGTTGAGATGCCAAGATTTTTTTTTTATTAGTTTTCTTCTTGCGCCAATACTAAAGCTTGAACTTAGACACTGGGGTGTGTCCCTAAGCTTCTATGCTCCAGACTGGCATTACTATTTGAGCTACAGGTCCACTTCTGACTTTTTGCTGGTTCATTGGAGACAAGAGTGCTGCAGACTTTCTTGCCCACACTGGCTTCTAATCGGGATCCTCAGATCTTAGCCTCCTGAGTACCTAGGATGAGCTGCGTGAGCCTCTGGTGCTCAGCTGGATGCATGGTCTTGACCATATTTGAAAAGCATAGCTGCCACCAGAACTGAGTCCCAAGGAATGTCTAGCTAGCACCATGAGTAGCAGAGGGAGCTGTACTTTGGGAGCAGGAGGAGAATGACCCCCTACATGCCATTGAGTGAGCAGCAGTTTATAGCACCACGCATAATAGGGGTTTTGAGGGGGCAAGGTTGAGGGAGAGAGGTCTTGCTTTATAGCTCAGGCTGGCTTTGAACTCATGATCCTCCTGCTTTGGCCTCCTAGATTCTGGGATCATGGGTGCATTGCCATGCCCTGGGATCCCGAGAATATCAGCTTTTATGAGTGAACCCCAAACCAGTAAAAATAAAATAGTGAAATGGCAGAGATGGCACTGCACCCAGATCTGGGTGGGACCCATTCAATGCCTTTCACCACACCTAGGCGGGGCAACCTCTTGCTTCACGCAAAGGTAAAGCCAGACCCACCCAGGCACCAAGCACCACCACTGGGGAGGCCAGCGTGGGGGTGGCAGCTGGAGACATAATGCAGGAATCGAGGCGGGGAGACAGCCTGAGCAGAAGTGGTGAGAGGGACAGAAGGAGAAAGAGAACTGGAACTTTCACTCTTAGTTTAAGAAGCCAGACTCTGACAGGTTCCTTCTCAAAACAGGAACCTCACCTTCAAACAAGAAGGTTCATACTCTTCCCTGCAGCCCGGGCAGGGTCTGGTTAAGAGCCCTGGTGAAGGGGGCTCCTCACCTCTCAGGGCTGCCCAATGGACAGCAGAGCCTGCCAGTGGAGGGAGGATCTTCACTGGTACTTTCCCTGGATGCATCTCATCTCTAGGAAGGAGACTTGAATTGGGCCAACAAGCCTCAAAAGCATCTTTGAAACCCCAGCCGCCCTTTCCCGCACCTGTGTCTCTCCCGCAGCTTTTCTGAGGAAAAGGAGAGAAGGGTTGGTTGGACAATGCCCTAAAGCAGAACTTTGTTACAGTCATCGTCACAACTGGAAACAACTTAAGGGTTCAGTGACTGGGGATTAAACTCATATATACAATATCGAAACAGGTTTGGTGTGTGTGTGTTGAAGGCCAGAAGCCCAAAAGTCTAGTGCTCTCTCACCTGAGCCATACCTTCATTTCAAGCTTTTGGCAAGCTGCAGTATTTAGTTAGGGCTGACACGCTACTTAATCAGTTTAATGATATATTAACAAAACGTTATCAACTTTTCTCCAGATTGGAGATTTTGCCGATCTGAAAAGCTGTCAGGGACGAGTGTGCAAGCTTTAGGCAAAGGACAGGGCGCGCCGGGCCCTTTAAGATCTACCCGCCCCTTGGGTCTCTCCAGGCCCCGCCCATCCAGAAAGCCCCGCCCAGGCCCCGACCCCACCCTCCCAGACCCCGCCCCGCGGCGGAGCGCGGTCACGTGGTCCAGGCTGCAGCGCGGCTCCGCGCGGTCATGGCGGCCCCTCGGTACGGCTCCCGCGGCGGCCGCCGGGCCGGCTCGCTGTCGCGGGCGCTGGTGCGGGCCCTGGTGCTGGGCGTGCTGGTCGGGCTGTCCCCGAGCGGCCTGGCGGGCGCCGTCCCGACCCTGAGGGACCGCTGGGGGCGCCACAAGCCCGAGCCGCCCGCCTGCCGCAGCCGCTCGGTGCTGGTGGACGCGGCGTCGGGCCAGCTGCGCCTGGTGGACGGTCTTCACCCCGGGGCCGTGGCCTGGGCCAACCTCACCAACGCCATCCGCGAGACCGGGTAAGGGTTGGCCCGCCCCCCGGGCCGCCTCGGGCGGTGACGGCGCCCTGCCGCGCGCGGACTCAGTTTCCCCCGGCTGCAGCCCGCGTCTGGACCCTGTCCCCGGCTGGGAGGGGCCGTCGCGGGGACCCCCGTCCCCGTGGGTAGCAGAACGCCGTCCCGAGAGACCGGAGGACGGGCTGGGCCCCTGTGATGATCCGGGGACCAGCCGCCTTCCCGGGGGGCAGGAGGCCAGCCCCCTGTCGTCCCCAGGCCCCCCTCCCCCCAAAGCTAGTTTGTGCTTGCGTGGCTGTGCCGCACCTCCCGTCCAAAACGGGCGACAGGACTGGTCTCAGGCCAGTGGAAAAGTTGGGGGTCCCCAAGTTTCCATAGGCACCTGGAGCCCTGGCGTAGAGCCCCGCCCCACCCTGCCCTGCCCTGCCCAGGTCTAGAGGGAAGCCGCGGTTAGATAACTTGCTTGGCAGTCACCATTGCTGTCCTTACTGCTGGGACAAGGCCGTTTCTGTTGGCAAAACTCTTACACAACTCTTCTGCTTGTCCAGGTGGTGCCCTCATCACCCGAGGCCTGGACTGATTGACTGATTGATGGATTTCAGTACTGGGAGTTGATCTCAGGGCCTCACATTCTGGCTTGGCCTTTTCACTCAAGGCTGATGCTCTACCACTTGAACCTCACCTCTGCTTCTGACTTTTCCCCCCCAGTCCTGGGGCTTGAACTCAGGGCCTGAGCACTGTCTCTGAGCTTCCTTTTGCTCCAGGCTAGCACTCCACCACTTGAACCACAACACCACTTCTGGCTTTTTCTGTGTATGTGGTACTGACGAATCGAACCCATGGTTTCATGCACGCTATGCAGGCACTCTACCACTAAGCCACATTCCCAGCCCTTTACTTCTGACTTTTTGGTGGCTAATTGGAGATAAGAGTCTCAATGGACTTTCTTGCCTGGGCTAGCTTTGAACCAGAATCCTCAGATCTCAGCCTCCTGAGTAGCTAGGATTACTGGTGTGACCCACTGGCACCCACGTAACTTTTTGACCTTCAGGAGTGTGTTAAAGACCAAGCAGAAGAGTATTTATTGACTTCTATCTATATTTATCAGAAACAGCATTTTAAGAGTCAGAAAGGTTGTAATGTCTGAATAAATCATGTCTTTAATAAGTACATCCAGTTAGATATTCTAAAAGCTGCCCATCAGCACAGAGAGGGGTCCCCAAGGCAGAAGCCAAAGTCCACACCTCTGTTTTCCAGATGGGAAGGTTGGGGCTGGTGGCAGGGCAATGGGCAGGAAGGAGGATTCCAACCCTGGCCCAGGCACCTCCTGACAAGGATGGTGCCACCCCTGTAGGTGACCCAGGGGGTGGTCTCAGGTCACTCTGGGGACCAGCTCGGAGCTGGACCCCAGGAAAGAGAACCTCCCCTGGTGGTCTGGAAGTCTATTCACGCTGGTGTGTGTCACTGGGCAGGTGTTTGCCTGCGTGGGTTTTCTGAGGACACAGCAGAGGGTGTGGGAGCCACAAGAGAGAGAGGTCCCAGGACCCTGAAGGGGCCACCTGGGGGAAGAAGGCTGGCCACTGCTGTCTTCCATGGGGGGCCTGGGTCCTCACTGTGGTCTGGGTGGAGGACAGGGTCCACGGGCTCTGTGGGTTCCCCTCTGCCCATGCGACAGCAGCCTCAATGCCTACTCGCTTTACCATTTTTTTTCTGTTAGAAGAGTAGCGATTCCTTTTATGCTTGGTTGGCGTTTGAGACAGTCTTGCTCTGAGATCCCAGGCTGGCCTCAAAGTTGAGCTCCCTCTGCCTCTGCCTCCCGAGTGCTGGGGGCCTGGTGTGCACCACGGTGCCTGGTCCTGCTCACTTGCTCACAACTAAACCAGCCACTTAGAAGAATACAGAGGAACTGAAAAAGTTTCCGATAAACTTGAGCCTCTTAGAAAGGTGGAAAGAGATATGGGGAGTAAACACCTGTGTGAGCCACCACACCTGGCTTCTAGAACTTTTTGTAGTAGCTCACCACACCTAGAACTTTCTATATATGAAGCCTAAACGTGCATGCAGGTGCATGTATAAGTACAGACATATGTGTGTGTGCATGTGAGAGAGAGAGAGAGAAACTTTCAGACATGGTTCTCCCATGCCCACCATGTGGCTTCTCTCTTCTTTGTCATCAGTCATGGCAGGCGTGGCTGGCTCTGCCCCTGGGTGGTGTGCACGGACAGATGACTGTGGGCCTGGATGCTGGTCCCCCTCTTGGTTGGCTCCGTTTCTGAAGCTCTGGTGCCAATGTGACTGAGCCTAGATGAAGGGATGGGAAGGCTCTGTGGCCTTTGGTGTAGACTGCAGGGTCACGCGGTGAAGGGTGTAGCCTAGGGCCCCGAGGGCTTCTCTATAACTGCACCCGGACACCCTCCTGGTCTATCAGATGGGCTAGGACACCTGCCTGTGGCACAGGGCTGGTGGGACTGGGTGAGTCAAGTGATATAAGGAGAGAATGTTGGCTGGTTGTGGGGTTGTAGGCCGATCCAACATTAGTGGGTGTGTGTGGTTGTGTGACCCTAGTTTAATTAACGTTAAAGTTTCTGTGTCTTCTACCCAGTGGCTCATCTCTGGAACCAGGCAAGGCATGGTGGTGCATTCCTGTAATCTCAGCACTCAGGATGGGGAGGCAGGAGGTCATAAGTTTGAGACCACATCCCGGTTTACATAGAATCTGTCTCAAAAAAGACAGAAACAGCTGGGCACCTGTGGCTCACACCTGTCATCTTAGCTACTCAGGAGGCTGAGATCTGAGGATCATGGTTCGAAGCCAGCCTAGGCGGGAAAGTCCATGAGACTCTTATTTCTGGACCACCAAAAGGCTAGGAGTGGCGCTTTGGCTCAAGTGGTAAAGCACTGGCCTTGAGCACAAAGAGGCTCGGGGAAAGCACACAGGCCCAAAGTTTAAGCCGCAGGACTGGGGGGAAAAAGTCAGAAACAAAACCCATCACCCTTGAGCTGTGTGTCCAGCTGGTAGCCACTGACCAAGGGTCCCCTTCCTCTCCAGGTGGGCCTTCCTGGAGCTGGGCACCAACAGCAACTACAATGACAGCCTGCAGGCCTACGCAGCCGGCGTGGTGGAAGCCTCTGTTTCCGAGGAGGTAAGGCCGTGGCGGGGCCTGAGGCCCAGCTGCCCGCTCCTGCTGGGCTGTGGGCTTTGTGGGGGGGTACACAGAACAGGCCCCCAGCCCTCCTTCCAGTCCTGACTGCTCAAGACATTGAAAATGCTATGGGGTACACCCTCATGTGGAGGCCACCCCACAACAGAGCTGGCACCCAGACCTCATGTGGCCTCCCACCCACAGACTTAGCTCATTTTTTGTTATTTTATTTTTTTATTTTTTTGGTACTTGTCCTGGGTCTTGAACTTGGGGCCTGTGTGCTGTCTCTGAGCTTTTTTACTCAAGGCTGGTGCTTGGGCACAGCTTGAGCCACAGCGCCACTTCTGGCTTTCTGGTGCTTCATTGGTGATTAGAGCCTCACACCTGCCTTGGCTGACTTTGAACTGCTGCGATCCTCAGAGCTCAGCCTGCTGAGTAGCTGGGATGACAGGCGTAAGCCACCAACACCTGGCTACAAGTGCCCAGCTCGATATGGGTTAGAACCTTGGTCCTTTTGACTCGCTGCCTGGGTTATCTTGGGAAAGGTCCCTGTGCCTCAGTTTCCTTACCTGCAAGTGAGCACATCAGTCAGCCTCATGGTGCTAAACTGAAGGGAAAGTTTGGTTTTATTTAGTCTGTAGACCCGAAGCTTCCACCCAAGGTCAGGCAAAGATGGGCATGGCAGATGGTGGTGGCGGGCGCGCGTGGCCCTCCTGTGCCAGCAGCCTCTGGGGACAGTTCAGAGCCAGATCAGAGCAGCGCAGGGAAAGCCAACAGCAGCTTCCCGGCAGAGCTGTGAGGCTCAGCCATGTATGCCGCACTGGCAGGCAGTGCCAACAGCCTGGCGTGTGTCCTGCTGTCTTCCTATCCTGCCTTAGTGCTCAGAGCAGAGCAGAGAGCACAAAACATCTCTGGGTGGCCTGCCGGGCCCTGGCTGGGAGCAGCAGGAGGCAGAGTTGGGGAGCACCCACATGATCCCAGGTGCCCCTAGGTGCCCCTATTCTCTGTCTCTCCCCCAGCTCATCTACATGCACTGGATGAACACAGTGGTGAACTACTGCGGCCCCTTCGAGTACGAGGTCGGCTACTGCGAGAAGCTCAAGAGCTTCCTGGAGGACAACCTGGCATGGATGCAGAAGGAGATGGAGCGGTACCCCAACTCCATCTACTGGCACCAGGTGGGCTCCGCTGCCTGCTGGGGGCAGTGCCATCACTGGGGTGCCCAGCTGCCCGCTGGCTGGATGCCCTTGGCCCACCCGTGGATGTGTGGACCAGCCCTGGTACCTGCCTCTTCCCGCCTGCCCTGCCAATCTGCTTTCTGCAGTCACACTATTTTTCTTGGAAAGCAAGGCAATCACTTCCTACGTGGCTTATATCAAATGCAGGTGGAAACAGTTTGAGAAGAGGAAATGCAAACACAAAGTTGGGACCCAGTGGATTTTGTTTCCCTTTCCCTGGCTGTGCTGCTGCCGGGGGCTTTGCCTTTGGGCTGCCATCTCCACCCTCAGTGAAAAAGCCATTTACCATGAGCATCCTGGAAAAACCTCCAGGGCTTGCCTGGGGATCTCTGCCAATCTGGCTTTGCCGAACAGCTCACATGCCTGTTCACACATCACCATGATTCTCACTGCTGCTCACACCACTGTCCCCCGGCACCTTATCCCCCACCCTTATCCCTTGCCCACTTTCACATCCACTCATCCACCCATCCACCCACCCAGGTCCCCATCAATGCCTCCCTCCCTCCCCCTGCACCTGTGCACGAGCTGTGGTTGCCAGGCTTGTGGGAGGCCTGGCAGTCGTGGCTCCAGGATGCCCTGGGGAGCAGGGACAGTGGGGAGAGGTCAGGCAGTAACAGCTAGAAGCCAGACTCAGACCCACAGACTCAGCCAGACTCAGACCACAGTTGTCGCCACTAGGCCTGCGCAGGATGGGGGCTTCCTGGAGGAGGTGGCTCTTGTCCTCGGCTCTTCAGTGGGGTGACTGGGGGAGGCACAAGATGGGGAAGCAACAATGCTTGGAAGGCATGGAAGGGCCAGTGCTGCGCTGGCCGCCAGGCTGGAGCCCCTTCCTCCAGGGAGAAGGGGTGGCCTTGGGGAGAGGCCTCACCCCCACCCCACCCTGCCCCTAGGTGCGGCTCACCCTCTTGCAGCTGAAAGGCCTGGAGGACAGCTATGAAGGCCGAGTGGCCTTCCCGACCGGGCAGTTCACCATCAAACCCTTGGGGTTCCTGTAAGTGTCCCCCTCTGCATACGCAGGGTAGGAGGGCCAAGTACCTCCCAGTGAGACCCCGCCCATGCCAGCTCCACCACTTCCTATGCCCTGCCCCAATGGGTCAGCGGGCCCCAAGAGTCTCCGCCTGGGACGGGCATGGGGTTGCAGGTGTGTGACCCCGGAATCCGGCCTTACAGCCTGCTGCAGCTCTCAGGGGACCTGGAAGACCTGGAGCCAGCCCTGAACAAGACAGACAGCAAGCCCGCGCTGGGCTCGGGCGCCTGCTCCGCCCTCATCAAGCTGCTGCCTGGCCACCGCGACCTGCTGGTGGCCCACAACACCTGGAACTCCTACCAGAACATGCTGCGGGTCATCAAGAAGTACTGGCTGCAGTTCCGGGAGGGCCCCCAAGGTGTGAGCACCTCACAGGAGTGTGAGCAGGCGGGGGGCCCTGGCTGTGGTACCGCCCAATGCCATGCCAGGGGTCCCTGCTTGACGAGGGTTACTGCTTGCCATCGCTGCACAGCCTGTCACTCCCAGACTTACACCTTTGCTATTGGTTGCTCACATGTGTGTGGGCAGTGGGTCAGGCCTGGCTGACCTAGGCTGACCTTGCCAGCCACCTGCTGGTGGGTGCTGCAGGCCAGCTGACCAGCGTGGTGGTCATGGCAGGGGCCCAGGGGATGACTCAAAGCTGGCTGACAAGATTGGCGGGGCAGGTGAGGCCTGGCTGCTTCCTGCGCCATCTGGACAGGGAGTAAAGACAGGGACCCCCTTCTGCGGCCAGGCCGCTCAGGTGGCAGCTCTAAGGGGAGGGGGAGCCAGGCCCCACCGCGCACACATGCCACACCACAGGCCCGGAGGGCAACAGCCATGGCTGCAAACAACAGAGCAGGGCAGGAGCATGTTTCTCCTGCACGCCGTGGCTGAGGCCCATGGCCCCTGTGGTGACCATCCGGCCCCAGCATCAACCCCAGAAGCCCAGTGCCAGGGACCCCAACTTCACAAACAATGATGCTAGGAGGTGGTGGGGAGTGGGAAGGGCGGTGGAGGCATAAGCCAGCCACCCCCTGTCCTGGCTCTGCCCCCCTTCACTAAGGGCCATCGAGGCAGAGGCCAGCCCTACCTACCCTGCCCCGGCTCTTCCTGGAGAGCAGCCCCTTCTGAGGAAAACGCTTTGCCCACTGCATTAAGTCAAGCACAGGAAGCTTCTAGAGTGATGTTTCGCAGGCAGGGTCCCATAGTAAGAGTCACATTTGACTCTTGCACCCTGCACACACCTGAGTGTAGCACCCAGCTTAAGAGGTAGAGCACTGGGAAGCCCAAGATCAGTGAGCTCGCCCTGCTGGCTGGAGGGGGCAGTGTGTGGCACTGGGCCCTCCTCTGGCAGCGGCGGGTCTGCCCTGCCCCTTGTTTACATCCAGCCTGGCTGCTAGTCTGTTGTTTTCTTCTTGGTGATGGGGCCTTTCCAGGTACTGGCTTGGAGCTTGGTTCCTCCTGCCTCAGCCTCCCCGGTGTGTCCAGTGTGTCACCACACCTGGCAGCCACACACACCACCCATGTGAAATGTTTCATTTGCCAAGTGACAGAAGGAGTAGAGTGGGGTTTCCTCCGGGGCCTGCTCACCCCCGACCTGGGGGCCTCGCCTTGCTGGGTGTGGGTGCTGGCGTCTCCCCCAGACCTGGCTGACCCGCCCCTTGCTGCCCTCCCCACAGAGGGCCAGCCCCTGGTCCCCGGCAGTAGGCAGGTCTTCTCATCCTACCCCGGCACCATCTTCTCCTGTGATGACTTCTACATCCTGGGCAGCGGGCTGGTGAGTCACTCAGGCCCCCTCCCCGGGGACGGCCCCCTCCCAGGGACCTGCCCCTCCTCCCTTGGGGATGTGTCCCAGGGGCTCTGCGCCAGCGCTGGAGCTGTGCTGGAACTGGGCATGGTGGGGATCAGGGTGGAGGAGGCCACAGCCTGCCAACCACAGCCCGACCTCCCTTTCTGACTGGGGTGCCTGGATCCCCACAAGAGCTTGATCAATAGAGGTCCCCAGACTATGAGTGGATACAGGGGAAAGCCCTGTTGTGACCAGGGACCCTGTGTCTTCATCCAGGTTCTTGGGTTCTTCCCCTTGACCTCTGTGACCTCCCATTGGTGTTAGGAGAGCTCCCCCTCCTCTCTGTCCATGACCTTGTTCTCAATGCCTGGACTTGGTGAATAACTGCTGTTTACCATGGGCTGTTTTCACTGCTCGCCCTGGCAGGCCTCCAGGCTTGTTTAGAAGTGTGTTCCTGGCACCCTCAAAGGAGGCTGGCGCCCTGCGATCCCAGGGCCCCTGGGCTGCGCTGCCAGGAGACACAGCTCGCTCCTCAAAGCACCCTTGGCACAGGGACCGACTGGCCAAGACCACTACTTTCCTGACTTGTCTGTTGCTTTTCTCCAAGGCTGAGCATGGGGAGTGCGGCAGCCCCGGGGGGCAGGGGGTCCAGCCACCTGGGAACACGGGACCCCAGGGCTTCCCCTTCTGCTTTTTGTCAGCTTCAAAGCAGGTGGTTTGGGGGAGCAGGTCTCAGCGTCCCCTGCTCCAAAGGCCGTCCAGAGACAAGGCAGAGCTGACCAGAAGCTGATGGTGGGGACAGCTGGAAGGACAGCTGGCATCCTTATCTTGATGAGCAATCTATACCCCAAGTAGGAGTGTCCTAGAATTTGCTCTGACCAGGTTACTCCCTCACCCCCTTTTTTTGTTCCAGAATTAGGTCCTAAACTCAAAGCCTGGGTGCTGTCCCCTAGCTTTTTTGCTCAAGGCCTCCCTTCTACCACTTGAATCACACCTCCAGTCTTGGCTTTTCTGGTTCACTGGAGATGAGAGTCTCTCAGATTTGTCTGCCCAGCTGGCTTCGCACTGTGATCCTCAGATCTCTGCCTCCTGGGTGGTTGGGATTTCAGGCGTGAGCCGACCGGTGCCCAGCTCTGAACAGGAGAGTGTAACCGAACACTCAGCACTCAGCTTCAGCGCTGCCACCTGGCCACCACCTGGGCTGTGCAGCGCCCCCCGTCCCCCCCAGGTCACGCTGGAGACCACCATCGGCAACAAGAACCCCGCGTTGTGGAAGTATGTGCGGCCCGAGGGCTGCGTGCTGGAGTGGGTGCGGAACATCGTGGCCAACCGCCTGGCTGTGGATGGGGACTCGTGGACCGACACCTTCAAGAGGTTCAACAGTGGCACGTGAGTGGGCATTGCATGGACACGTGTGTGGACGCGCGGTCCTGGCCTGCGATGGAGGCCCAGGCGGAAAGGACTTGCCCCTGTTCTGTTTGAAGGTTGGGTAGGAAGGTCAGGTGTGGCTGGAGGACTCTGGGAGGAGGAGAAGGAGGATGGGGGTGGCAGGCTTGTGACCCTGGGTCTCAGAGACCCTGGGACCGGGTTGTGGGGGCCTTAGACCCCCAGCGAGGACCCCACTGTGCTGACCCATGCTGGGAGCCATGGCCAGCAGCGAGGGCACCTGGCCGGGCTGCACACTGTCAGGGTGACGGCAGGGCATTCCTACGCCATCATTGCCCCAGACGCCGCCGTCTGCACGCTGGGCAGGGGCTGAGCAGTGCGGCCCAGCTCTCGTCAGGCCCCGCCTTGCACCGCAGGTATAATAACCAGTGGATGATCGTGGACTACAATGCGTTCATTCCGGGGGGGCCCAGTCTCGCGAGCAAGGTGCTTACCATCCTGGAGCAGATCCCGTGAGTGACCTGCTGGGTGGGCTCTGCCCAGGGGAGCCCAGCTTTCCAAGAGGGTGGTGGGGAGGGGCTGAGAGCCAGCTAGTCCCCCCTTCGGCACGGGTGGGGCCTCAGAGTCCTGTGCAGGGTGCAGGGCGCAGGGGGCAGGGAGTTGGGAGCAGTGAGCAGGCCACAGGGAGCAGGGAGCAGGGTGCAAGGAGCAGGGCTGTGCTTACTGAGCCCTCTGCTCCCAGGGGCATGGTGGTGATGTCCGACAAGACTCAGGAACTCTACAAGACTACCTACTGGGCCAGCTACAACATCCCGTACGTGCCCCTCCCTCCTTGCCTGCCTCCCCACGCTGCCCTTTCTTCTTGGGGTGCAAGATTCTTCCCAAAGTGACTTGTTTTTGCTGGTACTGGGGCTTGAACCCCAGGCTTTTCACTCTCACTCTGCGTGAGCTGATTCCACGTGTTTCCCTATGTTCTTGTGCTTCAGAGCGCAGGCTGTGGCCCCCCCAGTTCTGGCCCCTGAGGTGGGGGCAGCAGGGGGTAGACAGGACAGCCAGCATCCAGCTCAGCTGCCTTGGTGCCCGCTGCTTCCCCTCCAGTGGTCCTTGGGACCATCATCTAGGGGAGTCACGGGAGGCTGGGGTTTGAACCTCTGTGGGGTAGGCCTCAGAGCCAAGCTCAGCCATCCAGGGGAGTCACGGGAGGCTAGGGTTTAAAGCTTGGTGGGGTAGGTCCCGGAACCAAACTCAGCCATTGGCACCGGTGGGTGCCATCGCTGCTGCCCAGTGTCGCGGTGTGAGGCCAGTATCGTGCTGTCACCCCCTGGGCGCTCCTGGCCCTGCAGGCCAGGGCCTGTGTCTGGGTCCTGGTGACCAGCTCTGTCTGGCAGGTCCTTCGAAGCGGTGTTCAACGCCAGTGGGCTGCCGGAGCTGGTGGCCCAGTACGGGGACTGGTTCTCCTACAGCAGGAACCCCCGTGCCCAGATCTTCCGGCGGAACCACTCGCTGGTGCAGGACATGGACTCCATGCTCCGGCTCATGAGGTGGGCGCCGGCCCTCCTGGGCCCCCTGGCGGGGAGGCAGCACAGCAGAGGGCCCCCATGCCTGCTCCCCGCCGTCCTGGGGAGCCCCCATTTCACGGGAGGTGGGGGATCTATGTAGGACTTGCGTGGACGTGGATGTGTGGCCAGACCTTCAGTCTCCCCAGAAGTGTTGTGGCAGGCAGAGCAGGGTGCCCTGCTGGGCTCAGGGTGCAGACCTGTGGCCCTTCCTGAGGGCAAGGTGCTGGGCAGAGGTGGGGGGAAGGGGGCACCAGGCAGAGCCTGGCCCAGGGGGCGATGGGACAGTGACCCTGAGGCTCTTGTGCCTCCTTCACCAGGTACAACGACTTCCTCCACGACCCCCTGTCGCTGTGCGAGGCCTGTGACCCCAAGCCCAATGGGGAGAATGCCATCTCCGCTCGCTCTGACCTCAACCCTGCCAACGGCTCTTATCCGTTCCAGGCACTGCGGCAGCGCTCCCATGGGGGCATCGATGCGAAGGTGGCCACGGGGGCCGCGGGTGGAGGGGCTCGCGGGCAGGGCCCAGCTGTGACCACCATCAAGGTCAGGTGTAGGGTCAAGCGGGCTAGGACCCTAGATCTGTGTCTCCTCTGTCCCCCAGGTCACCAGCATGTCACTAGCCAAGGCCCTGGGGCTGCTGGCCGTCAGTGGCCCCACGTGGGACCAGGTGCCCCCATTCCAGTGGAGCGCCTCGCCCTTCCCAGACGTGCTGCACATGGGCCAGCCCGACCTCTGGAAGTTCTCCCCTGTGGAGGTCCTGTGGGAGCTGCCCCAGGGGCCCGCCTCGCCCCCTGAGGGGCCCTGACCTCATCGGCCTCTTCCTAACGGGGCACAGAACTGACCTCACTCCCCCCACAGGGGTGGGCACCATTGCCATCCTGCTCTGCCTGTCTCGCGTTCTCCCTCCCTCCATCGCCCTCTGTCCCTCTTTCCCCCATTTCTCCATGTCTCTGCCATCTCTGGGTCTGCTCCCTCCCCAGCCCTAAGCTGGGCCTCCAGCCCCAGGAACCTGCCTCAGGCCCCCTTCTTCTCCCTTCTCCATTCCTTGGGTTTCCTGGCATGGCCAGCTTCCTTCTGGGACCTAGGAGTGGTCTCTGGCTGGTCCTGGCTCAGGCCGGTACCTCTGCCTCGTGGAGCAGCCCTGCCACTTCCCTGTCTGGGCAGCTTCCTGAGGACTGAAGCTTGACAACGCACACAAACCAAAGTGTCTGGCCCCTTGTGGCTGCCGGACCCTCAGTGTCTTCTCCCTGTGGGGCTGGTGCAAACACTTCTCCCATGCTCCTGTCTGCCCCACCCCTGCCAAGGCCTGCCTGTGGGCTCTGGGCAGTGCCACAGCACCCTGCTGCAGGAACCAGCCCACAGGCTGCAACGCCATTAAAACATGAGAGGCTGTGGCTGTGCTGTGCTTCTTGGGGTTAGGAAAGGGGTGGGGCCATTTCTTGGCCGGCTTGTTATACCTCCCACTGACATAGATGTCTGTCCATCTGTCTGTCCATGTGCCAACCAACTCACTGTCCATCTGTGGTCTTCCATCTATCCATCTGCCCAGCAAACCATTTGTCCATCGGCCTTTGTATACTCCTCTGTCCCACCATTCACCCATCCACCTACCCATCCACCCATCCATCCATCTA
This sequence comes from Perognathus longimembris pacificus, assembly GCF_023159225.1. Taxonomy (NCBI): domain Eukaryota; kingdom Metazoa; phylum Chordata; class Mammalia; order Rodentia; family Heteromyidae; genus Perognathus; species Perognathus longimembris. Next base: position 84,877,097 of record NC_063163.1, on the reverse strand, counting down.
TCCACTTACCCATCCATCCATCCATCCATCCATCCATCCATCCATCCATCCATCCACCCACCCATCCATCCACCCATCCATCTACCCATCCAACCATCCATCCACCCACCAACCCATCCATCCATCTACCCATCCATCTGTCCATCCACCCATCCATCTACCCATCCACCCACCCATCCATCCGCCCATCCATCTACCAACCAATCCATCCATCCATCCACCCATCCACCCACCCATCCATTCATCCATCTACCATTCATCCATCCATCCATCCATCCATCCACGCACTCATCCATCCATCCACCTACCTACCCATCCATCCATCCATGCACCCATCCATCCATCCATCAATCCATCCATCTACCTACCCATCCATCCATCCATCCACGCACCCATCCATCAACCCATCCATCCATCCACTCACCCATCCATCCGTCCATCCACCCATCCATCCATCCATCCACCCATCCATACATCCACCCACCCATCCATCTACCCATCCATCCATCCATCCACTCACCCATCCATCCATTCACCCACCCACTCATCCATCTACCCATCCATCCATACATCCACCCATCCATACATCCACCCACCCATCCATCTACCCATCCATCCATCCATCCACTCACCCATCCATCCATTCACCCACCCACTCATCCATCTACCCATCCATCCATCCACCCACCCATCCATCTACCCATCCACCCACCCATCCATCTACCCACGCATCCATCCATCCATCCATCCTATGTGTTTACTGAGCACCCACCATGCACTAGGTCCTGTTCTAGGGCCTTAGTAACCACTAGCCCTTCCCCCCCCCTCCCCCCCAGGCCCTTCTGTAGGCTGTAGACCATCCCAGAGCAGCCCCTTCTCAATGGCCTCCCTCACAGCCTGCCTGAGAGATGAGGCCTTTGTAGCATTCTGTGCTTGGGGGTGGAAAGCACACAGCCCTGCCTGGAGCCACAGACATGGGTTCAAGTCTTGCCTCTTTCTCAGTAGGTGAAGACCCAATCTCTTAGTGCCTTGGTGGCCTCATCTGCAAAATGGGGCTGTGGTGTTCACATACCCAGGCATGTGATGAGGATGTCCTGGCATGACAGGCCCCGGAGCTCTGTGCACTCACCACCCACTTGTTAGCCAAGCCCCCGTCAGGGTCCCCAATACAGGCCGGCCCGCTTCCCTGTCGGCTGCATGTATTGACTCGTGTGTGTGTGTGTGTGTGTGTGTGTGTGTGTGTGTGTGTGTGTGTGATACCAGAGCTTGAGCACAGGGCCCTAAATGGGCCCAGCTTTCTTGCTCACAGCTGGTGCTCTACCATTGGAGCCATGCCTCCACCCCAGCTTTTTGCTGATGAATTGGAGACGAGTCTTATGGACTGTCCAGGCTTCTCAGCTGGCTGTGTCAGCCTCCTGAGTAGCTAGGATGACAGGGGTGAGCCACCAGTGCCAAGATTTTTTGTGTTATAAATATGTATTTATCCTTTTCAATGAAAAAGTGCACATTAGAAAAATGGTAGAGCTGAGCTGGGCCTCTGGGAGGGAGGGAGGGAGGGTTCCTGACTCGGGGCTGTGCTGTGCCTCCCGGCTCTGCTTCAGGGGAAGCTGGGGCAGCTCACCCGGCTGTGGAGTCCCTCCTGCTGAGATGTGGGTCCCTGCCAGGGACCCAGCATGCCACTCTGGGCAGTGGCCACCCCTTGGGTGGCTGAGGATGGCTCAGTTCAGTGCCTTGGGGGTGGGGTGGCTGCTGACCGCCTGCTCAACTCTGCTCACAAACCAAAGGGAGGGAGTATTCACAGCGAGTACAGGATGCCAACCCATCCTAGGTACAGCTGGGCCTCATGCAGGCAGTCCGTTCTTCATGCCCAGCTGGGCCTTGAGGGCCTGCAGCTGGGCAAGGCTGATGTTGCTGCCCCCGCAGACGATGACCACCAGGGACGACAGGGGCACCGGCAGCTTGCCCTCCCTCTGGAGCTTCTTCACCACGTGGCTGTAGATGGCAGCCAGGGCAGCCCCGCAGGCAGGCTCAACCAGTGTCTTCTCGTCATCTGCAGGGAGGGGGAAGGGTGCAGGCAGGTATGAGGGACTGCAAGGCCATTGGTGGAGCTTGGGGGTCATGGACCAATTAGATCGGGACATTTGCAGACCTTGGGGACATGAACCAATCAGCTCAGACTCAAGTCTTGGCCCCAACCTCTCATCACACTAGGTAGGGACTTCCCAGCCTGAGCTAAGGTCTAGGCTTGGTCCTGAGCATTCACAGGTGTGAGATGGTTGTCACTGCTGAAGCACTGTCAGAGCTGAGTAGCCAAATCACCTACAGGTTCAGGAGAAATAAATGGCGGCAGCATAGGGCTCTGCCCACTCCCCTCCAGTTCTTGTTCTAGGCTGAACCTAGAGATAACTCTGAGCCCATCCTTTCCTCTTTTACCATGGTTACTAGGAAGCTGGGACCAGCAATTTAAGAGTTCAGTTCTTTTTTTCTGTTTTCACAGTTACGAGGCTTACTTCTTTGTGGGTAGCATTTCTGTCCGTCCCCCACTCCCCCCCCCCCACTGTGTGTACTAAAAGAAAGGACACATTCTAGGCAGAGACAGGAGGCAAAATTGGGGTGAGCAGGATCCTTGGCACGTACCCACAAATTTCTCAATGGCAGCTACAGCCTCCTGATCCGAGACAACCTCAGAGAAGATGGGGTGTTCCTGAAACACCTTCAGGGCCTGCTCCGCCACCGTGGTCACGCCCAGAGCTTTAGCAACACTGGGAGAGGTGGGGACAAGGGTGGGAATGGGGGGAAAGAGACAGAGATGGGGACGGGAAGGAGAGAAAGGTGTATTTAAGAGGCAACCTCCGCAGCTATGCGGGCGGGGAGCCCATGAGCCTGTCCCTCTCTGCCTGTCTTCCAGCCTGAGGACTACGGCCACCTCCTCTGGTGACTCCTCAGGGCCACGGTCCCTCGTCCCCCCCCCAGAATGGCAATTTTTGCTGATACTAACTGCTTGAATTTGTGTAAGGGAAACTGAGGCAGAGAGAGAAAGAGAGACAGAGAGAGACAGAGAGAGAGATCTCCACAATGACCACTTCTGTCCCAGCAGGGGACAGAAGCCAGCATAGCAGCTTCTAGACTCAGAAACTCAGAAGAAGCCCTTTGCTGCCTGGGGCAGAGAATTCTGGTCCACTGCAGGCATTCAACTGCTCCCATGGAGATATGGCATCAAGGTACTTTCCCAGGTTCCCTTGTAGCTAGGTGTGATCACGAGACTTAAGTTCTGGCCAATGAGAGATAGGAAGAAGTACAGTTCAGCAACTTTTGAAATCTATGATCATGTGGAAGTGAGAGTATGTTTTGAAGTTGGAACTTGGGACTCGACTGAGGCTATTGATTTGGGGTACAATGCTGTCTCCCACTGGTGGGCAGGGGTTGGGGGCCAGCAGGCAAATGTGGCCTGCCCTGCCTCAGCTATGTAATCACAAACAAGAAACAACTCTGTGGGGGCTGGGGATATGGCCTAGTGGCAAGAGTACTTGCCTCGTATACATGAGGCCCTGGGTTCAATTCCCCAGCACCACATATACAGAAAATGGCCAGAAGTGGTGCTGTGGCTCAAGTGCTAGAGTGCTAGCCTTGAGCAAAAAGAAGCCAGGGACAGTGCTCAGGACCTGAGTCCAAGCCCCAGGACTGGCAAAAAAAAAAAAAAAAAAGAAAGAAAGAAACAACTCTGTGGTAGAGGGGCATGGTAAGTGAGGATGTGTTCAGCTGATGATGAGTTTCCTGGGATGGAACCCTGTTATAGTCAAAGAGCCAGCTGTAGTTTGTCTTTAAGGGTTGGGCACAGCCTCTGCCTTTAGTTCCTCTTTCCCACCAGATGGAGGGTGGGTGTGCTAGCTGGCACTTAGGCAGCCATTTTGGGCTTAGAATGAGGTGGCAAGAAACTCCAGGAGCCAGGTCCCTGATGTGGACTTGCCCTTGAAATACCCACCTCCAGATTCTCATAGCAGAGTTCTATGTTGTTTAAGCCACGGTTGCTGTACTGTATGCACCCCAAAGCTAAGTTTGGTGGGACAAAGGTTGAGTGCTGGAATATGAACATCTTGGGAGCAAGAGCTATTGATATTTGTCACCTCTCTCCAAGATCAGCTAGTGTCTTGCACAAGTCGGGGGCTCAATAAATGGTTGGCAAATTAATGCTGTGTGTAAACCCTGACTTCTAGAAATGATTAATGTAGCCAGGTGCCTCTGGCTCACACTTAATCCTAGACACTCAAGAGACCAATATCTAATGGTCATGGTTTGAAGACAGCCCGGGAAGAAAAGTCTGTGAGATTCTTATCTACAATTAACCATCAAAAAGCCAGAAGTGGAGCTGTGGCTCAAGTGGTAGAGTACCAGTCTTGAGAGAAAAAGCCAAGGAATAGTGCCCAGATCCTGAGTTCAATCCCAGGATGGGGACACACACACACACACACACACACACACACACACACACACACACTAATTTTGCACAAGGAAATGGGACATTGCAAATGCCCACAGCTTCAGGTTCCTAGGCTGTAAAATAGGGCTGGCGTCAGCACTGGGGGGTGTGGGAGGGACTCCCCAGCTGCTCACCTGGTGATCTTGGGCAGCGAGACCAGCTTGCCCTCCCTCGTGGCCGCGTGGAAGCTGTGGGCACCGATGGTTTCCATGGCGATGATGGGCACGTCCCTCCAGCCCACCTCCTGCAGCCCCTGGACCACTCCACACAGTAGTCCCCCACCCCCCACCGACAGCACGATGGCCCCTGGCTTTTCGCTCAGTGCCTCCTTCAGTTCCTTGACGATGGACGTGTGGCCTTCCCTGGGTGGGGGGGGGGCAAGGTCAAGAGAAATGGGGTAGGTCAGGGCTAAGTTTTCTGGGGAACACCAGACAGGGTGCCAGGAGGCGATGCCACTAGGAGGTGACGCCCCTGAGCTGGTGGCTATGGGAGACTCTGGCTAGTGTGGAGGGCCCATGGGACACCCACGGGACTAAGCTCTAGCATCCAGGGAAGGCCCCTGCCCATGAGAGCCCCTTCCACCCACTTCCTACCCGCATCATTGAGTCACCCCCAAATGAGAGGCTTGCTTTCTCTTTGGTCCTTGCTCCTAGGGTCTGCATCAGGGCCCCCATTTCTGTGCTCACGTGGGTGGAGCTGTGTGTGTGTGTGACAGATGCCTGCCACCCACACCAGAGGACCCGGAGACCCACTCACCAGATGAGGGGGTCATCAAAGGGGGGCACGAAAACCCAGCCAGGGTTGTTCTTCACCAGTGCCTTGGCCAGCTCAAAGGCCTCCACCAGAGTCTGTGGGGCGACAGGAAGGGAATAAGGTGGGTTGGGGTCCTGTCGGCCCCCAGGTGCCCTGGGGACAAGGATGGGCAGGGCTGAGCAGTGGGCGGGGCATGAATGGCGAGGCCCACTGTGGGCGTGGCTGAGCAGTGGTGTGGGGGGGGGGCTGAGCTGTGAGGCCCTGCCAGCCCCCTACTACTGGGCAGGGATGGACAGGCCTAATCTGTGGGCGTGACCGCGCGGTGGGTGTGGCCGGGTGGTGGGTGTGGTCTAGTGGTAGGCCTGGCTGCGCAGTGGATGGGCTGTGTGGAGGGCGTGGCCGCGCGGTGGGCGTGGCCAAGGCTTGCAGTGGGTGTGGCCGAGCGGTGGGCGTGTGGTGGGCGGGACCGCGCGGTGGGCGGGGCCTCCGCCTTGGCTGGCGCTCACCTCCCCCACCACCTCCACCTTGGCGCCTTCGCTCTTGAGCCGCTCCACGGTGAGTTCGGGCGTGGTGCTGGGCACAACAATGGTGGCGGGGAGGCCCAGTTTCCTGGCGGCATAGGCGGCCGCCATGCCTGCGTTGCCCGCTGTGTGTGTAGGGGAGGTTGGCCATGCGTCAGGGTTTGAGGGTCATGGCGCCCAGCTCGGCCAGGCCACCCCCACACTGAGTTCCGGTCTCCCTTCCTCCCCGAATGACCACAGGCCTCCTCCTAGAATTCAGCCTGGAGACTGCGGCTCAAATCAGGACACACGGCAAGGACACAAGGAAGCTGGTCACTTACCGGAGGAGCAGACAAAGTGTTCACAGCCTTGTCCAGCCCACTGTGGAGACAAGATGGGAAATGAGGGCCCCCCTCGCTGCCCGGCTCAGCCTTCACCCCTTAACTAATGGGGGCCCTTGTCCCCAGGGCAGGGAGTCCAGCCCACCCTGGCACCCCTTGTGTTTGTTTTGGAGCCTGCCAGGTAGCCTGGGCTGGCCTGGGACTCATGGTCCCCCAGCCTCGGCCTCCTAGGTGCCCGGATGGCAGGCATGTGCCGTCTCCCCTGGTTCCCAAACCACGGTGCCGGCCTTGATCCTTGGGAGGAAGGAGGGATGCACCCCCCTCCTGGATGGTGCCAACCCCTGCCTGTGGCCTGTACCGTCTTGCACAAATGCCCAATGCCGCGGATCTTGAAGGAGCCGGAGGGCTGGGAGCTGTCCATCTTGAGGTAGACGCTGGTGCCAGCCACCTTGGACAGGGTCATGCTGTCGCGGACAGGGCTCTTCACGTGCAGGGGCTCTGTGGACGCCATTGCTGGGGGCCGGGAAGGGAGCAGAGGGTCAGGAGAGCTGGCTGGGTGCTGGCAGCTGCCCGGAGAGGTGGTGAGGAGGGTGAGAATAGCTCAGAGGTGATACAGTGACCCAAGACTCTAAACCTCGGCCAGGCCGTTTGCTCATCTTGAGCCACGAGCAAGTAATCTGTCCTCTGCCTCTGCTTGCCCAATCTGTAAAATGGGGTGTGGTTTGGGCTGTCGGGGGTACTCAGTGTGCTCAGAGCACAGGTTCTGTCCATTTCTGTGGCCTCACACACAGGTGGGGATCTGTCGGTGGGTGGGGTCCCTCTTTCTTGCTGGAATTCACAGGGGACACCTGGTTCTCCCCTGACTTGGGCAGATGATTGGATGAGGGCTTGTCTGGTGTCCCCACCAGCCCAGATAAAATCCAAACCAACACCTCCATTTTTAATGTCACCGTTGAGTCCACACCCCTGGACCTGGGCACTCAAGGATAGACTCCAGACAGCTGGCTAGACATCCTCAGTCCTAAGTGAGTGGGGGGAGGGAAGGGCCGTGGACACCTCACTCACCTCAGCACATCCCACTTACGGTCACCCCACGATTACCTGGATTAACTGAGATCTCAGGACAGTCACTTCCTTTCAGGTAGATGTCTTGAATGTGAGTCAGAAATGGTGGGTGCTTCACAATAGGTGCTCCTGGCCAGGTGCCAGTGGCTCACGTTTGTAATCCCAGATACTCAGGAGGCTGAGATCTGAGGATAGATGTTTGAAGCCAGTCAGGGCAGGAAACTCTGTGCTATTCCTTCCTTATTTATTTGTTTGTCTATTTATTTATTTTGCCAGTCTTGGGCTTGAACTCAGGGCCTGGGCACTGTCCCTGAGCTTCTTTTGTTCAAGGCTAGTACTCTACCACGTTAGCCACAGCACCACTTCCAGCTTTTTCTGCATATGTGGTGCTGAGGAACCGAACCCAGGTCTTCATGCATGCTAGGCAAGCACTCCACCACTAAGCCACATTCCCAGCCCTCCCTGAGACTGTTATCTCTAATTAACCACCAGAAAGCCAGCAGTGGTGCTGTGACTCAAGTGGAAGAGCACTACTAGCCTTGGGCAAAAGAGCTCAGGGACAGTGCTCAGGCCCCAAATGCAAGCCTCAAAATAAAAAAACAAAACAAAAGTGCTTCCCCAAATGTGTTGGCGATAACTTTTGGTTCCTATAGGTTACACCCCAGCCATGGCACCCAATCATGACCACTAGGCATGGAAAGCCTGCAGACCCCACCACAAAGACCCTTTTCAGGAGGATTTGGGGAGCCCCAGCAACCTTCTAGGATGGGCCCGCAGAGAAGGGGTTCAGAGACCTGTAACCCATCCCACCTGCCAGAGGGAGAGAAGTGGCTTGGGGACTGGGGACACCCTGTGACTGTCACCTTTAAGGGCTCATTTCTCCCTCCCCACACCCTGAGGGGGGTGAGGAGGTAAGGAGGTGTGGGGGGGTAGGGAGGTACGGGTGCAAGGGATGGACTCTGCCATCATCCCATTCATTGTACAGATGGGGACACCAAGGCCCAGAGCCCCTGGCTGCAGAGATCTGTCAGCTCCTGGTCCCTCATTTGTTTCTCCTCTTCCCCTGACAGTCCCCCTTGTGGAGGTCCCCCAGCCGGGGGAGGGAGGTTAGCTGAGGACGACTTACCTGGACAGAGGTGGTGAGGTTAGCTGAGGACGACTTACCTGGACAGAGGTGGTGAGAGCCGCTGGATTGGGTCCGTGGTCCGCACGGAGGATGGGGCGGACTGCACTGCACTCCCCTCTGGCTTTATTCCCCCAGCGCCTCCAGCTCCAGGCAGCTAATGCGGCATCAGGACCGCCCCGCCCGTGGAGCCACTCCCACACGGCCACGCCCCGGCCCAGACCACGCCCCCTGGCCGCCAGGGCTTCCTGGAAGGGAGGGGGAGCCGGCCTGCACTCTGGGGGCTGAATCTCCAGCTACCCCAGGTCCTTTAAGGATGGCATGGGATTCCAAGAGAAGTCTAAACTCACTGGCCAGTGCTTGGCATAGAGTAGATGTTCCCCTCCCCCTCCCCCAAAGGAACCAGTTCAGCAGGGCTGGTGGAGCATGCCTGGAATGCCAGCCAGCACAGGCACACCAAGAGGCTCAGGCAGGAGGACTGAGTTCCAAGCCAGCCTGAACAGCAGAGCCAGACCCTGTCTCAAAAAGAGAAGAAGAAATAAACATAATTAACTGGCACGGGTAACGGCCTCAGAGCCCTTCCTCAGAAAGCAGCCAAAGACATGGAGTGGGCACCGTAGTGGTATCACCTTACAGAATGAGAAGCTGAGGGCTGGGTGCAGAGGTGAATGGCCTTAATCCCAGCTCTTTGGGAGGCAGAGGTGGGGGCTGAGGATGGAAGTTCCGGGTCAGCTGGGCAAAAGTAGCATGAGATCTCATTTGAAAAACCAGTTTAAAAGGGCTGGGGGCAAGGCTCAAGTGGGTAGAGCTTGCCTAGGATGCACCAAGGCCCTGAGTTCAAACCCCAGCACCACCAAAAAGAGCAGGAACAAGAAAAATGAGAAGAAAAGAGAAAAGTCTTCCTGCCCCACACCAAGCCTCCTGCCCACCCTTGCCTGTGCACACACACACACACACACACACACACACACATACACACACCTGGGCTGGCTCTCTCCCAAGCCCCCACAACATCCAGGCTGAGTGAGGAATGTTGATGAGCCGGAGGGCAGCCAGGGCACACACGGCTGGCACGGCCATCCTGTGGGCAGGACACGTTGTCCTGGCCTGGCTGGGGACACCCCGGGGGACAGAAGGTGGCAGAGAGGAGACAGTGTGGCGACTGGGTGTCCCTTGTGGACTCGGCCATCCCCGTGTGTGTTGATGTGTTACATCCACGTCGCATTGCAGGGCACGTGGCCCTGCTGTGCCACGTGGGGTCTTCCTGTGCTGGAGCTGATGGGGCAGGGGAGGGGTGTTGCCTGGCCTGTCCTTTTCTCCAGAAACCTCATCCACAGGACCCCGCCTTAGAGGGTTCTCTGAATGTCACCTTCACAGAGCACGCCCTCTCTCTCCAAAACCTCCCCACTGGCCTCCACCGCACATTGCCGCTGTCCGGTGTTTTTGCGGGGTCCTGTCCCCAACCCCACGCGCTCGATGGGCTCTCAAGGGGGAGGGGTGCTCCTGCTTGCTCTGTCCACTGCTGACCCAGGGGCTTGCACAGAGTAGATATCTGAGAAGTAATAAAGAATAAAGAATAAAGTAATAAAGAATAAAGAATAAAGTAATAAAGAATAAAGAATCCCAAGGCATGGGGCTGAGGATATGGCCTAGTGGCAAGAGCGCTTGCCTCGTATACTTGAAGCCCTGGGTTCGATTCCCCAGCACCACATATACAGAAAATGGCCAGAAGTGGCGCTGACTAGTGGCAGAGTGCTAGCCTTGAGCAAAAAGAAGCCAGGGACAGTGCTCAGGCCCTGAGTCCAAGCCCCAGGACTGGCAAAAAAAAAAAAAAAAAAAAAGAATCCCAAGGCACTGAGTTCAAGCCACATTCAGCACACACAGAAAAGGAAGGAAGGGAGGAAGGGAGGGAGGGAGGGAGAAAGGAAGGAAGGAGAAAGAAAAAACCCTCAAACAGCCGATTGTGCTGTGCAGGTGTGGGGCGGCACAGCACGCAGGCTGAGAGCTGGACACAGGTCCCTGTGGTCAGCGCAATGACTGGCCCATCCCTCTTGGGAGCTAAGCTGCTGTCTGCTCAGCACCTGTTACTAAAATGCCAAAGCAGTTGGGCACCAGTGGTTCATGCCTGTCATCCCAGCTACTCAGGAGCCTGAGATCTGAGGATCATAGCTCAAAGCCAGCCCGAGCAAGAAAGTCCGTGAGACTCTTATCTCCAATGAAACCACCAGAAAACCAGAAGTGACTCTGTGGCTCAAGTGGTAGAGGGCTAGCCTTGAGTACAAAGAGACTCAGGGACAGCGCCTAGGCCCTGAGTTCAAGCCCCACAACCACCACAACCAATTACAAAAAAGTCAAAGTACAAGAGTACTTTCCAGCCCTGGTGGCTCAGGACACTGGCTGGGTTCCCACCGCCTCCCTCCCCACTCCCCATTCCCCACTGCTGGGGGGGGGTCTTCACTTGGGGAGGTGGTTGGGCCATGTTTGCAGACGTTTTCAAATTGTCATCCTGGGCTGAGGACTTGCTGTTCCATGGGTGGAAATTGGGGGACCCTCCACAAGCCTCTAATAATGGAGGTCCATGACAGAGAATGATCTGGCCCCAATCTCAGGCTGCCAAACCATTGGAGGGGAGTGTGACCTAGAAGAACACCTCCTTGGTTCTTTCTTCTCTACCTCTAGTAATATGGCCAGGAGGAAGCCCCAGGCAGAAAAGCCATGTTCTATTCAGGATGTGGCTGATTCATTTCCAGCTACTACGTAAGCAAATGGCTGAGTGGTCTGGGGCTCAGGGTCCTACCAGAGCTCCAGCTCTAGGTCCTGTCATTTTGCTCTTTTTCACTTGGCATCAAGCCATGGTTCAATTTGGTAAAGACCTCGCCAGTCTGTTTGCCCAGAACCAGTGTTTTCAGTTGCGGCCGCTCCCAGGTTTGCGTCACTCCCTAGGTGACAAACAGCCTCTTTGCGTGCCATACTATGTAAGACCAGACACCTCGGCCACAGTCAGGACCCGGAACACAGGAGCCCGGGCCCAGGGCCAGACAGCTTCTCTCAGAACACACACGAGGACAGGAGATGGCCGGTCAGACCTCCTGGTGGGACTCTGTCCACTTACCATCACTGGAAAAACCAAAGTGCAGCAGGATGAAATCCCAGACCACAAAGTCCAGGAAGATTTCTTATTTGTTTGTGTATTTATTGTTGATCCTGTCGTTTGAACTTGGGGCTTTGTGCTTGTCAGGCAGCCAGGCAGGTACCCTGCAGCTTGGCCATATCGCAGCTGTTTTTGCTCTAGGTGCTTTTTAATTAATCTCATATTTTTTCAGGCTTGGACTGCCATCCACCCATTTACACTTCTGGTGGTGACTAGAGTGACAGGTATATACTATTATGCCCAATTTTTTCATTTGAGATGAGGTCTCCCTCAGTTGAGCTGAGCTGGCCTCCCAATCTCAGCCTCCTGTTGTCTGCCTCCTCTATATCCAGACCCCAGAAAAGGGGCCGATTTTCCTTTCTGTCATAAACTAAAGGGTTTGGGTTTGTTTGTTTTGCTGGTTTGTTTTTGCTGGCCCTGAACTCAGGGCCTGGGCACCATCCCCGAGCTTCTTTTTGCTCAAGGCTAGTGCTCTATCACTTGAGCCACAATGCTACTTCTGGCCTTTTCTGTTTGTGTGGCACTGAGGAATTGAACCTAGGGCTTCAACCATGCTAGGCAACCCCCCCACCCCACCCCCAGTGGCTTTGGAGTCTGAAGATGCAAAAACCATGGTGCGAGCTCCACCTGCTTCCCCTGTGATTACCACCTTACAGAAATCCCACTAATGAGCCAATTCTATGCCCTGAAGTTCTCCCTCCCTCCCTTCCAGCCTGGGGTCCTCTGCTCTCCCTGCTCCCATCCAGGACCTCAGTGGACACAGCCTGCTCCTCAGGCTCCTACTGTGCCCCTGGCTAGGACGTCCCTGGCCCTGGACTGAGGTGGGCTATGACTGTACTGGTTATGGTTTTGTGGCTGGGGCTTTGTGCTCTGGGGAAGCCATCGAGGGAAAATGCCGCCTCCGTTCGCCCCGTCGAGGGGTCTCCGGGCTCTGAGGGTGTTTGTTGGGTTTCTCCAGGATGAAGTTTTTTGTTTGGGGGCTAGGGGATGATTGTGAAGTTATGCTTCTTTGTACTCTGCACTGTCCTGTTTGTCCCAGGTACTGGCTGTTCCTGTTTGGGGATTGTCTGTCTGTCTGCATGTCATTTAGGCCTGACAGTGAGGGTGTGTGGAAATCACTGCCCCACACCCGAAGCTTTGCCAGCTCTGGCAATGACCCCATCTCCTGGCACCTGGTCCCTGCTCCTTGGACAATTCTCTGTACCTGGGCCCAAGACGGCAGCCATGTCTCACTTCTCACCAGTGGCTCTTTAAACCTAACCTAAGGAAAAAAAAAAAAGAAGTTAAAACCCCCCACAGCTTTAAATGCTTCTCAGACTTGAAGAGCTCAGGAGTCTGAATGGGGCAGCAGCCAGGCCCCTAGATAGAGTGGGTTGGGGGTAGGCCTTTCCTACCAATATATCCTTTTTGGTTTTTATTTCCTTATGAGTCTAAACAATGCTTAGCAATCATGCTTAATCCTGTATCTCTACCATCTGGTATTTTTTCTTTCTTTTTTTTTTTTTTTTGGCCGTCCTAGGGCTTGGACTCAGGGCCTGAGCACTGTCCTTGGCTTCTTTTTGCTCAAGGCTAGCACTTTTCTATATATGTGGTGCTGGGGAATAGAACCCAGGGCTTCATGTATCAAAGGCGAGCACTCTACCACTAGGCCATATTCCCAGCCCTGGTATTTCTTTACAAAAATATATTGTTATTTTTTTGTTTATGTGGTACTGAGGAATCAAACCCAGAGCCCCATGCATGGTAGGCAAGAACTCTACCACTGAGCCATGTTCCTAGCCCTAGTATTTCTTTTGTTTAGAGAATAAATCACTCAAAATTACTTGGCTAGAGCTATGTGTATTTTTCAAAATGTGGCAGAAAATGACACACATGGTGCCAGGCTTAGTGGCTCACGCCTGTCATCCCAGCTCCTCGGGAGGCTGAGATCTGAGAATCACTATTTAAAACCAGCCCTGGCAGAAAAGCCTATGAGAATCTTATCTCCAATTAACCAACAAAAAAGCCAGAAATGGAGCTGTGGCTCAAGCAGTAGAGCACTAGCTTTGAGAGAAAAAACAAAACAAAACAGAAAAAACAAGTGAGGTGTAAGGCCTGAGTTCAAGCTTCAGTACATCACAGAAACAAATACAGAAGCAAACAAACAAAAACAAAAGAAAAAAAGACATGTATTTCCAAAATGCTGTAGCAAGTCTTGATTGCTTATTTATGTTTGTGTTTGGTGCCAGTCCTGCGGCCTGAACTCAAGGCCTGGGTGCTGTCCCTGAGCTCTTTTGCTCAAGGCTAGTGTTCTACCACTTTGAGCCCCAGCACCACTTCCTGTTTTTAGGTAGTTAATTGGTGATAAGAATCTCATGGACTTTCCTGCCTGGGCTGGCTTTGAACTACCATCCTCAGATTTCAGCTTCCTGAGTAGCTAGGATTACAGGCATGAGTCACCTGCACCCAACTTTATTTTTTATTTTTAAGAACATCTTAGCTCAGGGATTGGCCTGCCTTAACCTCAAGATGGTGCATATGTCACCATGCCTAGCTGCTTTTAACTTTGTTTTTCCAGCCTGACGGTTTCAAAAAGCCTGCTGGGTGTTGCTGTTGGGGTTTGCAAAGCCCCATGGCCTGTTTGCTGACAGTTGGGCTGAGCCTTGGAGGGGGGTCAGAGCCCACTGGAGTTCTCCTCCCTCCCTCCCTGCCTGCCTGCCTGCTCAGGGCCTGGCTTGGAGCCATTTGCCCAATGAGTTGATAATTAATGCCTTCACCCCAACCTTCGGCCTCCCCTGGCCTCAAGAATGGACATGAATGCTTTCCTCCTTTCTTTGGACTCCCGTTTCCTCAGTCACAAAGCATGGCTGTGGGGGTCCCAGGCTCCTTTGCACCCTGATTTTGGGGTAGTGCTTTCCTTTTACTTCTCATGGTGCTGGGGAAGGAAGCCACCCCAAGCCTGTGGTGGTTTTCACCTTCTGGGGACAAGTTCACCCAGGCTTCCTTGCTTGGCAGCACTGGGGGCGGCCCGCCTCTCTGTGCCTCAGTGTCTTCCTGGAGAACTGAGCCCTGCTCTTCTTCGGGGAGGAAAGGAACGCCCCCTGACAGGGCCACGCAGAGGGGGGCTGGGCGCCGGGGCTGCGTAGGGACGTGGGGGGGGGCGGTAAGTCACAGGTGGCTGAGATGGTGCTTGTGGTAACATGGTCCCCGGCCTCTGCCTCAGCTCTGGGGTGACTGGCCTCCACCAGCCTTGGAGAGTCAGTGCTGCCCTGGGAAATGGGCTCTGGAAAATGGGGCCCAGGGCTCTCCCCACCTCATGCCCTGGAGCTGAGGCTAAGGATGAACGTTAATAAGTAACGGGACCATCAGGGTGGCTTGGTGGTGTCCCGAGGTGTCAGGGACAGGGGCTGGGTGACAAACACGGTCAGTGACCCGCTCTGCCTCACCCCTGCCGGAAGCTGGGGCTGTGCACCTTGGCTCCGCCACTGCTGTGTGGCCTCAGGAGAGGGAGTTGGCCTCTCTGAGCCTGTTTCTGGGCCAGCGGGATGTGACGTCAGGCCTGCCACGCCGCAGTTAGGACAGCATCAGTTAGGACAGCACTGAGGAGAACAGCGGCCATACTGCCAGGCACGTGGCTGCTTTCATGCCGGGATGGGCTCCATCCTCAACTCCACCGGAACAGTTCATCTCCTCCGCTGGAGGAGACAGGGCCCAGAGAGGCCACGCACCTCACCTCACCACAGAGGCACCGCTGGGAGTGGCAGGGCTCGCTCCTATTTGTGTGGGAGCCTTGGGTTTGTGCTCTAATTCGTTCCCCGGGCACAAGGCACTGGTACGTTTATTTCCCTTTAGCCAGGTGTGGTGGCATAGCCCCCCTGGAGGCTGAGGCAGGAGGATCGGAGTTGAGGTTGTATAGCCTGGCTTGTACAGTGGGACAAACAAAGATCCATTTTCAAATGCTGATACCTGCTTTTGCTTCCTTCTTTTTTTTTTTTTTTTTTTTTTTTGCCAGTCCTGGGCCTTGGACTCAGGGCCTGAGCACTGTCCCTGGCTTCTTCCCGCTCAAGGCTAGCACTCTGCCACTTGAGCCACAGCGCCGCTTCTGGCCGTTTTCTGTATATGTGGTGCTGGGGAATCGAACCTAGGGCCTCGTGTATCCGAGGCAGGCACTCTTGCCACTAGGCTATATCCCCAGCCCTTTTGCTTCCTTCTAAGCAACCATATTGGCAGGGCCACCGCTTTTAAAGTCTACGTGTAAAACGATTCAGAAGTCTTTGGGCTATGGCGTTCGGTTAGAAGGATGGGTCTACACACAGTGTGCAAGGAACGCCAACAGCTGTGCTTCCTGTTCAAGGCTGAGCTGTGTGCTGAGCCTCGGTCTCCTCCAGGCAGCCCTCCGGGATCTCCCTCTGCTCCCAGTGTCCCGTGTGTGTCTGTGGGGGGGGGGGGGTATCTCTGCTCTCTGTCACCCTACAGGGGTAGACTTGTCATGTGTGCCTTTCTTGGAGGCCACCTCAGGACATGTTAACCAACCCCTGGGTCCCTGGTGCCCAGTCTGGGGCAGAATTCTTTCCAAGGATGGGGGGTGTTTAATGTGAGGGCAGAGTTCTCACTGTGGATCATAGCCAACTGTGTGACTTGACTCCCAAGGGTCCAGGAGTCAGTCATCAAACCAGGAGGTCTGCCCTGGGCCGGCAGGTCCTTCCTGGGTCTTGTCTTGTACTTTACAGGTAGGGAAACTGAGGCCTTGCGGTGGGGTGTGATGGGGATGGATGAGGTAAGAGCAGGCCCAGGCACCATTCACCTGCCTGAATGTGGCTCCCTGGAGCCCCTGGGTGAGGCCCAAATTCTACACAGGCACCCATAGCCCTGCTCTGTGCCCTCTGCCCTGTGCCCTCTGCCCGCTCCTCCAGCCCTAGCCCTCCTGCTGGCTCACCTGTGGCTGCTCTGTGCCAGGCCCGCTGTGCATGCCCCCCATGTCCCACCTGCGGGCCTGCCCCGCCCCCCATGGGGCTGGCTGTTTGCACTCAGACACCCCAGCCAGGGTGAGGCGGGGCGGGCTATCTTGTTTGTGGCTAAAGGTCCCAGGGATTGGCACACAGTAGGTGTCCAATAAATCCTTCTCTCTTTTTTTATTGTATTATTTTTTAAGCAGTGCTGGAGTTTGAACTCAGGACCTTGAACTTGCTAGGCAGGTGCTCTAACACTGGGCCATGCCCCCAGTCCCCCTCCCTCCTTCTCTCCCTTCCCCCTTCCCCCTTCCCTGTTCCCCTCTCCTCCTTGCTTTTCTCTTCTTTTTCATTTTCTGTCCCCTCTTTCTTTCTTCTTTTCCTTCTTTCTTCCTGTGTTGGTCCTGAGACTTGAACTCAGGGCCTAGGCACTGTCCCTTAGCTTTTGGTTCCAGGCTAGCGCCCTTCCGTTTGAACCACAGCTCCACTTCCAGCCTTTGGTGGTTCGTTGGAGATCAGCGGCTCACAGACTTTCCTGCTTGATCCTCAGACCTCAGCCTCCTAAGTAGCTAGGATGACAGGTGTGAGCCACCAGTGCCAGGCTGAGCCTCGGTTTTCTCTGACCCTGAACCACAGCAGGGCCTGGGAGCCAGCACAGAGCATCAAATCCTGCCTGCAGTCCCCCCAGGGATCCTTGGAGGTGGCCGCTGTCCCTTTAACCCGGGAGGAGGGGCTGAGGCCAGAGGCCGCCTTGTCTTGGGCCTTGTGGGAAGGAGGGAAGGGGCAGAACCGGCAGCTGGCCAGAAGACTGGCCGGAACTGTACTGTCGGGTTGGGAGGTAAGGGGCCGGGTCCAGCCGGGTGCTGGGTGGCCCGGTCAGGCTGAGTGTGGGGGAGGGGGAGTGAGGGCTGAGCCCTCCCGGGGACATGGGGACAGCTCAGAGGCCTGCAGGAGGAGGTGGGCACGTGGACCGAAGGGTGGAGTCACACCTAGGTGTCCACTGGGAAGCCTGGGGCAGCTGGATTCTTCCCAGCCTTGGTCCAGGGCAGGCAGCAGGTGGCCCTGGGTAGGGTCCAGGGTGAGGTAGGTGGGCAGAGAGGGCTGCCCTTACCTGATGCTGCGTCCTTACCGCGCTGTGGACAGGCCAGGCAGGGCAGCAGGGCTGAGGCCACCACGGCTGAGACCCGAGCCCTGTTCCCACCCCGTGGCCCCCTGATAGGGAGGGCCAGGCTGCGCTGTGTCC
This sequence comes from Perognathus longimembris pacificus, assembly GCF_023159225.1. NCBI lineage: Eukaryota > Metazoa > Chordata > Mammalia > Rodentia > Heteromyidae > Perognathus > Perognathus longimembris. The sequence continues at coordinate 84,859,516 of NC_063163.1, read as the reverse complement.
TGCAGGTGCCTACACTGGGCCAGGCCAAGGCCTCCGCGCTTCACCCACGCATGGGCTGTGGGCGCCAGGGCCTTGTTCAGTTTCCCAGTGGCTGCCATCTCTGTGGGTGAGGGCTGGAACCCTGGGACAAGAGGCAGCTTAGCACTGAACATCCGCCACCTTCACTGAAGGACCGGCCTCTCCCCTCTAGGCCCATTCTTCCTATGTATCCAAAGATGGAGTATGGAGGACCCACCCCCACCCTGTCTTCCCAGGTGCACACAGGTACCAGGCCACCAAAGATAAGTGCAGATTGTGTGCCACAGCAGGACCACCTACCGAAGCCTGGCATAAACAGTCCATCGTGGGCCCAGCCCCAAAGCCCCCCAACTTCCCTTGACCGCTAACCTGACAGAAATGATGGCCATCCTGCACTGAGCCTGGGTCACAGTTGTCCTGGAAGCTTCTAGATGGGCGACCTTGGCTGGCACCCTCTGGGCCCCGGGTGGCATTAGGGAGTCCGTAGGGCTTATCTGGGAGCCGTTGTGAGCGCCTATCAGCTTGGCACTGGGCCGGGCACAGCTGCTACCCACTGTACCAATTGCCTGGCTCATTCATTCTCCAGAGCAGGGTGGGGGTGTATGTGCCCCCCATGGGGGTGGGGGATGGGGGTTGTTCTTGTTTCCGCCCCCCCACGCCCCCATGGTACCACGGAGCCCAGTGCAGATGCCCTGGTAGAGGCTGCTCAGGCGTGTCCAGCCTGGACAGGCCCAGGTCTGCCCTGAGAAGTCAGTCTCAGACGGAGGGGCAGGAGACCCCCTGAGGAAGGATGGATGTAATAAGATCCAGGCTTGTGGGCTGTGGGGGCGGGGTGGCGCCCCCTTGTGGCCAGTACTGGACCTGCCTGGGCCTGCCCAAGGCTTTTCCGCACCGCAGGCCAAAGAATGTTTTATTTTCCTCCCCTTCATCTCTTTCATAGCTTCCTTCTCCCCTCATCCATCTACCTATTTGCTTACTCATTCTTTGGCTTAAAACCTTGTTATGGCTTTCCGGCTCCCTCTTCCTCTGTGGATTCCGCTCAGAAATGCCTTTCCCTGTGGCCCCAGTCCAAACTTCTGAGAACCCAGAGATTCAGAGTGTGGATTGGCCTCTCTGCTTGCCAATCAAAACGACCCATTCCATTTGCTGCCCAAAGCCCCCAAAGGCTGGGGGGCTTGCCTAAGCTTGCTGGAGACACTGCATTTCCCCCTCCAGGACTGCACAAACAAAGAAAAATATAAACAAATGAAAGCTTCAATCTGCCCCCTCCCACTATCCACAAAGCCAACCATTTATCATGTTTCATGAAATCATTAATTAGTGTTAGGAACATGGAAGAGAAAGGAAGGAACAGGCGGGACTCGATTTTCCACAGGCCAGGACTGCTTATTGAGAGGGAGCAGGGAGGGACACAGCCTTCCCGCGGGGTTTGGAAACTGTGTGTCTGAGCTGGGGCAGGAGCTGGGTTTTATGAGGTCTGAGCAAAGAGGTAGAGGTTGATGAAAAAGCCATTAGGCCAAGGGAGGTGGGGGGCTTTTTGGCTGGGCCCACCATAGACTGTTTACAGCCAGGCTTAGGTAGATTGCCCTGCTGGAGTCAGGCCGGCTGCACTTACCTTTGGTGGCTTGCCTGGTGTCTGCATGCACCTGGGAAAACAGGATGGAGGGCAATCCTTCCAATTAGAAATTTGAATGATTTTTTTTGAGGCCCTGATTCAGTTCAATAGGAATAAACTCAATAAGAATCTTTCTGCTTCTGCTTCTCTTGTGGCTAGAATGGCCTGCACACATTACTGCACCCAGTGTTAGCCAGAGCTAGCCTTGAACCATGATCCTCCTGATTTCCATCTCCCCAGGAGCGAAGGTGACAGGAGTCTGTTACCATGTTTGGCACAAAGTCTTTAAAAAGTTTCCCTTCTCAGAAAGGTCTTTTCTGTCATTGTCCCTAAATCACTCCTCTTTGAAATTCTGTCGCTCTGTATCTGTACATATTGTGAGCCGCAGAAAGGCCTCCTCTGACTAGTCCACTGTTGGAACCCTACCTGGAACTCCTGAAGCATCATAGCTGCGCAATAAATGCGCTTCCTTTATCAGTCTCTACTCACAGTGCAAAGGGACATGCCTAAAATGTCCTGTGATCATGTCCACCCCTCTGTGATCACCTCCGACCCTCTGTGATCACGTCCACCCCTCTCTTACCTTTCCTTTTTGACAGTATCGGAGTGTGCACTCTGAGCCTTGTGCTAGCTGAACCGGTGCTTTATCACCTGAGCCGCCTGCTAGGCTTCCTTTCTCACTGGTTATTTTCCAGTTAGGTCCTCACGTGAGGCCCAGCCTGCACTGCAGTCCTATATTCCTTCCCTGGGGTGGGAGGCATGGGCCACTCTAGCCACTGTTTTCCTTTTCAACTTCCAATGGGACTTCTCTTCCTCCTCCCCCCTCCTCCTCTCCCTCCTCTCCCTCTTCCTCTCCTTCATTAATGCATGCATGTGCTGTGACCACAGGTTTCTGTGTGAAACTGAATGGCAGATGACCGAATCCTCTCTGTTCTATCCCATTCTGCATCCCCAACTCTATGGCAGCCAGACAGGATGAAGGTCCCCCAGCCCAATCCTTTTCCCGATGGGGAAACTGAGCCCCAGAGAGGGGCAGGAACTTGTCTCCATCTCACAGTGTGGTAGCTCAATGATCCCCGTCCCATCCTGGGGTTCCTGGTGGTGACCCTGTGTCCTTCTGGCAGGCCAGGGTGTGGTTGCAGTGATGGAGGGCACCCTGGCGGGGAGAGCCACAGCTGAGCCCTTCCACATCACCACTCCTCTGCTGGAGAGCTGGGCACTGTCGCAGGTGGCAGGCACCACTGTCTTCCTCAAGTGTGAGAATGTGCAGCCGGCCGGCTCCTTTAAGATCCGGGGCATTGGGCATTTCTGCCAGGAGGTGAGGTGCACCCTTGTGGGCAGGAGTGGGGAACATGAGGTCACCTGGGATGTGCAAAGGGCCAGCGGCACCCAGTGGGATGGGGCCTAAGTGCACCCTGCACCGTGAACCCCAGTTCCATCCTCCTCTTCTAGATGGCCAAGAAGGGATGCCAACACCTGGTGTGCTCCTCAGGTGACCCCTTTGCTCTCTGCTTTGTGGGGATCCTGGGGCTGGGGTCAGGGGAACGAAGCCCGGTGTTACCCCAGGGTGGGTGCCACACCGGCCATCCCAGCATGCAGGAGGGCGGAGGGCTGGTCAGTGGTCACTTGGCCCTGCACGTCTCGCGTCTTCCAGGGGGCAACGCGGGCATCGCTGCCGCCTATGCCGCCCAGCGGCTGGGCCTCCCCGCCACGGTGGTGCTCCCGGAGACCTCGGCCCCGCAGGTGGTGCGGAGGCTGCGGGGCCTGGGCGCCCAGGTCCAGCTGGCCGGACAGGTGAGAGCCTGGATGGAGGCGGGCGCCGGGCGTCCCTTCACTCCTCCCAGTCCTCAGGAAGTGCGCTTCCTTTCCCGTGTGTGCGCCTGTGTGCGTGTGTGCGTGCGTGTGTGTGCTCGTGTGTCCCAGGGCTTGCACTCAGGGCCTGGGCGCTGACCCTGAGCTCTTTCGCTCAAGGCTGGCGCTCCACCACTTGACCCACAGCGCCACTTCTGGCTTTTTGGAGGTTCATTGGAGATAAGAATCCCCGACTTTCCTGCCCGGGCTGGCTTTGAACTGTGGTCCTCAGATCTCAGCCTGAGTAGCTAGGATGACAGGAGCGAGCGGCAGAGCCCGGCTCCTCCTTTGGATGAGCAATGGCCGGGGCTCTGTCTTTGGGGCCGGGAGTGAGGTGTTGAGAGGGGGGACCTGGGGTTTGCCTTCCCAGCTGAGGACAACCACCGGGGGAAGGGGGGGGGATACCAGAGCACAGAGAGGTAGGGGCGTGGCGGAGAGGGAGGGGCGTGGGGAGAGGGAGAGGAGTGGGGAGAGGGAGGGAAGTGGCGGAGAGGGAGGGGCGTGGGGAGAGGGAGGGGAGTGGCGGTAAGGGAGGGGCGTGGGGAGAGGGAGGGGCGCGGCAGAGGGAGGGTGTGGCGGAGAGGGAGGGGCACAGCGGAGTGAAGGGCGTGGCGGAGAGGGAGGGGCGTGGGCAGAGGGGGCGTGGTGGAGAGGGAGGGGCTTGGCTGAGGAGGGCGTGGCGGAGAGGGAGGGGCCTGGTTGAGGAGGGCGTGGCAGAGAGGGAGGGGCCTGGCTGAGGAGGGCGTGGCGGAGAGGGAGGGGCCTGGCTGAGGAGGGCGTGGCGGAGAGGGAGGGGCCTGGCTGAGGAGGGCGTGGCGGAGAGGGAGGGGCCTGGCTGAGGAGGGCGTGGCGGAGAGGGTGGGGCGTGGCGGAGGGGGTCGTGGCGCCGAGGAAGCCCTGCACTTGCTGTTTCCTTTGCCCCTCCAGGCTGTCTGGAAGTGGGCACCATGCAGCTGGCTGGGCTCCTTTAGGGTGGGGGAGGAACCCACACCTTTGTCCTTCTCTCCCTTGTCCCAGGAGCGCACTGGGCTCTCCCCGCTCTGTTCTCACCTCCGGCCCCCAGCAGCGCCCTGGTGCCGTCCAGGTGGCCCCAGCCTCCGCTCCAATCCCTGGAGTTCCCGGCTCAGGTGGCCTGAGTCCTCTCTCCTCTCCAGGTGTGGGACGAGGCCAACACCAGGGCGCTGGAATTGGCCAGGAGGGACGGCTGGGTGTATGTCTCCCCATTTGACCACCCGCTGATCTGGTAAGGCTGGGGTCCCCACTCCCAGGCCGGCACCGAGTCAGCCGCCTGGTATTCGATGGAGGAAAAACTAAGACGCGGGGCCGGGGGGCGAGGGGGGGGGCTGTGCTCCGTTGCTGAGCGGACATGAGCGCACACCCTACTTCTGCCACTTGGGGACTGTGTGACTTTGCACAACACACCCGACTGCCCTGCGCCTCCGTTTCCCTATCTGTACAATGCAGGTTGTAATGCTAAATTCCCTCCGTGGAATATGTACTGTGGGAGTAGGCACACACGGAAGGCATCCCCTCTACTGCTTCTGCTCTTCGCCAGAGCCTTAGAGGTTACTGAATTGTGCAGAGGGGGAAACTGAGGCCTAGAGAGGTCAAGAAATGCACCCCAAGTCACAGCTAGGAAGTGGCAAAGTTGAAATAGGGCAATGGTTCCAAATCTTCCAGCTGCCTTTTTTTCTTTTCTTAGTTGTGGGGCTTGAACTCAGGCCCTGGGAGCTGTCCCTGAGCTCTTTTGCTCAAGGCTAGCACTCTACTACTTCTGGCTTTTTTCGGAGTAGTTAATTGGAGATCAGAGTCTCACAGACCTTCTTGCCTGGGCTGGCTTTTGAACCGTGATCCTCAGATCTCAGCCTCCTGAGTAGCTGGGATTACAGGTGTGAGCCATTGGCGCCAGGTTACAGCTACTTCTAGATGATACACTGGCCCCAATAAACCTGCGCTTCCCTCTTTCCAAAGGTGGGGGTTCCAGAAAGTTCCTGCTGAGTGAAGCTTGCTTCTGCCTCCTCCCTTGCTGTGGCTGGGGAAGGGGTGCTAAGGAGAGGAGTTGGGAAGAAGCGAGGGGGCAGCGTCCACCCCACTATTTCTGCAGGGTGCTTTGGTGCTGGGGCCTCACCTACTCCTCCCCCTGTGCAGGGAAGGCCATGCCAGTCTGGTCCTGGAGCTGAAGGAGGCCCTGAAGACTCCACCAGGAGTGCTGGTGCTGGCTGTGGGGGGCGGGGGGCTGCTGGCAGGGGTGGCGGCCGGCCTGCAGGCCGTGGGCTGGCAGCACGTGCCCCTGGTTGCCATGGAGACCCGCGGGGCGCACTGCCTCCACGCTGCCCTGGAGGCGGGCAGGCTCATCACACTGCCGGACATCTCCAGGTGGGGACATGGATGGGGGCTGGAGGGCTGGGGGGGGTCTGCCCTGGGGCCCGTGAGTTCTAGACAGTAGGGCAGGGGTCACCCCCAAAGTCCTCCTTGTCCCCGGAGTCCCACCTGCAGTCATGAAGATCCGAGTTTAGAGGTGTGGAGAAAGCAGGCATCAGCATGAGGCCCTGAGTTCAAATTCTAGTACCACTAACTAGAAGGAGAGGAAAGATGGGGTTCATTTATACCCCCCCCTCCAATAATAAAATACATTTCCACTGCTCAGCAGCATTACAGAGGCAAGGGGTGTTGCAAAGAAGCCAGAAAACATAGGCAAGCAACAAAAAGCAATGAAAAACCCCACGGCACTCTTTTCTTGCATTCCTTCCTTCCTTCCTTCCTTCCTTCCTTTTTTGTCGGTACTAGGGTTTGAACTCAGGGCCTGGGTACTGTCCCTGAGCCCTTTGTGCTCAAGGCTGGTGTGCTACCACTTGGAGCCACAACACCACTACCAGTTTTTGAGTGGTTCATTGGAGATAAGAGTCCCACTGGGACTTGCCTGCTCGGGCTGGCTTTGAACCACAATTCTCAGATCTCAGCCTCCTGAGTAGCTAGGATGACAGGCATGAGCCACCAGCACCCAGCTCCATTTCTGGTTTTCTAGCCCATGTTGTATCACGAACAGCATCATTTCTTTTCTTTTTCCTGCAATATCACCAGACATTACTTTCCCCCATCTTTCTCTGTGGATAGATTTTGTGGTTTGTTCTTTTGTTCTTCCTATCCCCCCCCCTTTCTCTCCTCCTCTTTCATGACTGGGGTCCCAGATGTGCTGTCCACTGGCTGTGTGGCCTTGGGCTAGTTACCTACCCTCTCTGGGCTCCCTATACAATGGGAGCTCAGGCACGTCTCCCTCACAGAGTGGCTGTGAGCACAAAGACAGGAAGTCCAGCATTGGAGGGATGTAGGCTGTGTCTGTGGGGGGCCCAGGGTGGCAGGGCAGAGATTGGGTGGGAGGAGGCCAATGAACAGAGGCTGGATGGGCAGAGGCCGATGGACCAGCTCTTCCCTGCTCTCCCTGTTTCCCTCCCCACCCCCAGTGTGGCCAAGAGCCTGGGCGCCAAGACGGTGGCGGCGCGGGCCCTGGAGTGTGCGCAGGAGTACAAGGTGGTGTCGGAGGTGGTGGAGGACACGGAGGCCGTGAGTGCTGTGCAGAGATTCCTGGGTGAGTGAGCCCCCCCCCCCAGTGGAGCCCTGTGTGCCCCTGAGTCAGGCTAGGTGGCTTGGGAAGCCCCCTTGGCCTGTGTCTCTGTGAGGGAGGGGCTGGAGAGCCTCCCACACTGTGGCCCCCGGGGATCTCTTCCCAGTGCAGTCCTGGCAGTGAGTGGGCAGGTAATAAATGCTCATTCAAGGGCTGGGGATATGGCCTAGTGGCAAGAGTGCTCGCCTCTTATACATGAAGCCCTGGGTTCAATTCCCCAGCACCACATATATAGAAAACGGCCAGAAATGGTGCTGTGGCTCAAATGGTAGAGTGCTAGCCTTGAACAAAAAGAAGCCAGGGACAGTGCCCAGGCCCTGAGTTCAAGGTCCAGAACTGGCAATAAATAAATAAATGCTCATTCAAGAACGGGGTCCTGTTTGGGTGTGTGGAGAGGGTGGATGACAGATAGCCCATAGCGGGGAGAGGGAGGGAGGACTCACAAATAGGTTGATGGATGGGGAGATGAGTGGATAGGTGGGTGAGGGCAGGGACATATTGATCGATGGATGCCCTGATGGATGGACAGACAGACAATCAAATGGTGGTCTGGTTGACAGATGGATGGATGGGTGGATGGGTAGATGGGTGGATGGGTGGGTGGATGGGGGTGGATGGGTAGATGAGTGGGTGGGTGGATAGATGGATGGACAGGAGGACAGATGAATGGATGGATGGGTGGGTAGATGGACAGCTGGACGGATGGATGGAGGGAGGGATATACTGACTGATGGAGAGGCAGTCTAGTGATGGGTCGTCAGGCTGGTGGGTGAACATGCAGGCTTGTGGGCTAGGTGGACAGATGGACAGATGGAGGGATGGCTAGCTGCAGGATGGGAGCCTGCTGAGCCACACTGTCCGCCCACCTGCAGATGACGAGCGCATGCTGGTGGAGCCAGCCTGCGGGGCGGCCCTGGCCGCTGTCTACTCCGGGCTGCTGGGAAAGCTCCAGGCCCAGGGCCGCCTGAGCCCCTCGCTGGCTTCCGTGGTGGTCATCGTCTGCGGAGGCAACAACATCGACAGTGGGCAGCTGCAGCTGCTGAAATCCCAGCTTGGCCACAGCTGAAGGCCCCAGAGACCCCTGGAGGCTCACAGACACCCTGGACGATGCCCTGGTCCCCACCAAGGGCAGTGGGAGGCCCCTCTGCAGGAAGCCCTCCTGGATTGCCCCTGCAGCATGGCCAATAAACCCTCTGAGCTGAGTCTTTCCACCTTCCCATGCTTGTCTGTGAGGAGGCGACTCGGGGGTCACACACTGGACCTGGCCCAGCCTGGGGAGCTTGGGGACAGGGGAGGCAGCCAGGGCCATGAAGGACAGGGGACCCTGTGTCCCCTCTCAGAATGGGGCCGGAGGGAACAACATCCTAGCTTCATCATGGACTTATCAGGTACCGAATGTTCCAGAATTTCCCACCTGTGTCTCCCTCTGCCCTTCCATGGCATCATGTCCATGTCACCTCGGGCACTTGGTATGGGAAGGGGAGGTGACTTGGCCCCATGGCGCAGAGCCCCGTGGCGCAGAGCAGGGCCCCCAGACCTTGGCGCGGGCTGGGGTGGGACCCCAGCTTGGTCACCGGGTGTAGGGTTCACTGCACCCTAGCCTGGGAACCCCCAGGAGCCTGGGTGTCTGGTCCACTTCTCTGTGGCCACACGAGGGCAGCAAAGCGCCTCCCACAGAGCAGGCGGCCGGCCTGCGCCCCAGGGGTCACCCTGGTGCTGCCCCTGGGGCGGCCTCCACCCAGCTGGGGATGCCGGGTCTGTGACCACGGGGCCTTGGCGTGGAGGAACCTGCTGGAAGATGGGCTGGGAGTGTGGGGTCCCCATGCGGCTCAGGCCAGGCTCAGCTCTGCTCAGCCCCACTCCACCCCCTGATTCTTTCTCTTTCTCCCCTTGGCTGTGCAACCTCCCAGAAAAGTGCTCTCCCTCTCTGGGCCTCTCTCTGCTCCAGATGCCAGAGACTCAGGAGTCCCATCTCACCTCCTTCCCTCTGCCCCTGCTGCTCCCTCTCCCTGCTGGCCCCTCCTTTCCCTGGATCTAGCCTGGTTTCCTGGGTGCTGCACTTTGTGAATGCCCAGACCAGAGACCACAATGATTATATGAGCTGGATACAGCCAGTCCTGAGCCCGCTTTGTTCTGCTCTGACACTCCAGGTCCAGGGTTCTCACCCCCCTCCCCAGTGCCTCAATGTTTTCAGCTGTAAAATGGGCCCAGGGAGGACCCTTGCTGTGGGCCTGGCACACAGTCTTTGCACAAGTGTCTGTGGCAGCTCCTGAGAGCCCCAACTTCTGGGAGTGGGGGGAACCTAAGGTGTGCCATGGGCATTCACTGTCCATCCCTGTGTCCCAGAAGAGCTCCTGTGCAAATGGGGAAACTGAGGAGCATGGGGCGGAGGCACCTAGCCTGGGGTTCTGATAGCAAACATCAGATGCCAGCTGCGGTCTCAGCCTGCTGTGCGCCCCGCGCTTTGGGCTCCTATACAGCCTGCAAAATGCAGCGTGGAGGTGGCCTCCCCCGTGAAGCCCCCCAGGACTGCCCCAGCTGGCAGCGCTCCTCCCACCCCCCGCCGCATCGCTGTGTCTCCAGGAGAGGAGCGGGGTCTGCCCAGGCCAGGTGCTGGTCTCCCAAGTGGCTCTGCCCTGGCACCCAAGGGTGGCAGCCATCCCTCGTGGGAGACGAGGCACCTGTGTGTTTGCTCGCCTCCTGGTCCCCAGAGCTGCAGATAAGAAGCCGGGGAGATTGTTGACCTGTCCCTAATAACACAGAGCAGGGAGCCCAATGTAGCTGCCTTGGCTGGCACCCGAGGCACGCAGGTCATGGGAAGGGTGCTGGGGACAGAGCAGTGGAAGTCCCTGAGAAGGGTTGGGGGTGGCAGCGCTTGGTGGGGAAGGTGGGGGGCGGCTCTCTGCCTCTCCCTTTTCTGGCCTCTGGTGTTTGCATAGCCAGGCCCAGAGAACTGGGGCTGCAGATGTGTGGGCCAGCCTGGGACCCCACTCCCCAGTGTCCCCGCGGGTGTGTGGGATGGCCTGGGACCCCATTCCCCAGTGTCCCTGCGGGCAGGGGGCAGACACTGGCTACCTCCCTGTCACACAGCAGTAGAAATGTGTTGCTTGTGCTCGCTTCAGCAGCACATGCACTAAAATTGTAATGATACAGAGAAGATTAGCACGGCCACGGCCCCTGCCCCTGCGCAAGGATGACAGGCAAATTTGTGAAGTATTCTATATTTTTAAAAAAAAATGTATTGCTTGATGTTCTAGTGACAGGAAATAGGTCTGGGCACCTGGGGCTCATGCCTGCAATCCCAGCTACTCAGGAGGCTGAGACCTGCGGATTGCAGTTAGAAGCCAGCCCGGTCAACACAGTCCGTGGGACTCTTGTCTCCAGTGAACCAGCAGAAAGCCGGAAGTGGAGCTGTGGCTCCAGGTAGAACACACACAAAAATGTCAGGGACAGCGTCCAGACCCTGAGTTCAAGCCCTAGCACTCATAACACACACACACACACACACACACACACACACACACACACGCAGCTGAGCCAGGCACCAGTGGCTCCTGCCTCCTACAATGCTAGCCACTCAGGAGGCTGAGATCTGAGGACCACGGTTCAAAGCCAGCCTAGGTAGCAAAGTCTGTGAGACTCTTATCTCCAGTGAACCACAGAAAGCCAGAAGTGGAGCTGTAGCTCAAGTGGTAGAGCAAGAACATTTAGACTCAGGGACAGTATCCGGGCCCTGAGTTCAAGCCCTAGTAATGGCACTCATGCATGTGCGTGCACACACACACACACACACAACAACAACAACAACAACAACAACAATCCCTTGGGCCCAAAGGCCACACATGGCCACTCCCAGCCCGGATGCCACGCAGCTGGCGCCTTAGCCAGCCTTCCCCCCTCCTGCCCGCTTCCCCCTTTCACAGGGCAGGGGTCTCCATCTCTGGCCTCGCTGGTCTAAATGAACCCTCATCCTCTCTGGTCCCTTCGACCTCTCTCTTCCCAGTGTTTGTGCTTTTTAAACTTCCACCAAAAATGTCACGGGTAGCTTTCTTGTCTTCCTTCCAAACTCCCTGATAAATTCTGCAGGCCAGGCAACCCCAGGAGAGGTTTTCTGGAGCAAGGCACCCCATAAATCACCCTGCTGCCAGTCCAGCGTGGGCAATACCGTATGTAAAAAGGTGTTTTCCGGGGGCACGGTGGGCAAGAGAATCCTATTACAAGCCGCCCCATTCATTACCGAGCGTCAAATCCACCCATGCCTGCCATTTTTTATCTTAAGTCCAAAAACTGATCGCCTTCATGCTCTTCCCCCCTCTCCCATCCAAAGATCGAAAGAATAAAACAAATGTTGGAAAAACAGATAGCAAAGGTGCTCCTTTGAGAAGAGAGTGAGGAGTGGGCAGGAAAGGGTCTGCTTGTTTTTGTTTTTCCTCCCTTTTGTGCCAGTATTAGGGCTTGAACTCAGCGCCTGGGTGCTGTCCTGTAGCTTTTTGGCTCAAGGCTAGCACCCTACCACTTCAGCCACAGTGCCACTTCCGACCTTTTCTGTTTATGTTGTACTGAGGACTCGAACCCAGGGCTTCATGTGCTAAAGAAGTACTCTATCACGAAGCCACATTCCCAGCCCCTAACCAGACACTACTTTAACTGCTGCTGGTCCCTGGACCCCTTTCTGAATAACAAGGGACTGGTGGGTCTGATTTCTGACCCCAAAGATGTCATGAACCTCTCCTGACTTCCCTGACCTCGAGTCCTTTCTTTGGCGGATGTGGGTCACGTTTGCCCTGTACTGGAACATTCTCTAAAAGACTCCCAAAGCAAGATCAATGTTATCGTTCTTAGTGATTTTGCCAGAAAGCCCCCAGCATCCCTCAGGACCCCACTAGGCAGGTGCTGGGGGTGCAGGCAGGCGGGGACAGACCCTGGCGTGAAGTTGGACCGGAGAGGGATCGAGGAGGTGGCCGCCTGTCACACAAATGGCCCATTGGCAGCAACTCTAATGGCTGAGGAAGGGTAAACGGCCACTTCAGTGAGCAGGACAGCTACGCAGAGAGGCGCCGGGCTCCCATAAATCAGCCACGCGGCCGGGCTGGGAGGGAGGCAGGACTTAGCATTCCAGTCAGGGGATGGCGTTCTCATCATCAGAGCTGGAGACATAATTTATTCTGTTCATATCTTTTTACTGCACGACAAGACTTGGGAGGGGGCACCCGCCACGGCCATTCCGCATTTTAAATATTAGTCCTGAGCACGGGGCTCAGCCGGTGTGCTCAGCGAGGTATTTATTTCCGGGGAGCAGGAGGCCACGGGCATGAGGAGAGCATGGCAGGAGGCAGAGGTGGGAATGCGTGTGGTGGGAATGGCCAGTGTGGGTCAGCACGGTGGCCCGCATCAGGTAGGGGCTGAGCCAGAGGGGACAGTGACAGGCTGGCCAACCTTGCCTGTGTGTCCTGGAGTATTCCCCCACCCCACCCCATTGAAGCTCTCTTATTTTTGCATGTTAATAAATGCAGGCGATGAAGAGATAAGAGGAGGTGAACAGATACAGTCCTAGAGGGGGGAGGGACAGAGGGACATAGTGGTGACACCGTGAGCCTTCGGACCTGGTGGGGAGGGGGTTCATCTGTACTTTGCCCTTCTGCCAGTGTTGCCAAACCTGGAGCAAAGTCCAGTGAGGTGCCACTGAGAATTGGTTCTCACCACATGATTCCTTCAAGGGTCTCTGACATGGTGTTGGAATTTCATCCATCCATCATCTATCTGTCAGTCCACTAGTCCATCCATCCATCCATTCATCCATCCATCCATCCCATTGTCCATCCATCCACCCACCCACCCATCCATCCATCATCCATCAATCCACCCATCCATCCATCATCCGTCCATCAATCCATCCATCAATCCATCTGTCTACCCATCCATCATCCATTCATTCATCACCAATCCACCCATTCATCATCCATCTATCCACCCAACCACCCATCCATCTGTCCATCCATCCATCACCATCCGTCCACCAATCCACTCACCTATCCATCCATCACCCATCCACCTATCCATCTACTCATATACTCATCCCTCCACCCATCCACCCACCATCCATCCACCCACCATCCATCCACCCACCATCCATCCATCCATCTATCATCCCCTCATCCATCTGTGCATTCGTGTATCACTAGACAGGTGTGTGTGCTCCGTCTTTGGTTCACAAGCATCACAGGCTCTGGAAGCAGTGGTCCCTGGGTCAGAACCTGCCTCTGCCCCTCTCTGGCCTTGTGGTCCTGAGCAGCTGGCACACGGCCAGGCCCTGGTCCTCCTACCAGGGAAGTGGGAAGACCCTCTCTCGTCTGGAAGTGGGGTTGGCATTGAGGCTGAGCCGTGCCAGGCAGTGCTCCCACCAATCTCGTCTGGGAAGCTTGGTCTGCCAGAGTGTCCTGGGCTCCACTGTGGCCCTCCAGGGAGCGCTGGGTATCTGCGTTGTGGTCCAAGGCCCTCCTCTCTCATCCTACTCTGAGCAAGTAGCTGTGGGTGCTGAGGGACAGGTGTCCTTTCTTGGGCTCCCAGAGCCTCACTGGCGGCACAGGCGGGACACTGGGCCATGGCAGATGGTGGCCAGGGTTCTCCTTGCAGGATCCCTGGTCCTAGCCAGCATTGGGAAGATGAAATGACTGCAAAATGGGGGTTGTCGTGGGACGGGGAAGGTCTGCTCTTCTGTGTCTTCATGAGGCAGCTGGTATGTGTGTGCATGTGTGTGTGCATGCATGTGTATGTGTGTGCATACGTGTGTACACATGCACATGGAGGGACCACACCATGGGTTGAGGGATTCCTCCCCACCCACCCTGTTATGAGCCCATTTCCGAGCAGCACACACAGAGATGCAGAACGGGTGACACAGTGGCCTGCCTCTGGCTCCCCCAGCCAGTTGGCCTTTACCATCCTAGAGCCCCTCTCCTCTGCGCCTGCGCCTTGCATGTCCAGGTGGCCTTTGCTTCTGTGTTTTCACTCAGGAACAGGAGCAGAGGCCAGACATCCACTGAAGCATGGGGACTCCTTGCACGTCTGCTGCCCCTAGGGGGCCTGGACACTTTTGGGCCCCCAGTGTTCTGTCTGAGTGGGGCCTGGCCACCATGGGGCCTGAGTGGCAGCTCACTTATGGGTGCCACCCCATCGCCCATCTCCCTCCCCCTTCCTGCCTCCTCCTCCTTCTCCCCTGTCCCATCCTCTCCTTCCCTTCTCTTCCTCCTCCCTACTCCCTCCTTCCTGCTTCTCCCTCCCCCACCTCCCCATCCTCCTCCCTCTATGTTGAGAACACTCCATTGAGAATGAATTGATTACTTGTGGATGGGGATAGGAGGAAAAAATTGGGAGAGAGCAAGGGAAGGGGAATATTTTCCAAAAAGAATTGTCCTCTTTATTTTATTTTATTTGGTCTGTGGTGAAGCTTAAACTCAGGGCCTGGGCGCTGCCGTCCCTGAGCTGTTTTGCTCAAGGCAAGTGCTTTACCACTTTGAGTTACAGTGCCCGTGGTTAATCAGAGATAAGAGCCTCAGGGGGACTTTTCTGCCCAGGCTGGCTTTGAACTGTGATCCTCAGATCTCAGCCTCCTGAGCAGCTAGGATTACAGGTGTGAGCCACTAGCACCTGGCTAAGAAACTTACTGTTTATCTGACTTATGAAATGGTGACCCCTGTGTACATCACCTTTATAATAAATAAAAATGACTTAAAAAACTCATACTACACAGCATACACATGCACACCACACCTTCATTCATCACACCATGCACAACATGCATCACACACACAATACATGTGTATCACATACCACAGATACCACATTCACATCACACACCTTACACAAACACACATGAATACATATACCATACACACAAAATACACCCCCGCAAAATGCAGACATACACACCTTGTACTCATGTGTGCGTGTGCACACACACACACACACATCCCACAGGCAGAGCCGTGGAGCAGCATGGTGCTGTGTCCACATCAGCTTGTGGAGGGCCCATCCCCAATCACAGAAGGAAGATCTGGAAGCTGCTGTGTGCCACCCCCCCCCACCTTGAACAGGTGACCCCGGGGAAGGGACTTGGGTTTCAGAGCACCAAGGAGAGAGAGAGCACACGGCTGGAAGGAAGCCCCTGATCACCCGGCCCTGAGGGTAACAGTACTGATGGTGACAGTTTCTAAAGTTTCCCTCAGGAGCCACACACTTGTCTGATGAGGTCAAGCCAGTCCTACGGGACCATAGGAGCTAGCCTGTGCCTCCCATCCAGGCCCTCCATTCTGCCCTTGCCCTGGTCCCTCCCTTCCCAGTGCGGAGGGGCAGGGGGGGGGGGGATGGGGGTGGCTCAGAGTCCCCAGAGGCCCACACACTGGATGCTTGCGCCTTTATTTGGTCTCCTGTGTCTCCAACTCTACAACGCCTGTGCTGGGAAGGGGTGTGGCTGGCACACCTCACACCCCCACTTGTGCAAGTCGAGGAGGGGGGCACTGAGGCAAAGGGGGAGGGGCTTAGCCGGGCCTCCTCCTAAATCTCTCCCCACCCTTTCTGTGGGCGCTCTTTGCCTGATGACCCCAGCGTGCCTGCTCTCTGGGGGCCTTCAGTCCTAACACAGCCCCGCAGATAAGCAGCTGGCCTGCCCACCCCTCCCTTCTTTGTCTCACCCGCTTTGTGTTGGTTTTGGGGATTACATAGGGGCTCACATAAGGGAGCGGGTAGAACTCATTCTTGTGAGCCATTCATCCACCCATCAGCCCTGCTGAAGGTCTGTGTTGGATGAGGGTCGTGTTAAAATCTGAGAAAACACTGAGTGTGCTCCAGAGACTGTCCGCCCCCTGCCCACCACCGAAGGAATTCCCTTTGGACAAGCAGGGGTTACGCACCCCAGCTCTTTTGATGTTGGAGGCAAGAGGTAGAGAGAAAACCATATTTTCATTTACTCTAACCCATTAAGGTAGGGACAGAAAGATAAGCCACACGTGTCGAGGGAAAAAAGACTTTTTTTTTTATTAATCCTTTTTTAAAAAAAAAAGTTGATTTTTTTGTTCTTTTTTAAATTTTTTTTTTAAGGTAAACCTCTTCCTTGGCTTCCTTCCCTTCCCCTCCCCTCCCCTCCTCTTACAAATATAAAAATGTCCAGCCCTGGATGATAACTAGCGTACAATAAATAAACAGTAAACACAAAAACATACTTTATTTGTTTCTTCTTTATACAAAATAAGGAAACTAGAAGCGTTCGACTTCCAAAAAAGTAGAGTATTGTACATCCTGACTGCCCAGCCTCCTGTCCCCTGGCCCCTCGGGGAGCAGGGAGAGCGGCCTGCGGGGCAGCGCCCCGGAACCTGGCGCCTGGCCCCGGGGCGGCGCACGATGGGTGAGTGTGGAGTCCCCGCGTGGGCCCTCCGGGCTCAACACATGTCACAGTAGGCAAGAGAGGACGTCTGGCTCGGGCTGGCCAGTCCTGGCCTCCTTCCTACAGGAGCTGACCTTGAGGCTCAGGACTGGCCGCCAGAGGGTGCCAGCTCGCAGGGGATCGGTCTCCCGGCGGCGCCCCAGTCCGCGCGTGTCTCCCCCCCATCTCTTTCTTCCCCCCTCTCTCTCCCTTTCAATCTCTCTCTTATCATCCTTTTTTTTTTTTAAGATGGGGAAAGCAGAGCGAGAAATAAGATGACACAATGCCGCTGGGCTTGCAGCGAGGGGGGAGGGCCACAGCCTGCCCCCTCGGCCTTGGTGGCCCCTCGCTTAGTTCAGAGAGGTGTGGGGGTTCGGGTTGGGGGGAGGGGGAGTCTGAGCAGTGCTTGGAATCTCCTGACCTTCCAGAATATTGACTTTGGTCCCAAGAAATTGCTCACGGCTGGCTGGAGAGCGCTGGGCGGTGGGCGCGGGGCTCCCCGAGGGCCAACGGGGTGCAGTGGGAGGGGCGCCGCCCAACAGCGGCTGCAGGCTGGGTGCGGACCCGAGAGAGGACCCCTGAGGGAGGCCCAGGCCGCGCGCGCGTCGGGGCGTTTTGGTTTCGGTGGCTGCATCCAGGCGTGAGGGGGCGGGGGGGCGAAGGCAGGGGAGGGGGCGGCCCAGCCCTCGGCCTTACCACACGGCGGCCTCGTTGAGCTCGGGGTTGGGGTGCGCCAGCGCCCCGCTGTAGCCGCCGGCGCCGCTCATGGGGAAGGGCGGGCTGGGGCCGCCGCCGAACACCTCCGCCGGCATGGGGTGCAGCGCGCCCGGCAGGCCCGGCTCCGGGCTCGGCGTGTCGGGGTGCGAGGTCATGTCGGTGAAGCGGGGGTTGTCGGCGGCGTGCGCGCCCACCAGCGGGGGCTCCAGGGCGCCCAGCGCCGTCGAGCCGGGCCCTGAGGCACCCAGGAAGCTCGAGTCGGCCGGGGACTGCGCCTGCGACGGCGGCCCGTGCGCGAAGAAGTCGTAGTTGCCTCCGGGAGCGTAGTAGTCGCCTTGGTAATCTGCAGGGGAGGGCAAGGAGAGGGGCGTGAGACCCCGACGCTCTCGAGGACGCGCCCGGGGAGACCCCGGCCTGGGGCGCGACGCCCACAGAGCGAGGCACAGACCCGAGGCCGCGCCTGCCGAAGCGAAGGGCGAACCCTCCGACCCAGGCCGGGGGCACGGAGAAAGCTACGGATGAGACTTCAAAGTCCCAGGCCGCCGGCACCGGCTGGGGTCGGAAACCCGGGGGCAGCAAGCGACGTCCCCGGAGCCGGGGCGCGGCCGCCCGGGGTGGAGACGCGGTGGCGGGGCCGCCAGGCGCGGAGACGGGGGCCGCGGGGCCGGACAGACCGAGGTCGAGGGGACGCAAAAAGACGGGCGGAGAGAGATCGATTCGCTTAGAGAAAACCCAAAGGCCGGATCTCGGAAGACCCAGGGGACAAAAAGGAGAGACCGAGGCGTCGGGAGACCTGGAATGGGGACCCTCGCTGGAGAATCCGCAGTGGGAGGGAAGCACTGATCGGAAAAGTCGCGGCATGGAGGCGACCAGACCAAAAATAAGCCAAGACCTGGGCGCCGGCGAGAGCCACGGGAGCTCAGGGTGGGTGGGTGGGGGGTGCACAAGGCAGACACACTGGAGTGGGGTGCTCTTACCGCACGCTTCTCCCCCGCCCCCCACCGCACCCCGCTGGCCCAACGCAGCCCACGGCTGTCTGGGTGGATGCGGGATCCGAACATTTGAATCAGCCTTGCCCAGTTTGGAACCCAGATAATGAATCCCAGGAATGCCATTGGACGGGACACCCAGGTTCCAAACTATTTGGGGACACTGAGTCTGCTGGAGAAACCTTCTCCCCTCCAAAAAACAAACAAACAAACAAAAAAAACCGCAGGGATGAGCATCCCACAAACTCCGGGGTGCAGGACCCCAGGTCACCACCCCCCTACCGTAAATTGTTTCTGTACTGACCATCTGCCCTTCTATAGGGTCCAGAGGTAGCCGTCTCCCCCGCCAAAGCCTCTCGAGGGTTGGGGTGTGGGCTTCCACCCAAACTAGCACCCCTCAGTCCACAGGATAACCACGACCCGCTTTGAACGGCAGGGAAAAGCGCCACAACCAGACGCGGGAGTCTCTCTTCCGCTCCCCCGCTCCAACCTGAGGTCTCAAACTGGGGGTTCTGGCCCCTGACCCCCCTCGTTCTTCTCTAAACCTTGAAATCTACCCCAAAAGGGAGGTGTCTGGAGGTGCCGCGTGGAGGCGGCTTAAGTAACATCCGAAACGATCGCCGGGTTATTAAAAAAAAAAAATCGCCAATGACATTTACCCCTGAAAATGAGAAATGAGGTTGAGACGAGGCAAATTTGGGGATCCCCGAGAAATAAAAGCTGGAGGGGAGCCTCGGCGTGGTAGCGAGCCCCGCAAAGCGGCCGCGGCCCCGGCGTCGTCGTGCGCGCCGCCTCCGCCCATATGGCGGCCGGGCCCGCGGTAATTGGAACAAACGCTGTCTGAATGGGGCACAAAAGCCGCGGCTGAGGCTTTGTCCGCGCTCCCACGGGGAGCCGCCCGCCCCGCCGCCAGGCCCCGCCGCCCGCGTCTCCATCTCCATCTCCCTGCGCGGATTAGGCGGGGCTGCCTCGCGCGCTGGGGCCTCGGGAGTCCGGTTCCCCGCCTATTCCCAGGAAAAACGGGGCCCCCCATGTCCTATCCTCCGACCCATCCAGCAGGCGCTCAGGGACCGGAGACCGCGAGGTTGGAGCCGGGCTCGCGGCTCCTCCCGGAGGTGCTGCCCCTCCACCCCACCCCCTTCAGCGGGGCGGGAGTTTGTGCAGGCGGAGGTAAAGCTGGGGAGGGAGGTAGAGGATGGAG
Organism: Perognathus longimembris pacificus; assembly: GCF_023159225.1. Lineage (NCBI taxonomy): Eukaryota > Metazoa > Chordata > Mammalia > Rodentia > Heteromyidae > Perognathus > Perognathus longimembris. The sequence goes on along the minus strand of NC_063163.1, from coordinate 84,840,085 downwards.
GAGGGGAGGCCAGGAGCACACACCCAGCACCCCAACTGTCCGGGCTGCCCCCCACCCCCACTGCAGGAAAAAAAGGCAACAACTCCAAATGTTGCCCATCATTTCTAGGGAACTCAGCCCAGTCTCTACCCTAGGACTCGGGATGCAGAGAGGCTGATTTGGGGGTTTTCTGGAAGCCTGGCACCCCTTCTACCCCCCCTCCCCCATTGTGTCTAAGTTCACTTTTGAAAGGGAAGTCTCGATCTGGGTTACTAGACCCAAGCAAAGCCCTGGCTGCGTCTTGACAAAGCCCAGATTCCTCTGTGGGGAGACCGGCCAGGTGGCTCCCCAAATTGGAAATGTCTGAAATTAAAAGGTGGGGGAGGTGTTCCTTCCAGCCAAGGGATCTGGGGAGTGGGGAGAGGGAGGGCCAGAGCTGCGGTGCCCTGGCAGAAAGGGATTCCAACATCCTGGGTGGGGGAGCTGGGATGGTGCGGGGAGGGGAGTTGGAGTGGACTACGGATCCGTGGGAAGGGAAGGGAAACCCTATATCCCAACCGGAGCCATTCTCCCCAGACCTAAACATTTACAATGGACATCTGGGCGCCCACATTTGCGCGATGAATCCCTGGGTGCTTGGAGCCGGGCAAGGGGCCTGGTGAGTGCCGGACACGTATCCCGAGTCCTAGCTGCAAAACGAAGTTGCCGCCTGAGGAATCTTGCAAGAAGGCGGCATGGAGTGGCTCCTGGCCTCCCCCCATCCCCGAACTGCACCCCAAATGTGGGCGGCCCACCTTGCCCAAACGCACCAGTCTCTCAGGCAGCCGCTGCTCCTGCAGGGGGAGGTGCACGCGAGTTGTCAGGGGCCTCACCCCACGTGAGGTGTGGGCCTTTCCTTCTGGGGTGCCGCGGGCGCGGTGAATGTGGGGGGCCCCGGAAAGTGCCTGTGGCTGAGTGTTTCTAATCGGCTGTTTAGCGTGTGTCCCTGGGCACGTGTGTGTACCCACGTGCCACTCTCGTGTGTGTTTATTTGTGTATGGCCCGGTCAGTCGTGCCGTGTCTGCTGTTGGGTGCAGGAGGTATCTCTGCGTGAATTGTGTGCGTGGATGTGTCTGCTCACGCGTGTCTTGGATTTTGTGTCCAGTTGGGAGGGAGGGAGCTGGGAAAACATGGGGTGGTGGAAAGCACGCGAAGGCCCCAGCACCCTCAGCCCAACAGTGCCAGCACAGAGGCCAGCACAGAGGGGCGGGGGGAACCTCTTACCTCCGTAGTAAGTGTACGGGGTGGACCCCAACATCTCTGACTCGTCCAAGCGGCCGCCCAGCGGACGCATGCGCCTGGGACTCCGAAAGAAGGCGTGTCTCCGCGCTCCCAGAGCGCTCAGCTGTTTCATCCGCCGTTCTTTGGATCGTCGGTTCTGAAACCACACCTGGGACAGAGGAGGGGAGGTGGTGTGAGCTGGGGGGTCGGCCGTGGCCTCCCCTCCTCCTCCGGCCGGGGCCACCCCTGCTGGGTCCTAGCGCCTGTGGCACTCCAGGACTCCCGGGAGGCGGAGGCCGGGTGGGATTAAGGCCGGGAGGGGTGGAGAGGGGCTTCGGAGAACCAGCCAAGGGTGAAGGATTTCGCAGACCCGTGGAGAGACTCATAAAGCCTCGGGCTTGCAGGCCCCGGCTCGCCCGCGGCCTGACGGCTTTATAAAGGCCTCCTGCCCAGCAAGGCTCTCGTCCGCCTCCACTCCGGGGCCTGGCTGGGGCTGTTTGTCTGGCTGCCTACGCATCGGGGGCTGGGACATTTCCTCGCTGCGCTTGGAAAGGAGGGGTCGGGGGCCCCTGAAAGGTTTAAAGCCAGAACAGGGCACAAGGTGCAGTGACCCATCTATGTCCCCCGTGAGGAAGCCAGTGAGTCTGGACTGAATCTTTTGGGTCAATATTCGGGCCGACTGACTCGCCGGCCCTGAGCCCTGCGTGTGCTTAGGCAGGGAGGCTAAGTGGGAGGCTCCTCCGTGGGGGCTCTCAGAGACCCCCGACCCGAGCCACACCTGAATGACCCTCATGTTGAGGCCGGTCTCTTGCGCCAGCTGCTCCCGGATGTGGCGGGTGGGCTTGGGTGTGGCGGCGAAGGCGGCTTTGAGCGTCTCCAGCTGCTTGGCTTTGATGGTGGTGCGCGGGCCCCGCCGCTTAGTCCCGGAGTTCTGCTCCTCGTTCTCGTTGTTGGCCGTCTCCTTGTCTGAGGAGGTCGAGTTGTCCGTCTCCTTGGGGTCGTCCTGTAGTGGGTCCTGGAGATCCGGGGACAAACTGCGGTCCGTACAGGATGACACTGTGGGGGGGACGGAGTGGGGAGGGAGGGGACAGCAGCATCAGCGGCTGCCAGATTCCACCCCAGTTCAGGAGCGGGTTCCAGCCGCCCGGGGGACTGGCAGTGGGGCAGGGACACCCCCTCCAACCTGCCACAGCCCCCTCCCCCCAGAACTGGAACCCCCTACTCTTTCCAGGCCGGGCTTTGAAAGGGGCTTCTTTAGCTCTCTGCAAGGAGAAGGGGCCACCCAAAAAGGCAAAAACACGGAGGTCTCCCTTCATCTTCCCTCCCTCGCTCCTAACTCCAAATCTAGTAAGTGCTCTCCTACTGCCGCTAGGAATTCCGAGGCTCTCAAATCATACAGAATAAAGAATTAGGCCAGACCGTTGGAAATTAGGTGAGGCGGGCAGTTGGGTTAAGGCTCCAGAACTTGAAGTATTTGGAGGTTCAGGATCCCAGTGTTCCCTGTTCCCCAGCCTTCTCCATGCCCTGTACACGCCTGTCCAGTGAATTGTGCTGTGCTCTGAGTCCAGCCCCAGCCCCAGGACAGGGAGGGAGCCAGCGTGTGCAGGGTAGCTGGGTGGAGAGCCAAGTGAGGGGTCACGGCGGCGCCCCCCCCCCCCCCGTACCTGAGTTAAGGCTGCTCTCCTTGAGGCTGGAGGAGCTCAGGTAGTCATCTTTGCACACAAACTTGTTCTCGTCGATCACATACAGCTCCTCCCCGGTGGACAGCTGCTTGTTGCACACCAAGCAGGTGAAACAGTTGAGGTGGAAGACTTTGCTCCGGGCTTTCCGCACCAGGTCGCTGGGCGAGATGCCTTGCGCACAGCCGGCGCATTTGGTGCCAAATCGCCTGTGGACACAAGGCGCCTGTCACTGCAAGGTGGACAGGAGCGGGGGCCCGGCATTCAGTCTCTCCAGCCTCTGGCCTCTTTCCATCTGCCCTGAGAAGCTGCTCTTCCCGCTTCTGCCCTTCCTGGCCAGAGCAGAACTGGGACAAATGTCCTGGGCTGCCCTGCCTTCGTGGGTGGACTCAGACCCGTTTGGGCTGCAAAGGGTCCAACACTGGGTGCATCCTTCAGCCAAGCAGGGGCTCAGGCAGTGCAATGTCGCCTCCCTGCCCCCATCTCCCAGACACACATACACCAGGCGGCTCTGGGCTCCTCTAAGGATTTAAAGCCAGGAGACTGGGTTGGGGCCACTTTGTGGCATTGCCAAAGAATTCTCCCGGGTCTTTTCTAGTTTGGGGGAGCCCAGGTGGGGGCCAATCTGCCTGGCCAGGTGGCCCTCGCTGTAGGGAGGGGCTCCTCATGGGTGGGCTTGAGCCCAGAAGGAAAGGGTTCCTGGGACTCCCAGTGCTCACTAGGAGTCTTTCCAATGCCCTGTGGTAGGGCTGCTGGACCCTGCATGGGAACTGTGGCCCGCAGTCTCAGAGGGGTCAACTCTGGAAACAGAGACTGAATGTCAGCCCCCTCCCATTTGTGGCCCTGACAGGCATCAGGAGAAGGGGGGGATGTAGAAGGCAGTCCTACCCTACCCCCCTCCATGAATCCATCCACTTCCCCTTTCCCTCCTACCTGATCCAATCCCTGAGCACAGGGGGAGAGCAACCTCCCCCACATCAACTAATACAGACCCCCTCCAGGGGAGGAATGGGGTGCCGATTGTGGGGGAGAAGGGGATCAGGACTTAGGGACCCTCACTTCTACACACACCCATGTCTCTAAACAGGGTGAATTTGGGTGACATTGATGTAGTGAGGGCATTAGAAGCCATAAGTCACTTTTGGCTTTATCCGGCCGCGTAATTGGCCATACGCACCTTATCAAAAATCATTATTAGGTGCTTTGCAAGCACCGGCAAATGGGGGGGAGGGGTGGGCGTGGGGGTAGGGGTCCCAGGGAGTTTACACATGTAAAGGCGCGGCTGACATTTTCTCCTGCTCCAATTCCCAAGTGCAGAGCTCAGAGGCCAGCTAGTGCCTTTCTCCTGGGTGCTAATCACACAATCACCCCCAGCTTTCAGCACTTGCCAGGAATTCTCACCCACAAAGCTGGTCTGGAGGTTCAGTGGAAGGTGGCGGGGTTAAGCTGTCCCTAACCCCCACCCCAGGCTTCCAGGCTGTGGCCCCTGGGATTTCTAAGTTGAGGAAACTGTGGCCCAGAAAGGCAGCCTGTCCTAGCCTTCTTGAGAGGCAAGTTGACTGGTGTGTGTGTGTGTGTGTGTGTGTGTGTGAGAGAGAGAGAGAGAGAGAGAGAGAGAGAGAGAGAGAGAGAGAGAGAGAGAGAGAGAGAGAGAGAGAGAGAGACAGCCCAGAATAGACCCCGAGGTTCTGATTCTCAGCCAGTGCCCCCCAGCATCGGAGGGCATGTTTACAGGTCAGGTGTGAAGGGAAGCGGGAGAAGAACGGCCCTTCTCCAGCGGAGACCTTCCTGGCTCGGCCCCTCAGGAGCCGGGAAGTTTCTGTGGGTCCCAGAGTCTGGGCACCGAAGGAGATGCCTCCAGCCTCCCCCACCCAACTCCCCGGGGCGCCTCTGTCCTCTCGGGCCGTGGGGCACAAGCTGTAGGGGAGGGGCGGATGGGGCTGGAGCGCAAGTTTGCCCCGGCTTCCTCCCCGCTGTCCCGCCGCGGATGCCCCAGGGCCGGGCAGTGAAGCTCTGGGGCAGCAGTCACCCTTCCTCCGCTTGGGCGCGAGGGGCTCTTTCCCGGAGGGAGGGTGGTGCAGGAGGGGGTCCTCGACCCCGTGTGCGCTCCCACAAGGCAGGGGTGGGCTTCAGGATCCTCCCTTCCCCGCGCGCGCACAGAGCCCTGAAGGAGAGGGCTTGCAGGCGGCCGGGAGATGCGGGGCCTCTTACCTGAAGAAGTCATTTTTGCAGTAGAGCTTTCCCTCGCGTGAGAAGCACTTTTCTGAGAGGTTGGTTTTACACTCGCAGCACTGAACACATTTGATATGCCACGCGCGGTCCAACACGTTCAGCAGAAAGCGATCAAGGATGGGCCGCTCGCAGCCGGCACAGTGCACCATCATAGCCCCGCGCCCCGGCGGCTCGGGCCGCCTCGTCCTCCCGTTTGGGGCCCCCTGGCCCCCCTTCCGCTGGCTGCTCTCCGCCTCTGGCTTCGATCGCCGCCGGGCGAGTCGGGACCGGACCGGGACGCGGCCGGCGGAGCCCTCGGCGCGGTCTCCGGCCTGCCGCTCGCTGCCCAGGGGGAAGGGGGTGGGGTGGCCTCTACAACTTCATGCCACGGGTGGGTCGTGCGCCCCGGCTCGGGTTCCCGGGCTCCTCCTGGCGTCTCCGGCGTCTCGCGGTCCCCGGCGCTGCCGATCGGCTTTCCCCGGCGATGGAGGCCCGCACTTTCTCCCACTTTCAAGCGGTCCCGATCCTCATCTTTGTCTGGCCGCCGCCTAATTCGCGCATCCTTATTCAGATTTGATGACGTGGCGGGGTACGTAGGGGGCCCGGCAGCCAATGGGCGCGCCGTGACCATGGCAACCGCTTAAATTTATAGCATATCTAAATTGGCTACAGCGTTGCGGTCGGGACAGAGCAAAAAAAACACGGCATCAGTATTGTTGAGTATTAGCTTGTACCTACCTGGTTCGGAGGCTAAGTAAGTATTTACCTTCCAGTTCGGGCTGGGGGCGGGTGGAGCGGGGACGATGCGCGACCCGAAAACCTCGGCTCTCCCCCCTCTCTCCCCCTCTCCGCAAACATTTGGGGCTGAGGTTCCGAGGCCTAGGCGCGGGGAGACGACCCCACCCCCACCCCCTTTGCGGTCCTCGGAACTTGGAGAAGTTGTCTGAGGTCCAGAGAGTGCCCTGGGCCGCCGCCTTCTGCCCCATCCACTTCCCCCCAGCCTAAGAGGGCCTCCGCACCCCGCACCCCTCTCTGCGACCCTGGAGGCTGAGCCCCAACGCAGGGAGGAGAATAGCGCAGTTCTCCCGGCCTGGGCTGCTTTTGTCACACCTGGCCTTTCTCATGGAGAGGAGGGAGGCCACGAGGCGGTAGTTTTTTCCTGCCTGGCTCGGTAGTTGCCTGGCCGGTTTTTTTGTTTTTTTGGGGGGTGGTTTTGTGGGGGGGAGGGGAGCGCTGTATCTGTTCTGGCTGAGACTCCAGGGCTCCTGGGTCTGGGCACAGCCCTCACCGGTCCACCAGGCTGGGTCTTTCTGCGGGCAACTGAGAAGGAGGTGGAGCTCAAGCCGGTACCTTCCTGGCAACCCCCCCCCCCCTTTCAGATGCCAGGTCAGCGAGCGGGAGACAGTGGTGAGTGGGTCACCCCGAGGGTGGGGGAGGTTCGAGACTGCAGGAGCACGCCGTGTGTCAGTCTGGCAGCTCAAAGGTCACTGGAGCCACCCAGGTTGTTCTGGTCTGGTGAGGGGGCAGAGTTTAAGGGGCGCCCTGTGTGTGTGTGGGGATGTCAGCCTGAGCAGAGGGAAGGACAGGGGCGCTTACTCCTCCAACATTTGCCCTTCTCCCATAGAACAAGGGCAGATGGCACAGGGCCTGGGCCCAAAGGTTGAAGCCAGAATGGGGTTGGTGCCAAGACTTGGCTGCAAATGTTAGGTATTATTTACTGAGTTTCACAGTGTCTGTTTGCTGTTTGAGAATTACATCCTTTATATCTGTTAGTAATCAGACGTGTGGATCCATTCTGGTATGTGTACCATTGTGTGCAAAATCTCCCTCATTTCTATAATTGTATATAAGTCCTGCTAACGTTTGTGTGTATGCATGTGTGCATTTTTGTTTCAGGGTACTCTGTGTTTTCTTGGGGCTGAATGAATGGGAGGGTATTTGTTGTGTGTGAATAGTTGGAATTTATGTAACAGGGGTAGGCTGTGCTGTGAAGATGAGCTTTCAAAATCAGAAATGTGTGTGTGTTTGTGTGTAAAGAAGTGTGAGTGTGCTGAGACCCTGTGTGTGACTGCTCTGGGTTGCCTGTGTTATGAGTGCAGAATTTTACAGATCTGTATTTGCGTGTGCCTGTGTCTGTGACTTCAGATAGTGGATTTTTGTTTTGGAGACTCATGGAGGGTTTTTGAGGCAGTGTGTGTTTGTATTTTGTGTGCACTTACCTGTCTACATGCTGTGTGTTGGGGGGTTGCAGGTACCAATGTTGGGGTACAGAAAGGCTTACTTCTCTTCCTCCCCAGTATTTAGGGGAGGTGGTCTTCCTGGGGGCAGGGCCTTGATGAGTGCTGGGCCTCTGGAAGAGGAATTTCAACCCCTGCTGATTTTGGTACTGTTACCGAATCCTGCAGCTTGCCAGGGGCTGGATGCATGCACCACAGATGGGTACAGCCGGGCACAAGCAGGGTGGCTCTAACTTGGCTTCCTAGGTCCATTGAGAGCCTCCAAGAGCCTCGGCGGAACTATTCGGGCAGCACCTGGCCTGCCTGCCTGAGGCATGAATGGTCCTTGAGCAGGGCAGAGATGAAAGAAGTAAGACACCCGGGGAGGGAGGAAGGGAGGAGGGTGAGGAAGGCGAGGAAGGAGGAAGGCGAGGAAGGTGCCCAGCGCCCAGCGGAGGCACCGCACCACCTTCCAGTCTTTGTCTCGGGGAGGTTTTTCTGTCTCTGACTTCTCTCGTGTCTCTCTGTTCCTCCCTCCTGTGTGGTATGTAACCCTTCGGCCCATGTTCTCGGCCTCTTTCACCCCGTTTCCCTCCCTTCCTTTGCCTCCCATGACACTTCTCACCCGGATTGCCAGATCTGGATGAGAGAGGCGCAGTCTCACTTGCTAACAGCACAGTTGTTAAACTCCACACCTGGGGGCCTCCTCTGGGCCACTAAGTCCACAAAGGGGCCAGGATCCTGTATCTTCCCTGCCTCGACACTGTCCACCTGAGACCCCATGGCCCTGCAGACCCAGCTCTAACGGACTTTCCCCTCCTTTGAGTATGCATTCAGCCAGGGCTGGGCTGCCAGGGTGCCAGGCTGGGAAGGTGGCCGGAAGAGGAAAGAATAGCATGGGGCAGCCACTGGATGGGTGGGTGGGGGGAGGCTTTCCAAACCTTGATGTGGGTTTGCTGTGGGTGGGGGTGGGGAGCTGAACCCCCAGTTCCAGCCGATGGGAATCATACTTCCAGAGATCCTGAAACTGAACCTATCTATGTTGCCCTTAGTGGTGGAGATGTGGGGGAACTTCACCATCAATACTGCTCTCCTCCAGTTCCAGATACCCCTCAGCCCGGCTGCCTGGGAGGTTTGGCCCAACACCTTCAAGGGCCCGCCAGCCGATCAACTGTTAGATGCCGGTATCCCTGGGCCCTACCAGCGCTAACAGATGGTGACCAGGCAGCGAAATCCTCCCTTCTGTAACCAATAAACTGTTTGTGTCTTAACAGGGTAATGCATGGAGATGTAATGTCACTATACAAGATGTTGGTGGAATTTACTATATAAAAATCTTCCTCCCAGAGTAAGGCGTATCCCAGTTACAACTCCACAGACAGCGCGGGATAAGTGAAACAGACAAAAGACAAACAAGATAATAATCTGCTCCCAATCACTTAAGCCCCGTCGAGTTAGTAATACGCCGTTTGCATATTCCCCTTTGAGTTCGATAATTAATTACTGGCGATGAAGCGCATATCCACTCAGATCAAGAGTTTTGTCTGGTGTTTTTTTTTTTTTGTGGTCGGTACTGGGGCTTGAACTCAGGCTCTCGGGGTGCTGTCTCTTAGCTTTGTCTTTCAGGGCTAGCACTCTACCACTTGAGACACAGCTCCACTTCCCGCCTTTTTTTTTTTTTTTTTTTGCTAGTTAATTGGAGATAAGAGTCTCACAGACCTCCCTGCCCCATTGGCTTTGAACCCTAAGCCCCGCACCTCAGCCTCTTGAGGAACTAGGATTACAGATGTGAGCCATTGATGCCTAAACTGAGGCCCCAGGTGTCTTGCTTGACCTCTCCAGTCCACAATACCAGGCAGCGCCAAAATGAAGTGTGTGTGTGCTTTCTTCTTCTTCCCCCCACTCCCCAGACATTTGGAGCAGTTGTTTCTACAGGTTAAGGTGACATTTCTGTTGTACCTTCCTCTTCCTTCCAGGAAGCATCATAGCTGGGGTAAATCTGCGGCCAGGCAGGAAAGGGGTGTCGGCGGGCGATCGAGTCTTTTTTGGGGCGCGTTCTCTCTTTGAGGGCCGGGAGTGGCTGGCTACGCGGAGAACCGCAGTGGTTCGGGCAAGCCAAGAGCGCGCCTCTCACCCTCTTCTTCCCTCAGTTTCTTGGGCGTTGCCCCAGCCGGGCTCCCGACCTTGATCATCCCCCCCCCCCCCCCGCCTTCCGCCCCCAACACGCAAGCTCACCCCAGCCCCCACGCGCCAGCTCGGCTTTAACATTAAACAAACGCAGCGAGCGCCTGGGAGCTGCGCTCTCGGCCGGGGCTGCGCGGCGGCGGCGGCGGCGGCGGCGTTACAAATTGTAAATTTAAATTGCTCGCCGGATTCATTACCTCCCTCTTTGATTTCAGCCAGCCGTGAAAAATTATACTGGTGTACCACTGAGAAACTGTTTTGCCGCAAAGAGCCCGCGCCTAATCACTGGCTTTCTCCCTTCGACAAAAGTGTAATTATTTTGTTTGGGGTGTAAATATAGGCCGCGCCGAGCACACACACTCAGCGTCCCGCTGCGCCAGCGCGCAGCGCCCGCCGCCCACAGGAATCGCCCCGCATCGGGGCATCCGGGGGCGGACGCTGGGCGCCAGCGCCTGCAGACCGGCGGGCCGGGTCCCCATCCTCCGTCCTTCGGAGTGCGGGACTCTCCGATCCGATCGTGGGCGCCCAAACAGGCCGGGACCGACCGCGGGGTGTGCGCAAACCCAGCCGCTGGCTTCTCCGCACGCGAGCGCGGGAGGCACGACTGCGGTGGGGCGGGAGCAGGTGAAATCTTCGGGATCTAGCCCCGCCCGGGGCGACCCCAAGTGCAGACAGGGAAAGCAGAATACCCAGGCCTGTAGGGAATGTGGGGCGTGGGGGCGAGGGGAGCCGGCCCCTCTGCCGGCACGCAGTCCTGTAGACCGCATGTTCCCCCCACCAACATCTCAGCGGGGTGCAAAATCTTTCTGTCAGTTGAATCAAGCCGGGCTTAATTAACGGTCTGGTTAACTGGGCAGGACGACCTGGGACATTTAATCAAAAACACCGGGACTCCCTTCCTTCCTTCCTTCCTTCCTTCCTTCCTTCCTTCCTTCCTTCCTTCCTTCCTTCCTTCCTTCCTTCCTTCCTTCCTTCCTTCTTTCCTTCCTTCCTTCCCTCCCTTCCTCTCTCTCAAGGAGAAGAGTTAAATCAACAATGGCACCCGCTCCGTGAATTTCACCTCCTTCCTAAGCCTTTCCCCCAGTCACTGGGAAGGGCCCAGGCACATATTTGGACTTGAGCTTTAAGGAGGCTGCTGGGCTGGTTGGGGTGAGGAGGTGCGGGGGTGTTATGTCTCCCGGTTCCACTCCTCCGGTGGAGCCGGTGGGAGGATTCAGCTCAGAACTGACGATCTGGCTTTGCAGCCTCCCCACCTCAGAGGTCCCCACTTATCTAGTGCTGGGAGTGGGGTCCCCTCTACCCTTCCTGTACCGGCATCTCTAGAAATGCGTTCCCCCTCCCTGAACTTTCAAGGGAAGCGCTTGATATTTGTCTTCAGAGGGAACACCCCACGCTTGAGGTGGCAGGGCCCTGACAATCCCTGAAAGGACGTGTGGGGGAGATCCAGGAGGCCAGCTGCCTAAGGAACCCTTATTTTTGCTCCAGTGTGTGGTGTCAGAGAACCCTGGAGCTGACCCCCGTCCAGGCCATCCATGGGATGCTGGGGGAAGTTTGAAAGACACCCGGAGCTCCACTCACCCAGAGCCTGCAGGACAGCTTGCCAGTGACCCCTAGCCTCCAAAATAAGGGTCCCCAACTTTCACATCATTCTCCCCTCAGGGAGAGCCTGCTACTTTGCGTTTCTGTCCCCTCTCTTTTTTTCTTATGTTTTTTCCCCTCTGGTTTCGGTAACGCCTCCCTCCAGTCCCTCCCCTCCCCCTCCGTCCTCTCCTCCCCCTCGGGGCCCCTCCACATCCCACCTCCTTTTTGTTATTTTAATATGGGTTCCTTTAGAATTCCTCTGACTTTGGAAACTGCACTCTGTGTGTGTGTGTGTGTGTGTGTGTGTGTACGCGAGCGTGCGCCAGCGCGTGCGTGCGTGTGTGTATTTCTCGGTTGCTAATGATTGTGTGTTGATAGAGTAAAGCACTGGCCTCATTAGCCTTTGTTTAGAAGGTGTTAAAAGGGAAATCTGCATTGGAAAGGCGCGCTTTACACAGCGGCTCGGCTGAACAACGGGAGCCACAGCGGGCTGGGGGGGGGAGGGGGCGGATCCCCGAGCCCACCCCGAGGCGCCCATCGCGGAGGAGGGGGGAGGGGAGCGGGGAAGACAACCCCAGATCCTTCTTCCCCAGGCGAGTATGTTTACCCTGCTGTGCGCCCTTCTGCTCCATGGGGGGACCTCAGTGGGGACCCCGCTTTCTTGGAAATGCCTCCGGCACCACTGATCCGGGCACTCTGACCTTCCTCTCCCCACCCCCCCATCCCGTCCACCCACCTCCAGGTTTCTCCAGGGAGGAGTGAAGGGAGCGCAGAATGATGTTTCAAAAATAAAATTCTAGGTTTATTTTTTTCGAGGGGTGGGGGTGAGGTGCCTTATTTTAGAGGCAAATACAAATCTGTCCATCCCCTGGGTCCCGCCCGTGTGGTTGATGGCCTCCTCCTTGCTTGGGGGTGCCTAGGTGGGGGCCTTGAACTTTGGGGGGAATTCTGTGACAATAGCTTTCTTTGGTTCCAACACATTGGTAGACCACCTTGCTGGAGCTTCATCCTCAAAATTCCATTCTCAGTCTACCATTTTTGGAACAAATTCCTGGACAGCAAACTCCTAGCTTGCCTGGCCTTCGTTCTGGGGGCTTGGTGGAAGTGCACAGCTTCATCGCACCGGGCTAGAGGGTGTGTATAAGTGTGTGTATGTGTGTGTGTCCTGCAGAATTTAGAGACCCCACTCTACTGAATTCCAGCACTTTCCACCCTTAGGGTGGCGGGGGTGGGGGGGTGGAGGGAGTGGCAGAAAAGCAAGAGATTTCTGGCTGAGCAGAATGGGAAAAGAAATCCTCTTTTATTCTGGATCATATGAGAGAGAGAGAGAGAGAGAGAGAGAGAGAGAGAGAGAGAGAGAGAGAGATATGAAGCAGACTCTGTGTGTGCCCTTGTTGAACTGAGAGGCGAGGCGGACCTTTTTCCAAGAGAGCGAGGAGCCACTGCTGCGTTGTTTGTGGAAGGAGGGGATGGATAGATGCAGACTGTAGAATCACTCTTGGCTTTTTTTGGGGTGTGTGTGTGTGCAAAAGAAGGACCCAGTCCCCATATCTCTGAGCTCTGTGTTTGGTTTTCATTCTCCTCGATTTGGGGTCTGTGTGAAGGGAGGGAAGCTAGCTCAATGGCTTTGCGCTTTTGTCGGCTCCGGGCTGCTAGCTTTTCTCCTTTCTCTGTTCTGTTCTTTATTTCCCTTTTTCTTTTCCTTTCTCTTTTCCTCTTTCTTTATCCCTCCTTCCCTCCCTCCCTCCCTCCTTCCCTCCCTCGTCTTTCTCATGCGTATGTTTTAGTTGGAGGTGAGGGGACAGGTGGACAAAGGTGAGGCCTTGAGCAGTGAACCTAAAACAAATTCCAACCCCTCTCAAGATGACCGCCCCCCTTGCCGCCGCCAGCACCCAATACCTTGCGATCGACAGAAGGGAGACCAAGTTAAACATCGGCCCGGCGATGGAGGCCTCGTTCGGAGGATGCGGGGAGAGAAGAAGAAGGCCTCCCCAGCTCGCATCGCTGTCTCTTTCTCCCCCAGACAGGTTGGTAGGTGGAGGCGACACACTGAGCGCCAGCGGTCGCTGCCTGGCCGGGCTCCGGAGCCTGCGATTTGGACGGAGACGGAGGGCGCTGTCCGCGGTGCTGAACCGGCCGCCGCGCCCACCGGGGCCACAGGGGCTGCGGTCACCAGCCCTCCCCTCACGCCTCCCCCTTTATCATTTCTTTACTGAGAGACTCTTCCCTCGCCCACATTTACTTTACTTCTTTTTTTTTTTGCCTCTTCTTAGAAGCTGTGTCTTGTTTGCATTTATTTGTTTATCTCGAAGAACCAAATGATTAAAAACGACTCCTCCTTTCTTCTCCAATCCGTGATGCAAGAAAGCGTTTGTTTTAATTGCATCCTAGAAGAGACATCGACGCCGTTTCCACCCACCCCGCCCCACCCCACCGATAAGTGGAGATTCATGCTTTTAAAACAATAGAAGGCAACAATAACGAATACCAAGAAACTGCCCCTCGGGTTTCTGCAAAAGAGCAGGCAAAGAAAGGCATGTTCACTTTTTGAAATTTTAGTTCTAGGAACATCAGCTGTCCGGCACCTTTGGGTGCTGGGACAGGAGAATGGAAGACCCTGATGGTGAGGATGGACGCATGGACAGCCAGGTGACTTAACCCTTTGAAGACAGACATGAGATCTGCCCGGATATGAAAGACTTCAGGATCATTCAGACCAAAAAGAAAAGAAAAAAATAAACTATTTCTTTGGCAGCTTTGGGCACCAAAGGGTTACCTTGGCGCTCCTGTCTTCTGAATGTTCTGGGTGTTATTTAGATGCTTGGCATGGAGTATGGCCAGGCCTCCTTTCCTCTGCTAGAATTTGTATTCAGTACTTGCCTCAGTAAGTTTGTGTAGGGAGAAACAACCCTATTTCCCACCCCCTGCCCCCAGCACAGCTCTCATTTTAGGGTGCAAATATCTGTTTTTTCCTTTGATACCTTGTGGATGGGCTGCCTCCTAGACAGCCCCAGAGCTACTCTCCCTACCCCCCCCAAATACTGAAGATTGAGACTTGCTCTATTAGAGCTAAGCCTCCAGTATTTTTTATTTACTTGTTTTGGTGCCAGTCCTGGGTCTTGAACTCAGGTCCTGAGCGCTCTCTCTCTCTCTCTCTCTCTTTCTTTCTCTCGGCTGGGACACTGTCACTTAAGCACAGCTTCACTTTTTGGCTTGTTGGTGAGTAGCTGGAGACTCCTGTCTCACAGACATTTCTGCCCCAGCTGGCTTTGAACCATGGATCCTCGGATCTCAGCCTCCTGAGTAGTCAGGATTACCACCAGGTGTCAGGCTCTGGATAGCCTGGAACTCATGATCCTCCCAACCCATTTCCAAGTAGCTGGGATTACAGGTGTGTGCTACCATATCTGGGCCGGGAGAGTCAGCTCAACCCTATGGTTCATGTCCATTGGGCGCAAAGGGATACCTCCACTCTGGGTGTTGGAAAGCAAAGTTAATTTATTCACGGGGCAGGAGAGATAATAAGGAGTTGTGGCATTGGGTTGGGACAGGGGCACATTTTGTCATCCATCCTACCCGTTATCTTCTTACTCAAATACCTTTAGACGTTTAGACCAAAGTAGGCATTCCTTTGGATCACTCTCCATCAACCTCATAGTGCCGAGCCAGTTTCTCTGGTGCTGGACTGAAGCTCTGACCTTGGATGGTAAAAGAAAAAAATAAACAAAGCTCCCATGTGAGTGATCATTACATGCATGCTTCGGTCTTCAGAGCCACCCTGAGAAGTGGAAGATAGTTGCCACTTTGCAGGTGGAGAAACTGAGGCTCGGGAAGAGTGCCTGCAGCTGCCCGGGAAAGGCCTGTGATTCTCTCTCTCTCTCTCTTTCTCTCCCTCTCTCTCTCTCCTCTCTCTTCTCTCTCTCTCTCTCTCTCTGCAGCTGCCCAGGAAAGGCCTGTGATTTTATTCTCTCTCTCTCTCTCTCTCTCTCTCTCTCTCTCTCTCTCTCTCTCTCTCTCCATACATCTCATTGGCTCTGGGAGCCTGTGCTTGCTCTAACACCCCATGCTTTTCTGGGGACTAACCTGACAATATCTAAGTGGTGATGGAGCTCATTTTAATTTTTGCTAGTCCTGGGGCTTGAACCCTGAGCTTGGGTGCTGTCCCTGAGCTCCTCTGCGCTCAAGGCCAGTGCTCTACCATCTGAGCCACATCACCACTTCCAGCTTTTTTTTTTTTCCTTCTGTGATTGTCAATGAGAGTTTCACAGGCTTTTCTGCCAGGGTTGGCTTCGAACCACAACCCTCAGATCTCAGCCTCCTGAGTAGCTAGGATGACAGGTGTGAGCCACTGGTACCTGGCTTTATTTTATTGTATTTTATTTTAACATAGACCTTTTGGGTTCCCAGACTGCTATGGTAGGTGGAAGTTGGCTAGGTTCTAGCTCCAAATGAGAAGAGTGGAGGCAGAGGGCACAGGGTGGAGGGCTCTCTCTATGGAGAGGACAGGTACACACAGCCCCTGGCTGGCTTCTCAGGAACACTGAGCCCCACACTGAGGAGCTGCCTTCAAGCCTCGCCCCTTCCCCTTCTCTCTGGCCTGCCTGGAATCCGATCCATCAGCCAGGTCAGTTAACTCTGCCTCCGGAAGTCACCGGCCTGAGCAGAGTGCTCCCTATCGGCTCCCACCGTCACCCTGGTTGGATCCAGCACAATCTCACCTGCTCTAGCCCAGCAGCCTCCTTCCAAGACTCCCCGTTCCCGGCTGACTCTTCAGTGTGCTCTGCACGCCATAACTATGGTTATACGGGAGGACCATAAATTAGATCGCGCCTTTCTCCCTTCAGCCCTCCGACAACTCCCCATGGCACTGGCACTGAATCCACACTCCTCAGCCGCTCCGCCGGGCCCTTTGTGCTGCGCTCCCAGCCCAGGCTACTCCATCTCTCTCCACTATCCCCCACTGTGCCCCCCACTGCCCCCAGCCCAGATTTGGTTTCCCTCACCCCAAGACCTTTGCCCTCGTCTCTTGCCCTCTGTCCTGGGATCCTTACCAAGTTGATCCCTTTTTGTAATTTAGGTCTCCATCCATGTGTCAATTCTGTAAAGAAATCTTTCTTGATCAGTGTGTCTAAAACAACAACATTCTCAGTCATCTAGTCTCTCTCTCTTTTCTCTTTCCCTAATCAATATCTAGACTTATCCTATTTCTGTGTTCAGGTATATATATTATCGGTCTTCTGTCGTAAAAGACCAGTTCCACGAGGACAGAGAGACTTGTGTTTACCGTGATCATGGCTGAATTCCCAGCTCCTAGCTCAGTGCTGGAAGATAGCTGTTTAATACATATCTGTTAATTGAGTGAATAAGAGATGAATGCATAGGTGAGGTGTGAGACAGAAGGGAGAGAGTGGAGGAGCACAACTGAGGAGGGACCCACCTCTGTTTTCTCATATTCCTGGGACTCTGGATACAAACATTTGGCTGGGAAGGCTTCTCTGACCGGAGCAGGAATGGCAGGAAAGCTCTGCCTAAGGACAGGTCCGGAGAGGATGAAGCCATTGCATGAGTGCTGAAGGTCAGATGTGGGGTCCACTGGAGTGGAGGAAAGGGTCTCTGGCTTTGAAAGTGCTATTGGCTACCGTTGGACCCGAATTCTTCATTGGCTTGCAAGCCCAAAGGTGATCATGGAAATTCCATCAAATTATGAAGACAGGTAAATTAAATGTTTTTTTGGGGGGGGTGGGGAAGGGGAGCTTAGCAGGTGCAGTTTGAGGCCAATATAACATGGCATGTGAACAGCTCAGACTAGATGGAGCCTCCCACCTCCACCTACCACTCAGGCTGGCATCTGGTGTCTGGGTTTCCTTGTGGGCCTCAGTTTCTCCATCAGTGCAGTATGGATCCAAGCACACACACACACACACACACATACACACACACATCTCCCAGAGGAGACACAAGGCTTTGGTTTGATTTGTTCTGCTCATCTTGTGTTTGAGAGGAAAAGGGGAAGCCGGGCTGGGAGGAGGTGGTGCAGAGGCTGAGATACAAAAAGGAAAAGAGGAGATGCATTTATAAAGATTTCGTCTTCTCCTTCAGAAGGCTCTGAGGCCAGAGGCCATCCCACTCCTGGGCTGACCAGCTCAGTGTGATGAGGGGTTGCGGGGCACCCTTGAGTCTTCTCATTTCTCACACAGGGTCCATGGTAGGGCTGCTATCTCATAGTTGCTGGACCTTTGGGGAGCCCCTGGAATTGGGGTTACTGGCTCTTAACTGAGGCCTTCTTTCCTTACTATTTACAAAGAGAACCGCATCTTGGAGTGCCTTTGCTTGGCGCAGGACCAGATGGAGAAGGAAGAGGAGGCCTGTCTTCTGGGAACATGCTGGAGAGCCAAGGATTAAGAGTCAGGAGAGCATACAGGTGTAAGCCCCCAGTACCCAGTCCTAGGCCTGGACCCCCTCCCTCCTCCCCTCCTGCTCAGAGCTTTTATTCGGGCCACCCTGGTGGGATGAGGGGGGGGGAGAACCTTCTTTTACATAATAAAAACATTCTACAAAGATGTTTCTCCATTTTTTAAAATCTCTAACAGATTTAGGCTACAGCTAGGGGGCAGAGCTTTGCTGGGGGGAGGTGTGTTTATAAAAAGACAATGTGATGTACCAAGCACCGGTTGAGTAAACATGTAGTTGGCACCTACTGTGTGCTCGGGACAAGTCGCAGGTGCCAGTGAGCCTGGCTGGGGGGGGGGGGGGGGGGGGCAGAGAGCCTTACACCCCAAGCTGTTCATGGCCTAGTGTATGTGGGGAGCCCCACACATCAACACCAATTTCCACATATCTGGGTGTTCCTAAGGCTGTCACAAGAGGAAGAGAGAAAGAGCTCTGGGCTGTTGAGCAGTTCATTCGTTCATTGGTGGGGCAAGTGGAGTGCCTTTCAGCTTAGTTACTCCATAGGTCTGGGAGGCTCACTTTGTTTATTTGTCAGCCGAGAGAAACAGTAAGTAAAGACAAAGAATCTCAGCAGCTCCCTGGGTGGCTAGGAGGGCTAACGGCCCGGCACCAGTGAACACCCACTTGAAGATGGCTGCTAAGGGCAAAATATTAAGTAATAGTCACATTACAGATTTGTCCCATCATTGTCTGGAATGAATGCATGCCACAGAAATGTTTACTTACAAAAAGACAACTGGGAAATATTAACAAGACAGGATCACACCCTTATGAAGAAAAATAGGAAGGGACCATTCATCATTATGAAAAAGGAGAAGGGCATAGAAGACCCCCAGGACTGCTACTTGGGTCAAAAAGTTCTTTTTCTCTTAAAAAAGCCAGCCTCTTTTCTTCTTTTCTTCTACCTGCACACAAGGCTGGGAGTAGGCAGACCCACAGCCTGGCCACGCCCACTCCTTCATAGCCAATGAGAAGCTGCGGTTGGTCAGAGCTCCCAGCCAGCTTGTCTTTTAAAATTGTTATTATTTTGTGTCAGCTCAGAACTTCAACTCAGGGCCTGGGTGCTGTCCCTGAGCTTTTCCACTCAAGGCTGGTGCTAGACCACTCAAGCCAGAGCTCCACTCCTGGCCAGGGGCTGGTTTTGAACTATGATCCTCAGATCTCACCCTCCTGAGTAGCTGGGATTGCAACACTAGTGACTGGTTAGGGGATTATTTGCTCGACCTTGCACTTGCTTGCTAGGGTGGCTCTCTACCACTTGAGCCACACCCTTAGCAATGCTTTTTGCTGGTTATTTTGGAGATGGAGTCTATCCAGCTTTTCTGCCTGGGCTGGCTTTGAACCACAATCTTCTGGATTCAGTCTCTTGAGTAGCTAGGATTATGGTAGGGATTCATGAATGCCCGGTGAATGTAGAGACTTTTGGGTGAGAGAATCTTTGAAGTTTATGTAGGTGTTTTGCTTTTAGGTCTCTATATAAAAGAAACTGAGTGTTCTCAGGAAGTTGAGCTCTGAGGATCACAATTCAAAGCAAGTCAGGGCAGAAAAGTCCATGAGACTCTTATTTCTAATTAGCTGAAAGTGGAGCTGTGGCTCAACTGGTAGAGCACTAGCCTCGAGCGACAAAGTTCAAAGACAGCACCTAGGCCCTGAGTTCAAGCCCCAGTACACACACACACACACGCACACGCACACGCACACGCACACACACACACACATACACCAGTGTATTTCAACTGAACAGTTTGAAGCATTTTGCTCTCCTGAAAGCATGGTTATAACCCAACTCCCCCAACCATCACCTCCCACCCCCCACAGCCTCTCTTCCTCCTTCCCATTTCCACTTACTGTCTTCTTCCTAAGACTCCACAGACTGCCCTTCCTAAATTTCTGCACACATGGAGTTATCGTTAGTGCCTGGTTTTACTCGCTCAGCATAGAGGGGGATTTGGAATTGGTGTTGGGCTGTGGTGTGAAATTTAGCTGTGTGAACAGAATTCAGTGGCAGAAAAATGCAAGGTCTCCAGACAGACAGACAGGCAGACAGGGCTGCATCAAGGGTCCATGCAATCCTTCAACAAGTGCGTATCTGGGCATCTGTAAGCACACACACGTGTCTGATTGTGTCTCTGTGTGTTTGTGGTATCTGTATTTGTGTGTGTATCTGGGTTTGGTGTAGCTGAGTACCGAGCTTGCATGGATCCACGAGGAAATGCCACACACTTAAACGTTCCCCAGGAGAGCCAAACCCAAGCCCAAGCCCAAACCGACCTGCTGGAGAGGAGCTGGCAGCCACCCTCGGACTTGGAGAGCAGGGGAGGGGCAGGGAGCCCACCGTGCTTGGCTCTTCCCTGGCCTCCCAGATGCTGCAGATGTTTCAAAACCTCACTCCTCATTGTTTCCACTTACAGGAAGTGATGCGCAGAGAAAGGGCAGCCATTTACCTAAGGTCACACAGCCGGTAAGCACGAGGTAGGTTTAGTGAAACCCAAACAGCTCAACTCTCAACTTCACATCTGTTTTTATTTAAAGGACATAGGAAGCCAGGCACTGGTGGCTCACACCTGTAATCCTAGCTACTCAGGAGGCTGAGATCTGAGGATCATGGTTCAAAGCCAACTCAGGCAGGAAAGTCTATAAGACTCATATCTCCAATTAACCATTTAAAAACTGGAAGTGGTGCTGTGGCTCAAAATGGCAGAGGCATAGCCTTGAGTAAAAGAGTTAAAGGACAGTGGCCAGGCCCTGAGTTCAAGGCCCATGACTGACAAAGAAAATTAAAAGAACAACAACAAATAAAGGACATTAGAACAACCATTTTGGATATATATATATATATATATATATATATATATATATATATATATTAACTTTCAAATATCTCTTGGTTTTGAAGAACAGTTAAAAGATTTTTTTAAAAGTCAGGTACTGGTGGCTTACACCTATAATCCTGGCTACTCAGGAGGCTAACATCTGAGGATTGTGGTTCAAAGGCAGCTGGACAGGAAAATCCATGAGACTTTTTTGTTGTTGTTGTTCGTTCTGGTCATGGGGCTTGAACTCAGGGTCTGGATGCTGTTCCTGAGCTCTTTTGCTCAAGGATAGCTAGCACTCTAACACCTTGACAGCTCTACTTCCAGCTTTCTGGTGGTTCAGGATCTCACAGACTTTCCTGACTTCAAGCTGTGATCCTCAGATCTCAGCCTCCTGAGTAGCTAGGATTACAGGCTTGAGCCACTGGTGCCCTGCCTGTGAGACTCTTAGCTCCAGTTAAGCACCAAAAAGCTGTAAGTGAAGCCATGGCCCAAGTGGTAGAGCGCTAGCCTTGAGCACAAGAGCTCAAGGATAGTGCCCAGGCCTTGAGTTCAAACCCCAGGACCTTCCCTTCAAAAAAGATAATCCAACCCTTGATCTGAAGAACATAGCTCAGAAGCTGGGCACTTGCTTAGCATGCAGGAGTCCTAGACTTGATCCCCTGCACTGTGAAAAACAAAAGAAGCCAACCGCACCTCCATGTGGACCATAGCCACACGCAACTGTGTGAGGCTTGATGGAACTCATGGCGCACACACGGGAGGAGTCCCAAAGTTCCACCTAGAAGGACTGTGGGGGGAGGAAGGGGAATCAAGGTGGCCCTTCCATTGGGAGGCCAGGTGGATGGACTCCGGTAGAGGCAGATGCTCATAGAGGAGGGAGCCCCTGGCCCAGCCTAGGAGAAGAGGCAGACTCCTGGGTGCACCCTAGCAGACCCTCTGGGTCTGACCCTCCCTTGTAATTCCGAACCACAGGCTTTGAGTAGCTAGGAGGACACGGCCAGGACAGTGGGTAGTGCCAGCTCACAGATGGCATTGTTGAGGAGTTGGCTACACTTGGGCTTTGCTCAAGGGCTGCTGGGAGCCATTGAAGGTGTCTGAGCAGGGGAGGGGCTGGTTCATTTCTCCAGCGGGCCAGGGAAGGCTGGTTGAAGGAGATCAGGCAGCAGGTATTCTTGCTCTAACAATGTGGAGGCTTGGATCCATGCATACCCAAGCAGGCTTCCTGGAGGAGGTGGTACTCTCCCTGCATGCCCAGACAGCCATGAGGGGTAAACCCAAGGAAGAAAGACAAAGATGGAAGGGGAACCTCCCCAGGCAACCTGCTCCCCAGGCATTGCTTACTTCTCTACGGGAGAGTTTCGTGGGACCCCTCCTGGGCATGTGTCTCCCATCAGGACGTGGATGAAGTTGATTAGTGTGGGCGGCAGCCAGGACTGGCGTTTCTAATTAACACGCAGGCTGGGAGAAGGCCGCGGCTCCAGCCCGGCTGCCCGCGTGTGTATTCAGCCGATTGAATATCAGGGCTCAGGCGAAACTATGAATCCTGCTCCAGTGTCAAAAAATAAAGCCCACACTCGCCTTTGTTAAAGAAACAGCGTCCCATTTCCAGGCCTTGGTTCCCCCAGCAGCCTAGGCAAAGAGAACTCGGGGTGGGGGAACTGGGGGTTTCGGGTGGGGGGAGGAGGAGCATGGGGGGGCTGGGATGAAGTGGAGATGGAGGGAACCCCCACATGAGTTCAGGATCTACCAGTATGGGAAGAGAGGAAGGAGAAAGAGAGCTTGCTGTGGCTGAAGAGAAAGAGAGAGAGAGAGAGAGAGAGAGAGAGAGAGAGAGAGAGCGAGCAAACACAGGTTCATTAATCTGTAGTTCCTCTGCCTCTTCTGCTCTTCTGTTAGGATGAACTTGATGAGTTAATTAAGTCGCAGTCTGTAAAACCAGTTTATTTGCATAGCAAACTCCTGGGCCAGTGTGCGGCAGGGAGAGTGTGCGGCAGACAATTGTGTGTGGGGGGGAATTACGGCCTCATTAATATGCTAATCTGGTTGCAGGCCTGGAACGAGGAGTTTTGGGTTGGTGGTGCTCAGGGTGGTGGGTGTTTGGTTGCCTAGCAACCCTTTTCTCCAGGTAACCCTTCTCGGCTTGCCCTTGATATCCCCGAAGGAGCCTCGGTGTGGAAGAGGAGGGAAGGGGGACCGCTCTGTTGTCACAAAACAGAGAGCAAAATAAAAGGCACACGCATGGCCACACTTGCACACGCATCTTTGCAAATGGGCTGTGGAGGAGGCTGGGAGGCCATGGGGGCTATGGGAGGCAGATGCCAGCCTGTAGCCACACCGCGTGTGCGTGCGTGTGTGTGCACACGTGTGTGTGTCTGCGGAATAGACACGAGTGGGAACACCTCCTGGGTGTACACACACACACACATTCTACACCCCTGCATGTGCACACACATTCTTTCCCCCCACCCTACGCAGAGAGTCACCAGCCCCTGAGTGTGTGTATAACATGGACCAAATGCTCTGTGATATGCAGACTATGTAAATGATAAGCTATAATCAACTAGGATAATCCACTCTAGCTGGGTGCTGGGGCTCACACCTGTCAGCCTAGCAACTCAGGAGGCTGAGATCTGAGGATTGCAATTTGAAGCCAGCCAGGGCAGAAACCTCTGTGAGACTCTTATCTCCAACTGAAAAAACAACAACAACCAGCTACTCAGAAAAAGCTAGCCTTGAGCACAAAGAGGCTCAGGTACAGCACCCAGGCCCTGAGTTCAAGCTCCAGGATCAGCACACAAACAAACAACAACAAAAACCCAAACCCCACTATAAAAGGCACACGCACAGTGCACGGAGCTCATGTCAGGAGTCCAGGCAGCTGAGTGGGTGTGTGTGGACATGCAGAGACACACATGCAGCAGACATGACATCCGTGCAACTTGTCTACACGCGTGGGTGTGGACACAGCCCCCGAACATTACCAGGCTTGGCTCGGCACAGGGAGGCGGGCAGTCTTCCAGGCCCTCCGTTCCCTCGCCTGGGCCACATTGCTGGATCCCAGTCTGCCTCTGTGTCTCCCACACTCCTGGATTCCCCTGTCTGTCCCTGGCTGCTTGTCAACCACTGGGCATGTCTTCCTTGGCCCAGGGGTGACCAACAAGTATTATCAAAGACAGAAAAGGATCCTGCAGGAAAAGTATATGGGATTGTGTGGTGTTTGTTATACAGCATCACTGCAAAAATAAAAAAATAGCTGACTGATACAGGATGGAAGGAGAAATAATAACAAAGTAACATGTAACTGGGAGCCAGAAAAATCAACTTAATACCCACACTGAAGGTGAAGAAGAAACTAGCTTTCTTTTGCATCTGCAGGATACCCCCTCCTTCAGTGGAACAGCAGGACCAGGTTCTCTCTCCCTTCGCCAGCTGGAGCAGCCCTGTCTGACCCTTCGTGCAGGATACCAGCCTCTGAGTCAGCCCTGGTCTGGCAAAGATGCCCACAGCTGCTCAGGCCTCTGCCCTGTTTGCCTCTGGGCCTTTCCCTGACCTATTCTTCTTGCCTGTGTAGTTTTCCCATGGCTGTTCTTGGACACCAGATCAAGTGACCTCCCCAGGAGTCGTTGGTTAGGGCAACTTCTGCATGGGATCCTAACAGATCACATCTTAAGATAGGTCCTATGGCTGTCCTTGGTCACAAAGCTGGGGAAATCCGTGAGTATGACAGAAACGTCTAGGTTCCAAATCAAACACTTGGGCTCTGCAACATCTTCTGGAATTTTCCTCCTGCTTTGGGTCTCCGTCCTGCTCTGGTGGTGGCAGGAATCAGCCTGGATGTCCTGTGATGGACATCCTTAATGTGCTGAGATCTGAAAATATCACCTTGGGGAAGGGCCGGGTCCCTTAAGAAATTACAAATATTTCATTTCCCCCCACCTCTCCTGCCTTGTCAGGCCAGAGATGGAATTATCGACGGAGGCTCAGTGATGGGCAGATTGGCAGTGTTCCATATTGATGACTTAATAGATTGTTGGCTTTTTTTTTCTCCCTCTTTCTTTCATTCTTTCATTCTTGGGAGAAAAAAAAATAAAGAAAGAAATCTTAGCAGCTATTTTCCCTCCTGTGGGGTGGGGGTGGGGCAGCTATAGAAATAGGAAATAACGCCTGGGTCAGAGTGGGCCCCTCAGAGGATCCTGGCAGCTCGACCTTGAACATTGATCCTGAGCGCCGACCCCTCCCACCTCCTCTGCTTCCCCCCCGCCCCCCCCCCAAGCCATGGCTCCTTTGCTCTGCCCTGGGCCTGGTGGCTGATGGGCTTGCCCAGTGGTCTCTAGCTGCTGGGGGCAGGAGGCTGTGATTCTGGGGCCCTCTGGCCTCCTGCTTGGCCTCGACCCTCTCCTCATTCTGTGCTAGTCAGCCTCTTTGCCTTGGTACTTTCGGTTCCCCAAATCAAAATGCTGTTCCTGTTGGTGCCCACTTGGCAGGTCCTCAGCGCCAGTGTGGTGGCTCTGTCCAGGCACCCCCTGGCACAAAAGCTTCCTCAGAAGATTTTCAAGGTGAGGAAAACCAAAGGGCTTGCAGCCTGCATTTTGTAAATAAAGCTTTACTGGAACCCAGCTGTGTTCTCCTCTTCCTTCCTGGGCTCGGAGGGGGCTGTGGACCCCCAGACGCAGGGCTATGGTGGCTTCCACGCCCTCACCTCTCAGAGAAAGTGTTAGTGCTGTGCCTGGTGCTTCGGGATCATTGAGATTTTCAAGTCACTGGGGAGTGAATGTAAGCTTCCCAGATCAGCCCCATGTGCTCTCCCCCAAGCAACCCCAGGCCCGATGACCTCCACCTGACTGACCTCCACCTGACGGGCTTCACAGGGCCAGAAAGGCGATTTGCTGAAAAGCTGAGGGCTAGATTAGCTCAGGTGCTGTTGGATCCTGGGTTCAAGGTGAGACTGGGACTCATGGCTTACCAATCTGAGCTTTGGTTTTTCTCTTCTGTAAAGACAATGATGGTCCTCCCTTTATAATGAACCAACCCCAATTGGGTGCATGAGAGAATGCTCAGTTGCTAAAACATAAAATTTATTTTTAAAAAGCTTAACGTTTCATGACAAAGGGGACTGTACAAATGTGGTTAAAGCAAAGGTTGTGAGGGCCAGGCATGGTGGCTCACACTGGTCCTTTTAGCTACTCAGGAGGCTGAGATCTGAGGACTGCGGTTCAAAGCCAGCCAGTCTGGGCAGGAAAATCCATGAGACTCTTATCTCCAATGAACCACCAGAAAACTGGAGGTGGCGCTGTGGCTCAAAGTGGTAGAGCACTAGCCTTGGGTGAAAGAGCTCAGGGACAGCGCCCAGGCCTTGAATTCAAGCCCCTCAACAAACAGGAAGAAAGAAAGAAAGAAAGAAAGAAAGAAAGAAAGAAAGAAAGAAAGAAAGAAAGAAAGAAAGAAAGAAAGAAAGAAGGAAAGAAGGAAAGAAAGAAAGAAAGAAAGGGCCCTGGGTGGAGGGGGAAGGCACCCTTGAATTATTCAGGTGCAACCTTCTAAGAAGGAGGGAGGGGGAGAGAGAGAGAGAGAGAGATGGAGAGAAAGGGAGAATGCTACACCACGGGGTATAAAGCAGAAGGAAGGAGCCACAAGCAAGGGGATTCTGGTGGCCTTTGGGCTGGAACAGCAGGACTTGAAGCTGCAGAGGGAACACAGCCCTGCCCCGTCCCGCTTCCAGTCTCCAGCAATGGAAGATGGTGCATCCGTGTGGCCTGAAGCCACAGACTAGATCTGTGGTCCTTTCTTACTTGTGCCTGGGGGAAGAGCTGGGCTCAGGCTGTGCCTTGTGAACACCCTTCCATTGGCAGAGGCCGGGTGTTAACAGTTTTTCCCACCTCTGCCATTCGGGTTCCTCTTGGGTTAGCCCAACCTTCTCAGATGGAAACCCCCCCCCCCCACCCCGATCATTCCTGGTTCCCAGCCTGTGTGACTCCTCCTCAGCAGTTTCTAGGATTGGCCTTGTGTGGAGGCTCAGGTGGGCTCCATCAATGTCCAGATTGGTACAGGGTCTAAAGGCTGCTTGGATGGACTCCAGGGCCAGGCAGGCCAGTGAGCCGGCAGGCCGGGTGCCCCCTCCTCCATCCTGCTCCTTTAATCCCTCCTCTTCACGAAACCACTCCCCTACCACTTCCCATTGATCGTCAACCTGTTACTTTCCCCATGCACTTGTGGCAGGGGTCCAATAAATTCACAAAGCCTTTGTCACCATCTGTCCTTTGGTTCATTGAGGTCAGCAGCAGGGTCCCTGGCCGGCGAAGTTATAATCTGCTTGCTCCTCGGAGTAAAAGCTTTCAGCGTGGAATGTGTCAGTTCTGGGGCACAGGGCCTGCCCTCCCTTGGCCCCCCGGAAACGTGGTGGCTCATCTCATCATCCCGATCCATGCTGGGGACGGTGGGCAGCTCTGCTCTCCAGGAAGGAGCTGCTGGCAGGGGTGGCTTCCAGGGATGCTGGCAAGTGAGAAGTTTATTTTCTAGAATTCTACTCGCACTCATCAGGGGCCTGGTTTTGGGCCAGGCAGTGTGATTTCAGTCATGTTCACCCAGGACATCTTTCCTTTTCAAAAACTGACAAAGAAGCTGGCTGCCGGTGGCTGATGCATGCCATCCTAACTACTCAGGAAGCTGAGATGTGAGGATCACAGTTCAAAGCCAGCCTGGGGGGGGGGGGCTGGGGACATGGCCTAGTGGCAAGAGAGCTTGCCTCGTATACATGAGGCCCTGGGTTCGATTCCCCAGCACCACATATACAGAAAACGGCCAGAAGTGGCGCTGTGGCTCAAGTGGCAGAGTGCTAGCCTTGAGCAAAAGGAAGCCAGGGACAGTGCTCAGGCCCTGAGTCCAAGCCCAGGACTGGCAAAACAAAACAAAACAAAACAAAAAAAACAAAGCCAGCCTGGGCAGGGAAGTCTGTGAGATTCTTATCTCCAATTAACCACCCAAACAGCCAGAAGTAGAGCTGTGGCTCAAGTGGTAGAGCACCAGTCTTGAGCAAAAAACGTAAGGGACACCATCTGGGTCCTGTCCAACACACACACACATACACACACGCAAATACACATGCACACTTGCACACACATAAAATTGATACATAAAACTTGCATACAGTTATTCCCTATAGCAAGATTGTTTGAATCATGACGGGTGATAGAGTGGCTCAGTGGAACTATTAAAGAATTTAGGGATCCAGGCACTGGTGGCTCACGCCTGTCATCCTGGCTACTCAGGAGGCTGAGACCTGAGGATCATGGTTCAAAGCCAGCCCAGGCAGGAAAGTCCAGGAGACTCTTATCTCCAATGAACCACCAGACAACTGGAGTGACTCTGTGGCTCAAAGTCGGAGAGTGCTGCCCTTGAGGGAGAGACAGGGACCGCGCCCAGGCCCTGGACCCAAGCCAGATGACCAACAACAAAAAAAGAATTTTAGGGTCATGCACCAGTGGCTTAGGTCTATAATCCTAGCTACTCAGGAGGCTGAGCTCTAAGGATCATAGTTCAAAAGCAGCCCAGGCAGGAAAGCTGGGAGGCTCTTATCTCCAATTAACAACCCAAAAGCCAGAGATAGAACTGTGGCCCAAAGTGGTAGAGCACTGGCCCTGAGCAAAAGAAACTTAGGGACAGTGCCCAGGCCCTGAGTTTAAGCTCCAGGACCACTAACACACACACACACACACACACACACACACACACACACACACACACACACTTAGTTAATTTCAGAGTAACCTTGAGAGATATGAGTGATGGAGACACAGAAAAGTCCAGCAATTTGCCTGAGGTCACACAGCTACTTGTGGGGAGGAGGTGGGGTTTGAATCTCGACATGTTGAGTATCTAGGCCCTGCTCCATGGTGACACCTTTATTTTCCTTTGTACCTCTCCTTCTCTCTTGTGTCCTCCTCGCCGTGTCTAGCCTGGGTGAGCTTTTATGGAGAAATTCACATGTGGAGAGTTACCACCGGTGCCCGGGTAACATCTGCATGGCAGTGCTCTGGACGTGCCCCGCTCGCTGCTGCCCAACAATGGAAATGGTTAGACCCTGCGGTGAATTAGCTTTTAATCTCCTGCAAAGAATCCTGGCCACTAAAGTATCATAGGAAGCAGCAAGGACCCTCCTTTCCTGATGGCTACAGAGACTCCTGACCACTGGGACGGCCCAGTGGGGGGGAGTCTCCAGCGGGGAGGGGTGGGGGAGCCCCGAGCAGGGGTCAGGGGGCTGTGTCACCTCCTCTCCTCAAAGACTCCTCTACAATCTCCAGACTTCTTTCCTCCTCTCCAGAGGAAACGGAGGCAGGGTGTCTCCATCCTTACAGCTCACGATGACTCCATTTCCTACCCCTATATCCAGCTCTTCCCCATCCTCCCCCTTCCAGGATCCACAGTGAGGGGCTGGGGCTGGGGCTGGGGCTGGGGCTGCCTGGGGGCTGGGGGGCTCTGCCATCAGTGTGCTCAGCTCTTCCTCAGTCTGGCCAGATAGCCTCAAGCTGTCCTCTATGGAAATGGGTCCATGGGGGAGGGGGAGGGAGTTGCTCAAGAACCAGGGGTTTGGGGCAATGGAGGGGGCTGGCACCCCCAGGATGCCACTCTATCCCACCTTGCCCACTTGGATGTGTGTCCCCCAAGTGCAGCCCTGGGTGGTGCTGGGCGGGGTGAAGGGTTAATGAACCTAGCCAGCCCAGCCGGGGCCTCCAGGTGCGGCAGCCTCAACCGGGGAATGGGTTTGGACGCCCCATCTGGTCCCCAGCGCTTGTGTCTGCAGGACAGGGAGTGACTGACAGGGCCCAGCCAGCGGGGAGGTGGGGGGGGGGCCCTCCAGGGCAGGGGTGTGGCTGTGTCCAGGCGGTGGCCCAGCACTGTGGGGAGGGACAGAGAGGTCTGGCAGAGCTGGAGACTTTTAATGATATTTTAATTATTTTATGTCATTTTTCAGAATTGCAGCATTGGAGTTTGAACTCAGAGCTTCAGGCTTGCTCAGTTGGCTTGCACACGTGATCCACACTGACTTGTTGGTGGTCCATTGGAGGTAAGAGTCTCACGACTTTCTTACCTGGGGTGGCTTTGAACTGTAATCCTCAAGTCTCAGCCTCCTGAGTAGCTGGGATTACAGGTAGAAGACACCAGCACCTTATTTGGAAATGAACTTATTTTTTTTCCTTTGTCAGTCATGGGGCTTGAACTCAGGGCCTAGGTGCTGTCTTCTGCTCAGGGATAGCACCCTATCATTTTGAACCACAGCCCCACTTTGGGTTTTCTGGTGGTTAATTGGAGATAAGAGTCTCACAGCCTTTCCTGCCTGGGCTGGCTTTGAACTGCAGTCCTTAGATCTCAGATCCTCAGATCTCAGCCTCCTGAGTAGCTAAGATGACAGACGTGAGCCACCAGTGCTTGGTGGGAAAGAACTTTTAGAACCGAATCTTGAGACATACTTTTCAGGGGTGCTTGTTCATTCTATCATTCATTCATCATTCACCATTCATTTATTCATCAAACATGTATGAAGCACCTGCTGGGTGTGATTGAGATGCAAGGAACACATGAGGGACAAGGAACAGAAAACAAACCCTAATTCTAATAGCCCTTTCCATGGCTTCCTAGGGTTCTTCAATGATATTATTATTATTATTATTGACAAGGTCTCACTGGGCAGTTGAGGCTGTCCTCAAACTTGAGGTCCCTCTGCCTCTGCCTCCTGAGAATTGTAATTACAGGCATATCACACCATACCCAGCTCTGGGACCTACCCTGTCTGTGAGATTCAGAGCTACGTAATGTTCTGTGATACGAACAGAACGTGTTTGCTTTATGCACCCTGTGGTTGGAGGTGTTTGGGGAGTGTCTGGCGTTGGCTTCCTCTATCCTAGATGACCTTGTCTGTCCCAGATGACTTTGTGTGTCCTGGCTGACCTCCTCCCCTACCACTTCTACCCTCCTCTACTTCAGAGCCCGCTAAGATCAGAGACTGGCCCTCTGGGTGGGCCAGCCATCTTGTCCCAGAATGCCGGGAACCTTTGACTCCTGGCGGGATGACTGCGTGGTGCCAGGGTCCACACTGGGGCCCCCCAGGCCCCACCAGCTCTGTGCAGGTGCCCAGGAGAGGGAGAAAATGGGGACTCTGACTATGGTGCTCTGCTCCCTCATTATATAGAGAGAGGTGGTGACGAGAAGGTAATGGGTGAGTTTTGATCCCGGCGATCTGGTTCTCGAGCTGTGAGGAAGCCCTTCCCGTGGCTGAGGGTAAGAGGCGGCCGCCTGGGCGGCAGCTGAGCCGAGGCGATCACAAACAAGACGTAAATTGGATGCAAACATCTAATTAACCTTCTCCCTTGGTTTCCTCTGTGGAGGGGGAGGCAGACCTCCCTAGGCTCTGCTCTCTTCCCTCCGGGAATGGATTTGGGGGGGGAAGGAGGGGGGCTTCAGGAGGAGAGAGGGGGAAGCCAGGCTCTCGCTCTCTCTCCCTCTCTTTCTCTCTCTCTCTCTCTCTCTCTCTCTCTCTCTCTCTCTCTCTCTCTCTCTCTCTCCCCCCCCCCCCCAACCAGGAGAGATAGAGTTTTTTTTTTTTTTTGCCAGTCCTGGGCCTTGGACTCAGGGCCTGAGCACTGTCCCTGGTTTCTTTTTGCTCAAGGCTAGCACTCTGCCACTTGAGCCACAGCACCACTTCTGGCTGTTTTCTATATATGTGGTGCTGGGGCATCGAACCCAGGGCTTCATGTATATAAGGCAGGCGCTCTTGCCAGTAGGCCATATTCCCAGCCCCGAGATGGAGGGTTTTGAGGTGCTTGTTTTTGTGACTTCTTTTTCTTTCCAAAGCAGCTTGGGCCAATCTCTTCTCCCACACCCCCTCCATTTCCTGGGATGTTCCAAAGCCTCAGGTCCTTGCTCTGTGACTCTCCCTTCTCAGTGATGGGGTCTAACATCTGCCAGTAACTGGGACACTGGGCTCTTCTCAGCAGCGGGTCAAGAGGTGTGGGACAGCTATCTGTCCCAGGTGGTGTTAAAGCTGGTCAGGCAATTTCTCCCTCCTCATTCTTCCTAAGGCCTTAAAGAAGATGGGGGGGGGCGCCACATCCCCCTCACCCTCATACTTGGGTGGTTTGAGACTTTCCAAGTGCAAGCTCCCCTCTGCGGGCCTCTACCGTGCAGAAGAGAGTCCCTCACTCACCCATCCACCCATCCACCATTCATCCGCTCATGTGTCCATCCCCATCCATCTACCTGTCCATCCATCCCCCTACCCACCCACCTTCCATCCATCCAACCATCCACTTATTTACTCATCCATCTAACCATCCATCCATCTATCCATCTGACCATCAACCCATCCATCCATCCATCCATCCATCCATCCATCCATCCATCCATCTATCCATCCATCCATTCACCTGTTTATTCATGACAGCAGAAAGCTCACTCAATGGCAACAATGCTTTCTTAGGATATGGACTTTGAGGCCCAACATGGGAATCTTTCAGGCTGGCTCCTGCTTCCTTTTAATGCCCCCTCCCCGCCATTCTTTGGGCACCCTCTCACTGTCTGACCCAAGTGTGTGTGTGTGTGTGTGTGTGTGTGTGTGTGTGTGTGTGTGAGAGAGAGAGAGAGAGAGAGAGAGAGAGAAAGAGAGAGAGAGAGTTTGATTGCAGAGACCACCGGCTAGCTGGGCCTGCTGTCCCCACTGGCCTTGTCCTGGGTGAGTGCAAGGTGGACTCCAGCCCCGCCGGAAGGCAGGTGGTGGGGTGCAGGGGGCCTCCATGTCTCCCCCTGCTCCACCAGGCAGCTTCTGACATGGCTCTCTCGGCAGCCGCCCCTCCCCCGTGGTGCCCCCCTTCCTCTTTTCACCCCATCTTCCCCAGGGGCAGCCAGCCAGCAAAAAGAGTCCCTGGGCAGCAATGATGAAGATGAATGTGTGATTGATTCAGCCCCCCCCCCCTTTCCCTCTGCCCTTCTGGTAGAAAATTAAAAGACCATTTGTTAAGGGGCGCAAGTCCTCAGGTGCGTCCTGAGGCTGGACAATTTGTCTCTGTGAAAAAGAAAACCATTATGAGAGAGGCTGGATGCAGGGGGAGGGCGGGCCGGAGGGGTGGCTGGGGAGGGGGGAGACCCTGAGGAGAACAGGGCTGGGGTAGGGGTGGGGGAGGCGAGACAATGGGTGTGTGTGGGGGGAGATGAATAGGGGAGAGGGAGGGAGAGAGAGCGTGCCAGCCCGGGGAGGGGGCTCCCGGCTGGAGAGGCTGGGGGGCGGGGGGCAGCGCTCGGGGCCGGGGGAGCTCATGTGCTCCGGCTCCAGAGCCAATTCCTTTCTCATGACCCTTGTCCGGGACCAGAAGGGCGTCCCCGGCTCTGCCGCCTTCCATTACGGAGCGTTTGTAAATGACTGTCTTGAAGGAGCGTCTGCTCTTTATAGACCCCGGTGGAGAAAGGGCTGGGAGGAGGAGAGGGGGTGTCCTGGAGCGAAGCCCCCCTCTTGGGGGTCATTAAGTGATTAGAAAGAAGGGCTAGTTCTCAGTGGCCATTCACACGAGGCTTGCATTTGTCACCGGCCAGGCGAGGCTATTATTTATTGTTTTTTAAAGGGTTGCTTCTCCCGGCTGTCTCCAGCCTCCCTTTGTGTGCTCCGCCTCCTCCAGGATCCAAAGCAAGGGGGGGGGGCGTCCCCTCCTGGACTCCCCCCCGTCACTGCCTCCCCCTTGTTCCTTCACCATCCACAACCGCACCCTGCCAGCCCTGTCCCAGCCCAAGGACTTTGTCAGCCTTGCTGTCTCTGACTCCGGGGGCTGTGCCTCACTCATGGCTGTGCCCCTACATCTGCCGGCACCACCTCGTTCTCTGCTTCTGGCAATCGGGAGACACGGTCCCCTCCCACACCAGATGGAAGGGGAAACTGAGGCTCAGAGCTCCCGCAATCACGTCGATGGTGGGAGCAGGGCTTGGGGCTTGGAGCTGGGGTCTTCAACCTCGTGAAGATGGAAAAAAATCCATCCTGCCCTAGGATTCTAGAAAGCTCTTTCATGTGGAAAGAGAAATCTGTGGCCCGCCAGGGAAAATATTTCAGTTTTGTCACCCAAGGGGAGAAGACGAAGCGGCCCCTAGAATTTGGACGTTTCTTCCTCTGCAGAAACCCAGCTCTTCCAGGGTCTGGGGGGCTAGCTGTCTTATAGTAGTGGCTGGCCCCTTCCTTCCTTCCTTCCTTCCTTCCTTCCTTCCTTCCTTCCTTCCTTCCTTCCTTCCTTCCTTCCTTCCTCTCTCCTCTTTTATTACTATTGTTGTTGTTGTTGTTGTTATTGTTATTATTCGTTCAGTTCTGGGGCTTGAATTCTGGTCCCTGACATTATCCCTGAGCTTTTGTGCTCAAGACAAGTGCTCTACCACTTTGAGCCACACCTCTACTCCTCCTTTTTAGGTTAGCTACTCAGGAGACTGAGATCTGAGTACTATGGTTCAAAGACAGGAAAGTCCATGAGACGCTTATCTCCAATGAACCACTAAAAAGCTAGACATAGAGCTCAAGTGGTAGAGCACTAACCTTGAGCAAAGGAGCTCAGGGACAGCACCCAGGCCCCAGAGTTCAAGTCCCAGGACTGGGCAAAACCTCCAAAAAAGTCTCCTGGGGTTTGAATTCAGCCTGGAAGATCTCTTTGAGTTGTTTTGCTCAAAGCTAGTGCTCTACCATTTGAACCACAGCTCTACTCCAGCTTTTTTTTTTTTTTGTCGGTCGTGGGGCTTGAACTCAGGTCCTGGGCACTGTCCCTTTGCTTCTTTGCTCAAGGCTGGCACTCTACCACTTGAGCCACAGCGCCACTTGCGGTTTTCGGGTGGTTCATTGGAGATGAGAGTCGCATGGACTTTTCTGCCTAGGTTGGCTTTGAACTGCGATCCTCAGATCTCAGTCTCCTGAGTAGCTGGGATGACAGGTGTGAGCCACGGAGACTCAGTGAATGGTCATTCCTTTAAAAACCAAAATAAAGAATCTAAAGGGGGAAAAAAAAATCACTTGCAGCTCTAAACAAGCACACAGTGACACGGAAGCCGAGCAGCAACCTTTTCTTTCTTCTCAGGCAGGGACCTTCTTATCACAGATGACGCGGCCCCGGGCGGAGGGGAGCGCTCTGTCCCCAAGCGTGGCCTCCATGTCCCCAACCCATTTCATGCTTCATACAAGCATCTGTGTCCCCGTGTCTCGGGGGATCCTCGCTGAGTGCCAGCAGTCCGCGGGTGTCGCCGGCGCTGTGCGATGCTAATGGCCACCCCACCCTCCTCTGGCTCTGTCACCAGCCAGGTGCCTGTGGGCAAGCATGATGCTCAGCCCTTCCTCTCAGACAGCTCAAGCTCAGACTTCTGGAAGTTTCTTTTCCTTATGCTATGCATGCCTATATGCCTCACACACACACACACACACACACACACACACACACACACACACACACACTCTGTCCCATTAACCTAAATTAGCTAATAAGATCCTTTTTGTGTCTGTATTTGTAGCCAACCCTTCCCACCCCCAGCTCTATTTTTAACTTCTTTAAACAGTCCCTCAACACTCATTTTCCCTAAAAGCCTTCCTGGCTTATTTTAGACTCAGAGTCAGCAAGCCACGGCCCCCGGGGCCATCCACCTGTCTTTGTAAATAAAGTTTTATTGGCACACAGCCAGGTCCATTTGTTTACATACGGGGTGTGTAAGCTGTTCTTGAGAAACCCAGGCAGAATGGAGAGACCTGGGTGGCTCAGTCCTCTTTCAGAAAACCTTGACAGACAGAGGCCCGTCCCAGTGCCATCGGCTCCGGGAAGAGCAAGCCTCTTTCTTCTCTCCTCTCTCATCTCCACAGTGAAGCCCCAATAATGCTGCCCAGGCCCCCATCTTCTCTGCCTGTCCTAAGACATCAGCCTCTTCCTGGGGTCCTGGTACCCTCCCCTGCCTTTGTCTCCCATAGTCCTCCCTCAGCACCCCAACACAGGCCACAGGTCACAGCACGCTGAGTTCAAATTCCCCACATCCCATTTGTTCTCCTTGGGGTCCCAGGCCCAGCTTGCTGGCCCTGCTCTGCCCTCCCACGACATCACGTGGCTCCCACGTGCCTGCCACGTGTGCTCCTATTCACACCATAAGGTCATCCTCACCCCCCAGGGCCTTTGCACTTGCTGCTGCCATGATCTGAGGGCTGGAGCACCCTTCCCTCACCCACATGGCTCTCCCTTTCCCAGTTGTCTGCTTATTCCAGAAATTCGTCCAAGCCCCTCTCAAAGTTCTTCTGCTATTTCGTTACTTCATTTGTCTCCCGTCTCTGAAAGATGACCACTGCAGTCCCCAGGGTGGAGGCCAGGGCCCAGGTTTGTACAGGAATATGTACAGGAGTGAATGCACAAGTGAATGTGGGAATGGATGTTTGCAAGGGCTGCTGGGAGTTGTCCACAATGGATGGAAACTGTCTATCCTGCAGCAGCCCGGCCTCCTGGAGGACGAGGCCCACTGCTCTCCCCTCCCCCCATCAGGTATACCCTTCTTCTTGGACCTAATTGAGATGGTGAGTTCCCGCCACCGGGCTGACAGCCAGCTCTGCCAGCCTCCCTGCCAGGCGCAGGAGGGAGAAAGCCGGCCCCCAGCTACGCGGTGTGCCGGCGGGCGGGAGGGGGCCTGGTTCAGCAGGAGGGAGCCCATGCGGTCCCCGCCATCCACTCTCACTGAAGCCCAGGTGTGGCAGCCTGTGCAGCACTGGCCAACGCTTCCTCTCGGTCTGTGCCATTTTTCTGCTCTGCATGGTGAGAACTTGAACAGATTTCAGCCTCAGCCTTGCTTGCACGCAGGCTGGAAAGATCTGCGGGTGGAGCTCCTGCACCCCAGCGGCTCCCACATGAAAAGCGGGGGACTCAGAGCCAGGCCTTGAGTGGCTCACACCTACTTCCGCTACTCCATGGCTGTGCACGGTGGGCAAGTTCCTTAACCCCTTGGAGAGCAGGTGGACTGGGGTGATGGTGTTGGCCACAGAGGCAGCGACACCCCCCCCACCCGCCCTCACTGATCTTCCTGACCCTTCTCTTCCTTCCCTCTTCCCTCCTTCCTTCCCTCCCTCCTTCCCTCCTTCCCTTGTTCTCTCCCTCTTTCCCCCTTCTTCCTTCCTTCCCTCCCTCTCTCCTTCCTTCCCTTCCTTCTTCCCTCTCTCCTTCCTTTCTTCCCTCCCTCCTTCTTCCTTCCTTTCTTCCCCCTTCCTTCCTTTTCTCCCTCTGTCCCTCCCTCTCTCCTTCTTCCCCTCCCTCCCTCCTTCCTTCCTTCTTGCCTGCCTGTCTATCCTTCTATCCATCTTCTTTTTTTAAATTACTAACCTTCCTTTTATGTCTCTATCCATCTAGTCAACAGTTCATCTTCTCTTCTTCCCTTTCTCTCCTCATTTCTTCTTTATTCCTCTTCCATCAATAAATCTAACTCTCTTAAGCTGGGTACAGGTGGCTCACACTTGTAATCCTATCTCTCAGGAGGCTCAGATCTGAGGATCCAGGTTCAAAGCCAGCCCAGACAGGAAAACCCATAAGACTCCTACTTCCAATTAACCAGCAAAAAGCTGGAAGTGAAGCTGAGGCTCAAGTGGTAGAGCACAAGCCTTCAGCAAAACAGCTCAGGGACAGACAGCTCACAGGGCCTGAGTTCAAGTCCCAGAATCGTCACCTAAATAAATAAATACATAAATAAATACAACAACTAGCACTGAGCACTCTTTGATAAACTTTTCTCCTCCCTCCTCCCTTCCTTACCTTTACTGTTTATTTAGCATCCTTGTAGCCACCCATCTGTTTATCTATCCACCCATCCATCTGTCTGTTTATCCATGCAGCATCCATCCATTTATCTTTCATCCATCCATCACCTGTCCATCCATCATCCATCCATCATCTGTCCATCCGTCTATCTATCATCCATCCATCCATCCAACCACTTATACCTTCCACAAACCATCCCCCTTGTACGCACCAGACTGTGTAGGCAGATGCAGTGGGAGAGGTCAAAGCAGAGCTGTACAGGGCATGCAGTAGGTGCTCAGTAAATGCTCACTCAGCCTGCTGTGCACAGGTTTCTGGAGGCCCTGTGCTGTCCAGCAGCGCGGCTGGCTCGGGACCCTGGCTGGTGTGTGGGAAGGAGATACGTAGGGACAATCCATTACCAGCTCCCCTTTACACTCCCTCACTGCTCCCTGGTCCATCTCTCCTCTGCTCTCCCACAAATTCTGCAGCGCCTATAATGCTCCAGCTACCCGGGGGAGCCATGCAAGGCCTCAGAAGACAGCTTCTCTGGAACCACAGCCCACGGGTCCCTGCCTGCCAGGTCTGTGGGACCACACGGCCCAACCAGGAGTGTGGGCAGCAGGAAAAATCCACGTGTGTGGCTTATGTCTTATTCTTTGGGGACACTGAATGGCGTTGGGGTGCTGGCTCCCCAGTCTAAATACTCAACCTCACCAGCTTGTGGGGGAAATGTTGTGGCTCCCCAAGTTAACTGGTGGCTGTGATTCCTTATCTTGAGATCCTTAAGGAAGCAGTGAGCCCCAAATCATGGCTAGACCATTCCAGAAGGATGAGGCCCCGTGCTGGTGGGACTAGGACTTTAGGAGATGGTTCCATTGCTCTGTGTGTGTGTGTGTGTGTGTGTGTGTGTGTGTGTGTGTCACTGTGTGTGTGTGTCACTGTGGTGTGTGTGTGTGTGTGTGTGTCACTGTGTGGCTCTGCAGTTCCTGTGTCTTTGTCTCTTTTCTTTTGTCTTTTTTTTTGGTCAGTCTTGGGGCCTGAACTCAGGACCTGGGCACTGTCCCTGAGCTCTTTTTGCTCAAGGCTGGTGCTTAACCACTCTGAGCCACAGCGCCGCTTCCAGTTTCCTGCTGGTTCATTGGAGATAAGAGTCTCATGGACATTCCTGCCAGTGTTGGCTGTGAACCTCAAGCCTTGGGCCTCAGCTTCCTGAGTAGCTAGGATTACAGGTATGAGCCAGGTATGAGCCTGGCTTTCTTAGTTTCTTTCATTCTGCTTTGGTTCTTGAAACATCCTCCTCTATGTACCCCAGTTTGGCTCGGAACTTGGGGTCCTGCAGCCTTAGCCTTGAGTGCTGGGATTACAGGCCTGCAGTACCCCACCCGGCAGCTTGCTCCATCCTTTGCCGGCTACCAGGGAGCCAGTGAGATTTCTCCTTGCTGACCGTCTGTCAGGTTGAGGAGCCCTGGCCCCTCAGGAGTCTTCAGCCCTTGCAAACCCCCATTTGAGAAGAGGGGCTGAGACTGCCAAGACGCTGAGCCTGCCGTCCGCCTTGCCTCTTTGTCTCTCTACCCTTGGGACAAATGTCTCATTCCCCAGGGTGTGAAGGGGAGAATTAATCACCCGGGGGAGATGAGTGAGCTTGCTGACTTGGCAGGGACAGACAAAGAGAAATAGGGCGGCTCACAGATCGCTTTGGTCCCCCATTAAGGGCAAAAAAAAAAAAAAAAAAGGGTGGTTTGCGATTACAGATGTGCGACACTGGAGGGGGGGGCTCCTGTTCCCCCCTTCCCTCCCCTCCCACTCCCTCCCCTTGCTGCTCTGTGCTTCCGGGAGACGTGGCTGCCCCTCCTCACCTGTCCTTGTGTTCCTCTCGGTTCAACATGGCTGTGGTGACATATCTTCTCTAAAGAGTGTGGAGGGGAGGGGAGGGGATCTGGTGGGCTCAGCAAATATTTACTGAGCAATTACTATAAGCCAAGCCCTGGGCGAGGCACACCATACTCAGCCCGGAGGGAGATGGGACCAGTGCCCTCCCCCCACATCTGCGCTTCTGTCCTCCCGTGAGCCAAACTCCCAGCAACCCACCGAGGAAGGAGTGGAAAGTTCGTTTTTAGGTTGTGGAGATGACCTGGGACGGAGAGTGAGCCCAAGAGTGAAGGCGAGAGAGGTGGTCTGCCTGGAGGAGATGGCAGGTGCCAAGGTCCTGGGGTAGAAATGAGCTTGGTCAGGTGTGTTGGAGGTGGCGAGAACCTGTGCATGTGGCTTGATTTGCAAACAGCACGCTAGAAGGTGGGACTGAGTTAAGACGGATTTTCTTCAGGTCCAAGATGGACACCCAGAAGGAAGGAGGAGCGGGGACCCACAGTGGGGAGGGCCATGGGGGACCAACACAACACAGTGGCTAACCGGGGCTGCAGAACGGAAAGACCTGGACAAGTCTTCCCGTGGAGGCACAGGGAGTGTGTGTGGGCCAGGCCCGCGCCTCGGCTCGGGCTCACCGTGACCAGAGCACAAGGAGGACAGATCGCTGCGATTCTAAGCCACTCACGGCAATCCTTAGCCTTGGATGCCCTGGGGACCCACTCAGCAGGTCCCGGGAGGAAGGGACGTCCGGGTGGGGGTAGCTCCCCTCCCCGACTTTCCAGATGATGGATGGGAGCTGAAGAAGGGCTATGGCTAGCTCAGACTTGCTCAGTGTCCCTGCAGTGTGGGGCTCAGCTTCTTCTAAGACAGAGAGAAAGAGAGAGAGAGAGAGAGAGAGAGAGAGAGAGAGAGAGAGAGAGAGAGAGAGAGAACAAGAGAAACCTTTCTAAGACCCACCCCCAGTGACCTACTTCTGACACCCCCTCCTCCCCGGTGGTTCATTCATTCAGGGACCCTTGGCGGATGGACCCACTGAGGAACTCCGATCCTGAGGCCCCGCCCCTGGCATGGCATCTGCGTCCTAGTCTTCAGCACGTGACCTTCAAGGACCTCATGACCTCAGGAAGCCTGTCATCCCCACACTTCCCCAAGCACAGACTTGAGGTGAGGGCCTTACCCCAAGGCCGATACAGCATGCCACACCGCCCACCAAGCTGCCTCTCACTGCTTCCTTCTTGTTACAGATGGGGAAACCAAGGCACAGGGAGTTTAAGGTTAAGGTGGAGCCTGTGGCAGGGCGGAGTGTGGCCTCCCGCTGTTCCCTCCCTCCTGTGGTCCATGGGACAGGCACAGCCCCCCCCAAGGGGACTGGGGGGGCTCTCTGTCCAGGCAAGGAGAGGCGGGCCAAAGCCGGTGCTGCCTCCGCATCCCTCCCCAGGTCCAGCCCAGTGGGTGCCCTTCCCATGTCCTTGACCCCATGAGCCGAGAGGTCACCATCTCATCGGTAGGACTCCTGCAGAAAGCCAGCACTGGTGCCCAATGCATCACCGAGTGGCGGTCACGCCAGCGCCAGGGTGTCATATCCATCCATCTTTCTCCAACCGTGGCTGTCACCAAGCAAGGAAGGCTGGGGGGGGGGCAGGGGGAAGATGGATGGGGCAAGGGGGGGCTGAGACGCAGGGGTGGGAGCGGGGAGCAGGGAGGGAGCAGAGGAGGAGGAGGGGGGAGAGGAAGAGAGGAAGAGAGAGAAGGAAAGGAAGGAAGGAAGGACCCGGGTAAGAGATTGTGGGAGAAAGGAGGAGAAGAAAGAGATGAGGGAGAGAGATGGGCAGGAATGGGAAGGACGGGTGGGCATGAGAGAAGCCCCAAAGGCAGAGGAGGAGGGCAGGAGAGGGAAGCCATGGAGAGATGAAAGGCAGAGAAATAGGGCTGGAGGAGCCCCATTTCTGGGAAGGGAGAGCAGAGGGACTGGGTATAAATCACAACTGCAATGTGGGGGTGCCTCTCAGCAGGTGGGCCTTCAGGACAGCGGCCCAGGCTGTCCCCAGTCCCACAGGGGGTCGTGGTCAGTGGGTAACCATCTTTGATCTTCATCAGCTCAGCAAGGCCTGCTCTCCTAGACCCCCCCGCACCCATCGGGGTCTAGAGGCCATCGAATGGTGTGGTGGGCAGCAAGGGGTTTATGGAACCATGTGAGCACCTAGCCCTGACCTGGGGTTCAGATCCAGAACCTATCGAGCCAGGGAGAGGCTCCTGGCCACTGGAGACGCGAGGCAGGAAGGTGGCGCAGGAAGGTGGCAAGGTAGGTGGGGGAGGAGCAGCTGGCCGGAGACCTTGGGGCTGACAGCATGGTGAGATTCGCTGATCAGGTTTTGGTAAGGCTCCTCAGCTCCTTGCTGGCAACATAGGTGATTCTCGGAAACAGGAAGCCACACATGCATTCCTGCTCCAGTCCTGTGTGGCTGCTTAAGAAACCGCCCCAAAGCTGACGTCGTGAGCCCTGAGTTCTTTCAGTTGTGTGAGTGGTGGGGCGAGGCTGGTTCCACACAACCCCCCCTCCCCCCGCCACGTGTCTGCTGAGGTGGCTCATGTGGCTGCCTCCACATCGTCACACAGCTCACAAAGAGGAAAAAGTTGAAGTGCTGGGCTTGGAACCGCTCAGAACACCCATGCCATTGTGTGCTATGAGACTAAAGCAAGCCCCAGGCAGGCTGTGAAAACATGTCACCTCTTTGGGGAGGATCGTATGGGGGGGGAGGGTCCATTCAGGAGCCCGCCTCAAAGGCGGTGCCTAACACCCTAAGTTATTCCTGTTGAGGAACGGCCTCTGATCCACCAGTGTTCCATCACTGTGACCACATGCCAGTGGGACTCAGCTTGCAGGGGTAAAGGTTCAGTCAGGCTCCCAAGTTAAGAGGGGTCGTCCACAGCTAGTCAGCTCCTTTCATTTGGTCTTGTGTGAGGTGGAATGGTGTGACATGGCGCGGTGTGGTGGGGTGCAGTGCGGTGTGGCAGGGGGAGCTTGTGGTGGGGGGCACTGCTTACCTGTGGCAGCCAGGAAGCAGGGAGGGAGAGGGAGGCAGCGAGCAAACATCTTCTCCCAACCCCATCTTGAAATGATGCTCATCTGTTTTCCTACTGTTGACTCGTGAGGAGTGAGTGATTAGAACCAGCACCCTCTCAAAGCCTGACAGCCACACGGGGCATGGGTCCTGGGAAATGAGGATCTTTCCCCGGGTGGGGCCTTGTTATTAGGGGCCATCTTGGAGCAGACATCTTGGAATCTGCCTTCAGCAACCACTGTGTTCTCTTCTGGCTATTTTCCAGTGCCATTGAGGATAAACAATAGTTGCTTAAACATTTTGACTTTCAGACTTTCAGAGATCGTGTGTGTGTGTGTGTGTGTGTGTGTGTGTGTAAGAGAGAGAGAGAGAGAGAGAGAGAGAGATGGTCTTGGTGCTTGAACTCTGGGCCTGAGCTTTTGTGCTCAAGGCTAGCGCTCTACCACTTGAACCACAGTTCCATCTCTGGCCTTTTTGGAGGGGGGTTCATTGGAGATAAGAGTCTTAGGGAGTTTCCTGCCCAGGCTGGCATTGAACTGTAATCCTCAGGCCTCAGCCTCCTGAGTATGGAGGGTTACAGGCAGGAGCCACCGGTGCCTGGCTTTTTTCGCAGGTTCTTGGTGTCACCCTCGAGGCCAGGGCAGAGTCCCAGAGTAGCCGGGGCATTTGCTTTGCTTTGGTGTCTGTCCTCTAGCA
Organism: Perognathus longimembris pacificus; assembly: GCF_023159225.1. Taxonomy (NCBI): domain Eukaryota; kingdom Metazoa; phylum Chordata; class Mammalia; order Rodentia; family Heteromyidae; genus Perognathus; species Perognathus longimembris. The sequence goes on along the minus strand of NC_063163.1, from coordinate 84,797,322 downwards.
GATAATAAGCAAGTGCAGACACTGCTGACCTGGGGTGTGGACGAGTCGGTGGCTGGGTTGATCAGGGTGTGGATGAGTCAATCACTGGGGAGAAGCGCCCAGAGGGGGCAAGGGTGGGTTGAAAAATTAGTACCTATGGAGAAAAGAGATGTTAGCTGCTTCCTTCCTCCCGCTCGTTCTTTTCTGGGTTGTATTTGGGTGGGATTGGAGAATTGGTCCAGAAATTTCCTTTCTTTGGCAAAACAACAACAACAACAACAACAACAACAACAAGACCTTAGTTCTTGCTATTTCTGCCAGAGGCTCAATACGTCCATGCATTTCCCACTTGGCCTTTAGCAGATTGAATTTCAAGTCTTAGGGTGCCAGGTTCTCTCAGCGCTGGGAGACAGGGTGTGAATGCTGGGGGCTTGCAGCCACACTGTGCAGAGATGCCTAAGGAGTGGATGGAAGGTCCCAGCATTGGTCTTGAGATGAGGCATTTTTATCTTTTATGTCTGAACAGAGGTTTGTTTGCCATGACAGAGTCCTCTCTTGCTGTCAGGGTGACATTCCACATTGGTCCCCAGCTCTGGCCCCAGCTCCTTGCCCCCTGGACCTCACTCCTTCTTTTGTAGCCCTGTGCAGGATGGGGTGACCTCCCTCCCTGCCCCACTGCTGCGCTCTGTCCCTGTGCCCTGGGGGATGGGTGGGGCTGAGATGGGAAAGGATGAAGGATTCTGTCCTGGTGAGAGTGATGCTCTCTGCTCCCCGGCTCCTGCTGGCGGAGGGAGCTGGGAGAAAAGCTGGGGTTCGGGAGGAAGACAAGAGGACAGGGCATCAAGGGAGGTCACTCCCATAGTCTCAGCCTGGCCATGGGGTGAAATAAAGAGAGGAGAGAGACAGAGGAAGGAGAAGAGGGAGGGCAGGGGAAGGGAAGGAGAGGAGGAGGAGGAGGAGAGGAAAAGGGAGGGCCCTCACCCAAGGCAGAGGAGAGAGTGCAAGGCAGAGGATTTGTTTTGAGCCTCTGCCCACAGTAGATGAGGCTTTGAAACCACACTCACACACACGTGCATGTACATGCACACACACACGCACACACTCACACACATACACTTCACCTCTACTGAGCTGTGGATTCCAGATCTTTTTGTGAGACTCTGGCTGTGCCTCTCACAGGGATGGCCACCGAGAGCATTTCTAACTAAAATGGCCCCAGAGGGCCTGCGTGGCAGTTGGACCGTGGAAATGGACCCTGATAGCCGGTGCCCCCTGCTGTCCCCTCACCGTGCCCTCATGCGCCAGCCCCCAGCACCTACGCAGGGGAAGAAATCAGACCCAGTGTTCACTGTGTGCTCCCCTCCCCCACAGACCTGGCACCCTGCGGCCTCTTGAGAGAGAGAGAGAGATGAGCACACACACACACACACACACACACACACACAGGCCTGGAGGAGACACAGCTCATGCTGGATGTACACCTCCCCTAAACACACAAAGACACAGGCTGTATACACACACACACACACACACACACACACTACAAGTAATCCTCACATGACTAATCACTCCATCGTGTGTGCGTGTGTGTGTGTGTGTGTGTGTGTGTGTGTGTCAGCACCCTCCTGGCAGGCACACGCCGGCCAGCCACCACTTGAATTAGCACCAAAGGATTATGGGACCCTGGGCCATTAATCTAGGTGACAAACAGGACTCAGAAGGCATATTTGCACCCCGAAATTGAAAAGATTAGGCCATATTTGTCAAGGATTGGTAGGGCTTTATCGCCTCCCCGGCAGATGCTGTTAAATATTCATGAGCTCTGTAAGTGGGAGAAACCCTAGCTAGACCGGACGACTTGAGCTGCTGAGGGAGGAGGGAGAGAGTTATCTGAACTCAGCAAGGGATGAAAGGTGTGGGGATTGTGCACCGGCTCCATCACGGCCGGGGTGGAGTCCTGGGCTCCTTTGTGAAGGAGGAGGGGGGCTCCAGTGGTCAGGCCAGGCAGAGGGGATGGGCAGGGGAGGACTCTTGTCTTGCTGAGTTGTGGGTCATTGTTTACCTGGTGCCCCTCTATGCACAGAGAATTCCCCAAGGGGTGCTCTGGCTTGGACACAGTCTCACCCCCCCAATCTTTTGGTATCCAGTCCCTTCCCCCCACTAGCACCAATGATCTGGGTGCAGTGCCCCCCCCCACACCTGTAATCTTAGCTACTCAGGAGGCTGAGATCTGAGGATCATGGTTAGAAGCCAGCCTGGGTAGGAAAGTCTGTGAGACTCTTATCTCCAGTTAACCACCAAAAAGCCTGAAGTGGAGCTGTGGCTCAAGTGGTAGAACACTATCCTTGAGCAGCAAAGATCAGGGATAGCACCCTGGCCCAGCGTTCAAGTCCCAGGGCTGGCATGTGTGCACGTGTGGAAAATGGTCTCAAACCCAGTGACGCCTGGCTGGGGTCCTGGAGGGTTCAATCGAGCTCTTGGTACCTGTATTCAGTAAGTACTCCATAATTACAGCTGTTGGGGTAGGAAGGCTGATCCTCAGAGTTTGTCTCTGGGCTCAGCGAAGTTGACAGCGAATTAGACAGTGAAGTTGTGCTGTTCAGTAGGGGAGCTCCTAGCCTCTATCAATCAATCTATCTATCTGTCTATCTATCTATCTATCTATCTATCTATCTATCTATCTATCTATCTATCTATCTATCTAAGTAATCTATCTATCTTCTATCTAAGTAATCTATCTACCTATCTATGTCTATTGTCAGTCTTGGGGCTTGAACTCAGGGCCTGGGTGCTGTCTGTGAGCTTTTTTGCTCAAGGCTAGTGCTCTACCACTTGAGCCACAGAGCCACTTCCAGTTTCCTGGTGGTTTATTGGAGATAAAAGTCTCACGGACCTTCTTGCCCTGACTGGCTTTGAACCGCGATCCTCAGATCCCAGCCTCCTGAGTAGGTAGGATGACAAGGGTGAGCCACCAAAGCCTGGCTTTTAGCCTTTAACTTAAAGTTACGTGAACTAAAATGTAAGAATCCAGTCCCTCTGCTATTCTAACTCAGATACAAGCTGCTCCCCAGTTCTGGGTCTGCCACGTTGGGGAGATGGGAAGGGCAGAGGGTTCTCTGACTGCAGAAAGAAAGTTCTAGCTGACACTCAGCAGGTCTCATCCCAGGAACCCCCAGGCTTTGGGGGGGATGGGGAGCTGGACTTAATTTACCTCTGGGAGGGTGCAAATGCCAAGGACATTTGTTACATTCTGGGTCAGACAAGGTGCTAGCAGATTCCCCCGAGGGGAGACCCGGTGGCGTGGGTGTGGGATTCCCACAGACCACCCCCACTGAGAGTCAGCATGAGGAGGGGGTCCCGGAATAGACACTCAGTCCCTAGCCTGCTTCCATGATTCGTGATGACGGAAAAGGGGGCGGGGTAAGAAAACCAGGAGGTGCTCATTCTAAACCATCTCCCCACTGCCAGCTCCAATGAAACCCCTTCCTTCTCACCTCCCCACGCTCCTCCAACCGGGACGGGGGGAGGCACCTGAAAGTAAACCACTGGCATTTGTATCTCCAGCTAGGGGATCCCCAACAAGACCAGTGTGTTCTGTATGTCTCTAAGCTGCCCGGGCCAGGGGCTCCGAGGGCCCAGATCTGCCGTGTTTCTCCTGTGGCCCCCTCTCCCGCACCCCTGCACCTGGCTGGCATGGGCTGCAGCGTCTGGGCAGGGGACTGACTGCAGCATCTGCTAAGCTGTTATTTCTCCCAGTCTGTTGAGGTTTAGCCACAGAGTCATGTCCCTGCTGGAGGGCAGGAAAGTTCACTGCTGAGAACAGGGAAGACCCAGTTCACAGAGGGAGAGGTCAGCAGGAGCCACGCCAGGGGTGCCCGCGCTGTCCTGGGGTCTGGTTCCTTCGATGCCTGCGAGTAGCAGGACACACTGCCCGTCATCCCCACCCAGCATGTCTTCAGGGATATCTGTCCCAAAGGCATTGAGACCCTTGGCATTCCAGAGGGGCGGATCTGATTGTGGCAGGTATGTGAAAGTGATTAGAGCTGGGTGTACTGGCTCACGCCTGTCATCCTAGCTACTCAGGAGGCTGAGTCTGAGGGCTGAGGTTCAAGGCCAGCCCAGGCAGGAAAGTCCATGAGACTCTTATCTCCAATGAACTGGCAAAAAGCCAGAAGTGGCACTGTGGCTCAAGTGGTAGAGTGCTAGCCTTGAGCAACAAAAGCTCACTGATAGCGCCCAGGCCCTGAGTTCAAGCCCCAGGACACTTGTGCATGTGCACACACACACAATCACAAAGTGATCAGAAACAAGTACTCAGTAGAGCAGGGAAGGAATCTACCTGCATTGAACCATTTTGTGTGTGTGCCACATAGTGGGAATCTGGTCCCTTCCCTTCCTGTGACACACGAGTGCTCTCGGCAGCAAAATGTACCTTGATCTATTTCTCCTGGTAGCCATTTGAACAACAACAATAACAGGAATCCATCATTTCCGTAGCGGGTGACGGAGGGCGGTGGGGGTTTGTTTTTCTTCTGGTGTGGACAGAAAGCTCTTTATTCTCTTCTTGTTTGGGAAGATCTCTGCCTGAGGAGCCCAGCCCGGCTACCCTGAGGGGAGGTCAGGCAGAGGGTTGGGGTGAACTGCTGGGAGGAAAAGTGATTGAGCCCTGGCTGGGCTTCTGGGCTTGGAGAAAGTGGTGTATTGTTTTGTTCTTCTCGAAGTGGAGAGAAGCTAGCCCCAGGCAGGTGGCTCATGCTTGTCATCCTGGTGAAGTAGGAGGCTGGGATTGGGAGGTTGGAGGTTTGAGGCCAGCCCAAGCATGCATTCGGGACCTCCTTCCCCTTCCACAGCTGGGTACGGTGGCACACCTATGTCACCCTAGCTTTAGGGAAGACTGAGATAGAGACGATGAATTCTAAGCCAGCCCAAGAAGACAGGTCTAGGAGACTTCATTTCAATGGAAAGAGACCAGATAGAGTGTTGCAGGTCTGTCTTCCTCACTGTGACAGTAAGCTGCAAATAGGTGGACTGAGGTCCAGGCATGTGCCTGGCCAGAAATTGAGACTTGGTCTCCCAAGATAACTGGTTGTCTTTCTCCTTCTGTGGTCCCACAGTGGTGTGCAGGGGCTGCACGTTTCACGTGTGAACCCATGGAGGATTCCCCACCTGGCTCTTGACCTTGAACAAAAGTCTCTTGGTCTCTGGGCCTCCATCTTCACCTCTGCAGAATGGCCATGGGTGAGCTCTCTTTCAGGACCTACAAAGATCCTGTGTTTCCATTTTTAGGCCGGGGGGGGGGGGGCGGGGGACACGAAAAGACTCAGGCTTGGGAGCAGAAAAATACCAGGGGCCCGATGCCCTCTTCCAGGAGAGCCATCTAGCCCAGCAAAGAGGGCGGCAGGAGTGGGGAGGGTGAGCAGCCGGGGAGTGTGGGGGGAAGGACAAAGGGGGCAGGAGCAGATGGAGACGCGCAGTCCCCGGTGGGACAGGACGGAGCAGGACTTGCTGGCCATGCTAGCAGCCCAGCGGTGTGGCGGACGGGGCGTGAGGCACCGGCAGACCTCCAGCTTTCTGCAGAGTGAGGCCGGGGAGCTAATGAGCACGAGAGGTGCAAAGAATGTCTCCGTGTTAATTCCCCGCTCCTCACTCAGGGGCCCGGCCAGCTGGTCAGCCGCCGGCTGGGGCTTCATGCCAGGCAGGCGGCGCCCTGCCAGCCTGTTCATCCACCTTGTGCCTGCTGCCTCTGGCCTTGGGCAGGTGATGTGGGGGGGGGGAGGGGGGTTTTCCCCGGTGGCTTCATCATGAGGAAGCAGACAGGAGCTTGGCCAGACAACAGCAGACACCCGGAGGTGCCGGGTTTTCTCTCTGCAGTGCCTTGGCATTGGGGACCTGGATGCTTCCATGTTTGGAGGTCACCCATGTGTGCTGGGACCTGGGCACCATCCTTGATCTCTGCTCACCAGGTGTCACCACTTCCCAATGGTCACAGACTCAAATTGGGTCCCTTTGGGAGAAGCCCTTGGTTATATGTTATATCCTGGTGTGCATACACACACACACACACACACACACACACACACGCTCGCGCGCACAGACAGATCAACTCAGGGGAGGCAATACCTCCTGCTCTTTCTAGAAAAGTAGAGACCACCCAAGGCAAGAGACACCCCCTCCTCCTCTGGAACAGCCAAGGTAACAGCTCAGAGGAAGCAAAGACCCTGACGACTTGGAGCCCCCTCCTCCTGCCCCTTGGGATGAGGTGGGTGACTCACCAGATGCCGAAAGGACTAAAAAGAGGGCTGCAGGAGCCCGCAGTGGGCTGTCAACTCCCAGGCCCTGTTCCTCGCCCTCTCACATGGAGAAGTGTGTGCTCTCCGCTTCTTCCTCCTCTTCCTTCTCCTTTCCCACTCCTCCTCGTCTCTTTCTTCCCCTTTGCCCGGGAAGCAGCCCTCTCAGCCCAGAGTGTGGGTTGGGGGGGCCTATAGCTAAGGGACTGTCCCTCAGTTTCCCCTGACATCTTTTCTCTTCCTTTCCAATAAATTTTGTCTCTGTTCCCACTTTGCCTGTCTCATGGACTCTCCATCTGGTAACATTCCCATTGGCAGCAGGCCTGTCACCCTAGCTACTTAGGATGCTGAGATCTCAGGATCCTGGTTCAAAGCCAGCCCTGGCAAGAAAGTCCATGAGACACTTTATCTCTAATGAACCACCAGAAAACCAGAAGTGGCATGGTGGTGCAAAGAGGTAGAGCTCCAGCTTTAAGCAGAAAGGCTCAGGGACAGTGCCCAGGTCCCGAGTTCAAACCCTGTAACTGACAAAAAATAAAGAAAGAAAGAAGGCTCTCAACTTCTTTTTTTTTTTTTTTTTGGCCAGTCCTGGGCTTGGACTCAGGGCTTGAGCACTGTCCCTGGCTTCTTTTTGCTCAAGGCTAGCACTCTGCCACTTGAACCACAGTGCCACTTCTGGCCATTTTCTGTATATGTGGTGCTGGGGAATTGAACCCAGGGCCTCATGTATACGAGGCAATCACTCTTGCTTCTAGATCATATTCCCAGCCCCTCAACTTCTTACTCTGTCTTCTTGCATCCTTTCCTTCAGTTCTCTGTCAGACTGAGACAAAGAACTGACCGCCAGACGCCCTGATGCCTTGTGCCCTGCAGGACACCAGGACTGCCCATCCGAGGCCAGCCCCCAGCCCCTCAGCCCCCCTCCACCCCCACTCTCTCACCAAGAAGATTTCCTGTTTGGATGTTTTTCCGATATGGAGCTCCAGATTTTCCTCTGCATCTACTTACATCGTCAGGGTCACTGTGAATGCACCATTCTGGAACTTGCTTTTCTCATTCTCACAACCTAGCATGTATGTGGCAGGGTGACAGGTGCATAGGGATATCTATAACATGTCCCCTGGTGTGTCAATTTACACACGTACACCCACAGATACCACCCACAAAGACACGCACACACTTGAGAGCAGCAGTTTTCTCTGAGGAGGACTGCTGTGCTGTGGGTTGGGGAAGATGACTGGACACGCTTAAGTTTTTTATTACACCCTTAGAGCTTTACAATTTTTTTCTTCATCCATTATCCATTTGTTTCTAACTTTAGATCTAATAAGACAGAGGCCCAGGATGTAGCTCAGAGATAGAGTACTTGTCTAGCATGTGCAAAGGATCTGGGCTTGATTCCCCAAACCACAAAATCAGAACTCAAACCCCAAACTAATAATATAGCGAATTCATAATCCACAATGTGCCCCCTCCCAGCCAGTCCTGGGGCTTGAACTCAGGGCCTTGGTACTGTCTCTAAGCTTTTGTACTCAAGGCTAGCACTCTACCACTTGAGCCACAGCTCCACTTCCAGCTTTCTGGTGGTTCATTGATGATAAGAGTCTCATGAATTCTGCTGCCTGAGCTGGCTTTGAACCTTGATTCTCAGATCTCAGCCTCCTGAGTAACCAGGATGACAGGCGTGAACCACTGCTCCTGGTACCTGTCAACTCTTGGGGTGAATGTGGTGCCTCTCATCCCAGGGTACCTGCCTCAGTGACTAGAGAAACACTGGGCCCTGGGCCACCTCCACCCATCCCTGCCCCTCTGTCCCCTCCCTGGTGCCTGCCGTGGACTCTCAGCCCCCCTCTGCTTCGGTGGAGTCCCCGGTCTCGCTGAGCTGGCCCCACTTGATGAACAGGTGACTGGGCTAATGAGGAATAAATGGGATGTACAGGGTGGAGGTGGCAGCTGGTGTGAGGCCAGGATGGGCTGGCTTTTCTGAAAATAGTCTCTGGTCACAAGCTCAATGCTCAGGGTCAGAGCAGGTGGGCACCTTGCCCTTCCCTCCGTCATCTCCTCTCCTCCAGCCACTGTCTCCTCCCAGGCCCTGTAGGCCTGGGCCTTGGATGGGTGTGTGCCCGAGGCCCCCTCCGTGCTGGGCAGTGGCATTGGTGCCCACTTCCCTGGAGGCTGGGGCCAATCAAGGAGCCACAGGGCTTCTCCTGAGAAGGGGATGGGTGGGAGGGTGGTCACATGACTGCATGCCCAAGTGAGATCATGTGACACTGCATGGGGGGGGGGGGGACAAGGGAAAGGCTGTGTAATAGAAAGCAGGGCAGGTGAGTGGGTCAAAAGAGGGACTTGAGGAGGCTGGGAAGTGGGAAAGACCAGGAAGGATGGGGGTGGGGAGGTAGAGGGCACAGGAAATGGAGAGGACCCACGGAGGGGGCCTGGGAGAAGAAGGAAGAAACCCAGGCCTCGAAGCAGAGGCACAGGAAGAGAGAGAGGAAGAAGGGACGTTAGTTGTAGCCAGGGGTTCTGGGGTCCCCATGGCTGTGTGACCTCCGTGTCCCTGATGCAGGACAGAGAGGAACAGACCTGCCTAAAAGGTGGATCTCCATAGTCAGGACGTGGTGGCTGTGGTGGGGAGGGGGGAGGGGGGGAGGGGGCTGGGAGCCTGCCGTACCCCCACCATGGATCCCAGCCCTCCCCCGGGGGGTGGCTAGAGATGTTCCCTCTGCCGGCCAGATGCCCTGCCACTCACACACACACTCACGCATCGCATTGCACCCACAGCGCAGGGATCCCTGGAGACAAGTCACCTCTCCTCTTCACGCCCTGAGCTTCTCACTGCATCCAGCGGGCCTGAGGACCGACTGGGGAACGCTCAGCCTGCTCCCCTCGGAAGCACCTGGAAATGCCCTGCCCCACCATGTAGAAGAAGCAGAAGTACCCCCCACCCCCACCCCTTGCTCCCTGCTTGATAGTCTCCCTGTCTGGGCCTGTCTTCTTTCCCATCCATCATGTTCCTCCCGCTCCCTCTATCCTCTCTCTTCCTCACTTGGAGCTGCTCCCCTCCTAGCTCCCCCTCCTTTCACCCCAACACAAACAGCTTCCCCCCAAGATTCCCTGAGCAAGCTGGTGATGGAGAGAGAGGTTTCCATCTCCAGCAGCCTCAGCCTCAGGTGGGGGTGGGGAACAAATTCCCAGCAGCTTTCCACAGGCTCCAGCACCCTTTCCACCCCCCCTCCCCCCAAGCCTGGCCACTACACACCAATTTAATAGTGCTGGCTCCCAAACCCTTTTCGTATTTGTGTTTGATATTCACATGATTTAAAATTGTTCCAGAAGGGTGTCAGGGTGAGGCTGCCACCTTGTCTCCTTCCCACCCCCTCTCCTGGACACCCACAGATCCTGTCCCTCTCAGAGGAAGAGCTTGCCACCCACCTCCAGACCCTGGGGTGCCCCTCAGCACCGTGGAACTGGACTGCTTCTGTTTCCAGAGGCCCAAGGGGAGAATTCCTCTAGCCTGTACAGGTGAGCTCTTGTTCCAGAACTTTTCCCATCAGCCTCCTGGCCTCTCCCACCACAAGCCAAGACTGGAAGAACTACGGTTTTCCTTCCACACCCTCGTCTTTCTGATTATAAAAAGCCATATCTACAAGACTTCATGGAATCATGGAAGCAACTTCACCACAGGCAGAGAAGTTCAAGGCCAACGCTGGCAAAGGTCAGTCCGATTCTATCTAAAAACCAAACAAACACAAGATTGCCTTTACCTGATTTATATAACAGCAATCCCTTTGTATATCACCTTTATAATAACAATAAACAAAACAAGATGAGGCTTAAGGGGTAGAGCACTTGCCTAGCACCAATGAGGCCCTGGGTTCCACCGCAGTGCCTTAAGTTAGCAGAGATGTCAAATTGTACAGTGGGCTGGGAAGAGGAGAGGTAGAAAGGTGGGCATGGGCACAGGGAAGACACTGGTAATGTGATCATGTTTGAGACACAATGCTTCTTTTTCTATTGGTTGTGGAGCTTGAACTCAGGGCCTGGGTATTGTGCCTGAGTTCTTCAGCTCAAGGCTAGTGCTCTACCACTTGAGCCATAGTGCCCCTTCTAGTTTTCTGATGGTTCGTTGGAGATAAGAGTTTCAGGGGGCTGGGAATATGGCCTAGTGGCAAGAGTGCTTGCCTCATATACATGAAGCCCTGGGTTCAATTCCTCAGTACCACATATATAGAAAACAGACAGAAGTGGCACTGTGGCTCAAGTGGCAGAGTGCTAGCCTTGAGCAAAAAGAAGCCAGGGACAGTGCTCAGGCCCTGAGTCCAAGGCCCAGGACTGGCAAATAAATAAATAAATAAATAAATAAATAAATAAATAAATAAATAAATAAAATAGCTGTTTAAGAGAGAATTGTTTCATTGAGAGGAGGGAATGAAGGAGGAGGTAACAAATAGTACAAGAAATGTAATCCAATGCCTAACGTATGAAACTGTAACCTCTCTGCACATCAGTTTGACAATAAAAAATTAAATAAAAAAAAAGAGTCTCAGGGACTTTTCTGACCTGGCTGGCTTCAAACTGTGATCCTCAGATCTCAGCCTCCTGGGTATCTAGGATGACAGGCGTGAGTCACCAGTGCTTGACTTGGGATACAATGTGTCTTAATGACTTCAACAGCTGGCCAGTCTCTTCTTTAGCATCTTGTAAGTAGCTAATCACCCCACACAGGGATTTTGACAACTTTGTTTTGTTTTGTTTTTGCCAGTCCTGGGCCTTTGACTCAGGGCCTGAGCACTGTCCCTGGCTTCCTTTTGCTCAAGGCTAGCACTCTGCCACTTGAGCCACAGCGCCACTTCTGACCGTTTTCTGTATATGTGGTGCTGGGGAATCCAACCCAGGGCCTCATGTATACAAGGCAAGCTCTCTTGCCACTAGGCCATATCCCCAGCCCCGGATTTTGACAACTTTGTTTCTTCCTTTCAGAATGCTAAGTTTCTACTTCTTTTCTGGTCTTATTACCTTGTTGCCCTACATACAACCTGGAGGAGTGATGCTGAGCTAGAGAAACTTCACCTCTATGCCCACTTGCAATGGGAGTTTTATTTTTTATTTTTTATTTTTTGGCCAGTCCTGGGCCTTGGACTCAGGGCCCGAGCACCGTCCCTGGCTTCTTCCTGCTCAAGGCTAGCACTCTGCCACTTGAGCCACAGCGCCGCTTCTGGCCGTTTTCTGTATATGTGGTGCTGGGGAATCGAACCTAGGGCCTCGTGTATCCGAGGCAGGCACTCTTGCCACTAGGCTATATCCCCAGCCCCTGCAATGGGAGTTTTAAGCCTTGCACTAGTAAGTGTGCTGCTTGAGCTTTTAGAAGAACCGACACTGACACCAACCGCATCAGACATGCTTATGGTGCTCCTCCTAGTTTCTTGGCTTCACCTGCTTCCCAGAGTGTTTGCTGGCCTCAGCCAACTCCATGTGGGCAGGTGCCTTCTGCTGATGCCCAGGGCCGAGCCACAATGGGCCCAGTGCCCCTGGCTTGGCTGTCCTTTGTGAACCTTTCATTATAGGGCATGGCTTCCCAATGGGACTGCATAGTTTGATTTAAGAAATACAGGGGAAGGGCCAGGCACCAGTGGCTCATGCCTGTCATTCTAGCTGCTCAGGAAGCGGAGATCTGAGGATGACAGCCCAAATCTAACCCAGGTAGGAAAGTCTGTGAGACTCTGGTCTCCAATGAAGCACTAGAAAACCTAGAAGCCGAGCTATGGCTCAAGAGGTAGAGCATTAGTCTTTGAGCACAAAAATCTCTGGGACAGCGCCTAGGCCCTGAGTTCAAGCCCTAGGACTGGCAAAAACCAGGGGAGTAAATCCAGAAGGTGTGTGTGTGTGTGTGTGTGTGTGTGTGTGTGTGTGCATGCGTGCACGCGCACGTGTGTGCATAGGCGTGCATGTGAGCATGCGTGCATGTAGGCTGGGCTGATGTATGGCCTTTCTCCCTAACGAACCCCCCAGTCCAGTCCTGTAGGCCTTACTGGCCAGACACCCTGCTGAACTTCCCCAAGGAGCTGGCAGCAGCAGGGCTATGGGATCGTCTCTCCCTCCTTCTGAGAACGCTGGGGCTTACATGGCTACTTTGTTCTAAGAAAGCCTGCATGCCTGCGTTCAAGGGCAGGCTTCGTGGGGCGCACCCCACCTGGGGCGCAGGCTCTGGGCAGGTGGGCAGGGCCCTTCTCCATGCACAGGGGCGCACCCTGTGCCTTGGGCTGCACCGGGTAACTCACGCAGCCTCTCTGCAGCAGTGGGAGGTGAGGGGGGGTGTGGGGTGGGTGGCAGCTCTGAGAAGAGTGTGCAGGGGTGGAAGGGGTGAGGGAAGAGTGCAGAGAGGGAGGTAATTAGGAGCCAGGCGGTATCACAAATCCCCCAGCCATGCTCACACCCAGGGAGAATGATCACACACTTCCCCCAGCCCCGACAAGTGTGAAAGTCCTCACTCCATCTCCACTAGAAAGACCAAGCCTCTTGTCACCACCTGGCCGCCCCGCCCCCAGCCCGGAAACCCAGCGGGCCGTGAGGTCATTGCCCGCCCGCACCCGGCCTCCCTCCAGCCTCCCTCCGCGCTGGCCTGGGTCAGGCAGCTGTGACTCTGAGGTACAGACAAGCAGGGAGGTCGCGGAGGTGAGGAAGATTTCACCATGGCACCCAATCAAAGCCGGGCAGATTTTAACAAGCCCGCCGCTGCCGCCAAGGCCAGGCCTCATCAGAAGTGGCAAAGCTTGCTTCCCAAGGTTGAAAAATTAGTCCCCAAGGAAACTGGAAATTAATATGGGCTGAAGGGCTCCTGCGGACCAGGGATGAGGCGTGTGCGATTTCTCAAGAAATCCTGACATTTACTAGATGAGGAGGTAGAGGCCCAGAGAGGCTGTGCTCTTGGCCTGAGGGCGCACAGCTCTGCAGTGGTAGAGGTGAGATGGCCTGCCCCATTCATCATGCTGCTAACCCTTGGGGATGAGTGCTTAGAGGTCTGGGGGTGGCGGTGGGGGAGCTGTACAGAGGTAAAACAGGAGTGGCAGCCACCTCTGGCTGGGACAGCTGCCTTTTGAACCAGTGACTTAGTTGGGTTTTTTTTGGGAGGTGGGGTTGGGGAGTACTGGAGCTTGAATTCAGGGCCTGGGTGCTGTCTCTGCTTTTGTTTTTTTTTTTTTTTTTTGCTGAAGGCCAACACTCTACTACTTGAGCCACACCCCCACTTCTGGCTTTTTAGTAGTTACTTATGGATAAAGAGTCTCAAGGATTTCCCTGTGTGGGCTGGCTTCAAACCGTGATCCTCAGAAGTCAGCTTCCTGAGTAGCTGGGATTACAGGTGTGAGCTACCAATACCAAGAGAGAGTGAGTCTTATCATTTATTGTTGTTGTTGTTCTGTTTTGTTTTTAGTGTAGGAGATGGAACCCAGGGCCTTGTGCATGCCAGGCAAGTGCTCTACCGCCAAGCTACATCTCTAGCCCTGGCTCATGCTGAGAGACGGTTCTCCTTACGCAGTCTAGGCTGTGGCCTCACCCTGGAGACCCTCCTCCAGAGTGCTGGGATTACAGGAGTTTGGGATTACAGGCATTCACTTTGGCATTCAGCTGGATAACACTTCTAAAGACAGACCTCTGGGCAAGTCTGCAACCTTCTATGCACTTAGCTGCTGTGCTGTCAGATTCACCGGTGTGCACACGGGGCCTGCTGCCTTGGTGCTGGTCATTCACCCCCAGGTGGAGAGCCCCGGGGACATTGGGAAAGGCCTGGGGGTTGGGGGGGGGGCAATGCTTTTCCTTTGTCCCTTTTGTCCCCTTACCTCCTCTACCCCACCCCCTGGCTCTCAGTCCCAGGGATCTTCAGAGGGAACTGTGTGCATGTGAATGGACCTAGGAAAGAGGGGGAAAAATTAAATTTGGACAAAAGCAGTGGGGGAGAGAGGCAAGGGGGAAGGGCAAGCCGACTACGCATGCATATATATGTATAAACACACATATGTGTATATGTGTGTGGTTCCATAAGAACACGTGTGTCCATGATGAGAGTGTGTGTGTGCATGTGTGTATACCTGTGGGGGCACCTGGCATATGTGTCTCTGTGTGTGGTTCTAGTCAAGGAAATACAAGTGAGCGCCGCCTGTCACACACGTGAGCCCTCACTCATTCCCACAGGTCCAGGGGTGCCCTAGTGTCTGTGGATTTGCGATTCTGTGCGTGTGAATGTCTACTCTCTTCTCAAAATGGTGCACCCCAGTCTCTCTGGACCATTTTTCCTTTGTTCCCATCTCCCCCACCTTTTTCTCCTTTTCCCAGGTGAGCTGATTCTGGGGTGGCCACCTCAGGTGGGCCCCTTTGTTTCTGGCTAGGGGCATCCTCAGCAGGTGGGAGACAGCTTTACTCCCCCCTGTTGAGCCCCAGTGTGTGGGAGCAGGCTCTTCCCTAATCCCCCCCCCCCCCATTTACCTGTGGTGTGAGAACAAAGGAGCTTTGTGAGCTGGTGATCACATTCCTGCCCTGTCCAACTCAGTTCAGAAACCAGGACAGTCGGGATGGGGGGGGGGGGGTTGTTGGGCAATTTCGGCTAACCTCAGTTTTCTCTTGTGAGAATCAAGGGAAGGCAGGGAAGCAGGACTCCCCAGAAGGGCTGATTGTTAATGCGGCTAGGTAGGATTCTGCTCTTCATTTCAGATTGGGCACGCTAGTAAGAATTGCTGAGAACCTGGTACATGCCTCCTTGCCCTCCCCCCACCCCACCACTGGTTTAAAACTCAGAGATGAACAAAGGAGGCAGAGAGGAGGGGAGCTGGACTGGGCTTCAGTGCGGGTTGGGGATGGGAAAGTGGGAGGTTTGAGCAGGTGCTGGTGGGAGGGAGGGAGACCTCACAGACAGGTGGTGTTGGGATCTTTCAGAAGGGTGGTCCAGGATTAAGGAATAGCTCTGACTTGCTCCAGAAGACCCCAGAGCTGAGAGCTAGCCTGGGTGCTGTGGGCTACTATTGGTTATCTTTGTATTTTTTATGAGTCCTGGAGCTTGGACGCAGGGCCTGAGCACTGTCCCTGGCTTCCTTTGCTCAAGGCTAGCACTCTACCACTTGAGCCACAGTGCCACTTCTGGCTTTTTTCTGTTTATTGGTGCTGAGGAATCAAACCCAGGGCTTCATGCATGCTAGGCAAGCACTCTACCACTAGGCCAGATTCCCAGCCCCATCTTTGTATTTTGACTTGGTCCTCAAAGTTGTATCTTTTTTTTTTTTGCCAGTCCTGGGGGCTTGGACTCAGGGCCTGAGCACTGTCCCTGGCTTGGCTTCTTTTTGCTCAAGGCTAGCACTCTGCCACTTGAGCCACAGCGCCACTTCTGGCCATTTTCTGTATATATGGTGCTGGGGAATTGAACCCAGGGCCTCATGTATACGAGGCAAGCACTCTTGCCACTAGGCCATATCCCCAGCCTCAAAGTTGTATCTTAATGTCACCATGGCAAACATGCCTTGTTCCCAAGTCCTGCTGTTTCTCCAGCTTCCGTCTATCCATCTTCTCTTCACCCACTGTTCCCACAGTCTGTCATCCTCCAGCCTGCTGATCTGCCCACCACCCACACCCCTCTCCTCACTCCTCTATCATTCCACTGCCTGCTCATCAAGCCATGTACACATGCTACCATTTTCCCTTCCAACTGCCCATCTTCCATCTACTTGTCCATCTGTGAAATCACCTATCAATGCTCCCATCCATCTACCCACTTACCTACTCACATGCCCACCAAGCCATACTCCCATCCATATACCTACCCACTCATCCATCCTTCCATATGCCCATCCATCCACCCACCCAACCATCTACCCAGCCCAACCATTCATCCATCTACCCATCCATCTAGCCATCCATCCATGCATCTAACCATGCATATATTCATCCATCCACTCATCTTTCCATCTATGTATCCATCTACTATCCATCCATACATGTATGCATCAATTCACCCATCCAGCCATCTTTCTATCATTTGTCCATCCACCCATCCATCTACCCATCTAACCATCCTTCCATCCTCTGTCCATCCAACCATCGATCCATCCAACCATCCACCCACCTTCCCATTGCCTGCTCTGCAGCCTCCTGTCTACTTATCTACTTCCCATCCACCCACTTCCCATCTACCTGCAAATCCAGCCGTGCCTGATCATAAACTCATCTGTTTACTAATACAGGTAGAGAGGGACAGCCCATTGGCGGTATCTGTACAATCATTTGTAGGTGATACAATGACACGAATGCTTCTTGTACACTTCTTGTCAGCCTTCTGTCTGTGCTGGTAATTTTGTATGGCCCTCAAATGATGTACTGAATATCCAAATGGCTCTTGGCAGGAAACAGGTTCTCTACCCTGAATCCACCACCAGCTGCCTACCCACCCATGTGCTGACCATGTCCTACTCCTCCCCCATCAACACTCAGTCCTGGACTACCCATCCCCATCTGTTCAACCAACCACTCAGCCACCCATCACAAACTCAACCACCACTTGCCTGGAGTCCACCCATCCAGCCACCTGCCCAGCACCCACATTCCTGGCCACACACCCAGCAGGCCAGGCCAGGCCCATGCTGGGGGCTTGAAGATCTTTCACCACCCAACCCCCACTCCAGCACTGCACAGGAGGCCTGCGGGAGGGAGGGGCAAGATGGTAGGCTGAGGGAAGGGGCAGCAATTCCACTTCAATGCCCCTCAAGCGGGGAATGTGGGGAACAGGAAGGAAAGGGGAGGAGAGGGAGATAGAGGTAAGTGAGAAAAGGATGAAGAGGCAGAGAAAGAGAGACAGGGAGAGAGAGAGAGAAGAGAGAGAGAAACAGAAAAAACAGAAGGAAGGGGGAGAGGAGAGGAAAGAAGAGAGAGCGGGAGAAGGGAGTGGTGGAGAGAGACACATAGGAAAGGAGGGAGGGAAGGCGACAGAACTGGGGGTGCAGCTCAGTGGTAGAGCACTTGCCTGGCAGTCACAAGCTCTGAGACAGGTCCCTAGCACCTCAAGGGGAAAAAGCAGGGAAGCAGGAGTGAAAAAGAAGACTAGCATGTGCACCTACTTAGTAACTAGGTTATATTCAATACTAGGTTAGGTCATACTGAGTACTAGAATATACTTGGTACTAGGTCACACTGAGTACTAAGTCATACTGAGTACTAGATTGTGCTAAGTACTAGGTTATACTTAGTACTTACTAGGTCATACCAAGTGAGTCCTAGGTCATACTTACTGCCAGGTCCCACTGAGTACAAGACTGTAGAGTCCCTGTGGGACCTGGTCGCTGGCATCTCATCATGCTGCCTTGTTGGCAGTCATCTCGGTGGCCTCCCTGAAGGGGAAATCCTGCAGTAGCAGCCAAGGGTGGTCTCAGTGCTGGGCCGTTGTTCGGTGTTGGGTGATGGTACCATGGCAGGCTGCAGCAGTGCTGGAATGGCTTTTTTACTCCTCCCTTACCCTGTGGGCACCTGCAGCTCAGCCCAAGGCTGAAGGAGGAGGCAGATGGCAAGGAGTGTGAAACACCTTCACTTTGGCTTGTTCTGAGCCCTTACCTGCCCCTGTGCAGGCCTTGAACCCGTGTAGGCAGTGTTATTCCCAGCCTGCTGTATGGGGAGACAGCCCAGGAGGAGAATTTGAAAATACTTGGCCCACGTCCCTGTGTGAGAAAATGGTGGCGAGGGACTCGAAGCCAGCTCATGTGGTTCCAGAGCTCCGATGCCTCAGCGTCCCAGGAAGACCAGGCTAGAGACCTGGGCTATTCTCTCCTGGCCGTGAGAAACCACAGATAGCTTTGCACAAAGCTAAGATCCAATCCCGTCTGAGCATCACAACGATGATGTCCTCCTTCTTTCTAGGAAGAAGAGCCTTGCTTTTAAACCTTGGGTGGGGAGCCTCCAGAAGAAACAAGACCTTTCCAGGCCACGAGGAGGGCTTCCTGTCTCAATAAAGAGGAGTAGAGGGGAGGGAGAGGGGAGGAGAGAAGGGACCACACACAAAAATTAACACAACAAAACCCTGAAAAAAAATCTCAGCTTCAAGTGGAGCAGAGCTATGCCCCAAATATCTGCATTATTGATAACAATTACAATTATATTTTATTTTTCAATCGTGGTAATTATTGTACATTAAATCATTAGCATTCATTATCCCTACAATGTGTAATTAGGACAATGGTGGATAGATTGCTCTTGACTGTAATGAAGTTTTTATAATTGTAATTTATTGGCATCAAATTACCTTTCTTAAAATGGATCTGAACATCACACTCTTAATTCTGGGGAGTGGGGGTGGCAATTATTTTTAATTAATGTTTCTTGTTTGGGCCACACAGGGGGAGCTGTCCGACCAATCCACTTCCCTGTGTCTACAAGGAAGTTAAGCAAGGCGATCGGAAGCCGTCCTGAGTCGGTCATCTGTCACAAAACACTTCCATCCTGGTCCCCACCCACCCCCTCTCCTCCTTCTGAGCCCCAGCCACTGGGGGAGGAAATGCCAACCATTTACCAATGCCATTAGCTGCCAAGGTAAGAGCCGATGACGCAGGTTATTTAAACCAATTAATTGCTGAGTGTGAGGAGAATATATTTTTCTCCTTCAAAAAATGGCTGAGTTAGAGCCAGATGCCAGTGACTCTTGGTTGAGTTGATCTTACATTTGACCTCAATAGATCTAAGATCTATTATTGATAGTGATTTTGATCTATTGATCTTGCTAGATCTATGATGCATTGATTTTGACCTATTGATCCCAATAAATCTACAGTCTATTGATAAAAATCAAGCTGATCTTGATCTAGCGATTGCAATCCATCTATGATCCATTGATAATGATGAAGTTGATCTTGATCTAGTGATCTCAGTCATCTAAGATCTATTGATAATGAGGGGGTAGCTCCTGGTGTATTGATCTCAATAGAGCTTTGATCTATTCATAATGATAAAGTTGATCTTGATCTATCCATCTCAGTGATCCATAGATAATCATTGAGTTGTCTCTGATCTATTGATTTCAATAGATCTATTGGTCTTGATTGAGTTGATCTTGACCTATTGATCTTGATCGATTGCCTCTCAGTTTGATCCTGGCTTTCTAGTAAGGGGCCTTGGGCTTTGCTGATGCTGGAAGGAAATAACTGCCTATTCCGAGGTTCTGAGCTCTTACTGCCCACAAGGGGAGCCAGGGAAAGGCAGCTCCTCCCTGCAGGGGCATGTTCTCATTCTGGGCTGAATGGGGGTCTGGCGTGGCATCCACGGGGGGAGAGGGCTAGTGTGGCATCTGGGTGGAAGCCTGGTGGGAACACGTGCCTCTCTGTGTGAGGGCCTTGGGAAGGCCCCACTGTGGCCTGGGGCACACAGGTTGGTAGAGGCAGGGGCTGAGCTTGGACCTGTGGTCAGGACTCCAGAGGCTCTGTCCAGTTATGAAAAGCAGTACTTTGGGTCCATAAGGAATTTACCAATTGTAGAGAGGAGCTGGCTTTCTGGTTGTGAGGATCTGAGGCAGGCGCTGAGCTTTCAGCACCATGGACAGAGGACAGGCACAGCACAGTGGCTGTGTGCATTCCCCCAATGTCCGACCTCTGAGACCCGCCTTCTTCATTCTAACCTCTGAGCACTGGAAACCCGTTCCTTTCACATTCTTTATCTGGGATCTTGGAATCTTATTCTACCCTTGCTGTCCTCAGGCCAGGAACATTTTTCAAAAGGTCAACCACAGAGTTGTTTTTGCAGACGCAACAAAACCTTGTTACAGATAAGGAATTCAGCTCAGAGAGGTTAAGGGACCTGGCTAAGGTCTCACAGCTGAGATTTGAACCCTGGGCAGGTGAAGAGCTCCCGCTTATAAAATTATGCCACTTAGGTTTAGGGGCTCAGCTATGAGCACGACCAGAAGCAACCATAACAGCACCAGCATAGTTTACATCAGTGTCATTCATTCCTTCTCCTCTTCCTCCCACTGCTTTCCAGAAAACGGCTCTCGACAGAGGACAGGTAGGCTCAGGTGGCCCAGAGGCGGCTTGGGGTGCTGTTCTGGGAGGCTGGGAAGCCTGATGGGTGGCTGAAGGCCCCTGAGCCACTACATCATCAGGTTTTGATTTTATGTGTTTTACTTATGTAATATTGAAGAATCGAACCCAGGGCCTCATGCATGCTAGGCAAGCACTCTACCACTAAGCCACATTCCCAGCCCAACATCAGGTTTTGAATGTCACAGGTAAGATGCCAGGAGCTGCAGAGGGCAGAGGGGAGGGGCTTCCAGGCAGAAGAGCTGGGGAAGGGCATCATGGGGCAGACCCTCAGTGCCCACAAGGCTGGGGTGGTGTTCTGGCCACCAGGGAGACACCAGAGGCTAGGCGGCCTTCTTCCTTCCTCTTCTTCTTCCTCTCCGTCTCCTCCTCCCCCTTCCTCCCTTCCCCCTCTTTCTCCTTTCCTCCTGTCCCTCTTCTTCCTCCTGCACTCCAAGCCCCCCATTCTGGAATAATTATCTGTTCATAATTCATCATCATTAGCTATCTCATTGTTAGAGACACAGGCGCAGGTGATCCGTCTCCCCCACACTCAAACTCCAGGCTTGGATTTGGGTGGAAACTGAGGCAGTGTGCTATTATGGGCAGGAACAAGAAAGGAGGAGGAGGAGGAGGAGGAGGACAAAGCAGATGGCAGCGGAGGAGGGCTGAAGGTACCCCAATCCCCCCCCCCCAAGCACTTAGGAATGGGGGAGAAAATCATTCTTTCTTCACTGGGTTGTCACGAGGGTTAAATGGAATAATCGAGATGAATGCATTTAGCAGCGCGCCCGGCACATAGTAGATGCTAAAAAAAGTTCATTTCCCACCTCCTTTAATTAATGAATCTCTATATTTAAAATGGGGTCTGTGGCTTCCGGGTGGGAGCAGGGGCTCCGGGCAGAGCCGGCAGGGGAGGCGGAGGCAGGAGATGCGGCAGCACGCCTGGCGGGGTAAAGGTGGGCACTGGAGACTTAATTTCTCAGCAAAAGCTGCAATTTGCCAGCCCTTTTAATTATTATTTTTTATTAGAGACACAAATTAAAAATAAACTGTGTGTCTCAATCACGGCAGGGATTGAAATTGTTCCCTAATTGTTATCTTTGAATCAATCTAGCTTCCATTAGCTCCGCTTCTCAAGGTATAATTGAGGTGCATGTGTGTCTTGAGCACACACATAGATGATGCACACATGCCAAACAAGCATGTGTGCCTGTGAATGTGCACGGGTGCACACACCACACATAAAACTGCACGTGTGTGTGTGCGTGCATGTGCAATATCTCTTCTAAATTTCAGTTTCTCTTTTCTTGGCTTACGACTTTGAGAGACCCAGTATGGCAGTGCCTCCCTGCAATCTCAGCATTCAGGAGGCCAAGGAAAGAGGATGAAGAGCTTGAAGTCAGTCTGAGCTACACAGCTAGACCCAGAATTGGCAGCCACAGACCCCTGAGGGTCTGTAGTAGGTGGAGGATTGACGCACCAACCTCCTCTCCCACCAACAGTTCTAAGGTCTCCCCTAACATTGTTTTATTTTTTATTTTTTGGTCAGTTGTGGGGCTTGAACTCGCGACCTGAGTGCTGTCCTTGAGCCTCTTCATGCTCAGGTCTAGCACTCTACCACTTGAGCCACAGAGCCACTTCGGTTTTTGAGTGGTTCATTGGAGTTAAAAGTCTCATGGGAACTTTTCTGCCAGGGCTGGCTTTGAACCATGATCCTCAGATCTCAGCATCCTGAGTCACTGGGATGACAGGTGAGAGCCACCGGTGCCAGATCCTTCTAACATTCAGAGAGCCATGTAGGGTTCCTGAACTCAAGTCAGCACTTCAGTCTGTAATGAGTAAGCTCTGTTCTTCCTACCTGTGCCCATATGAACTGAGCTCAGAGAATGAGGACACACGAGTGTGGCTGAGCCTGAAAGTTGCGTGGGAGCCAGGGCCAGAACCACGGAGCCCTCACGCTGGGGAGGGGTGATACGGGGAAGGACAGGTGCTGAAAATACTGAGTCCAAGAGATGATTTGATTGGACCTGTGGATAAAAGATTTGTCTGAGTGCTTGCCTAGCTAATGCTAGGCCTTGAATTCAAACCCCAGTACCATTTCCACAAATCTTAATAGGCTGGGTGTGGTAGCACCTGCCTGTAATCCCAGCTACATAGAAGGCTGAGGTAGATAGGATCACAATTTGAGGCTGTCCAATCAAACAGAGCATCAAGGACCACGGATATGGCTCAAGGTGGAGGCCTTGAATTCAACCCCTTGGCCTCCAAAAGATTGATCTGGTCAGATGCCTATACGCCTAGCTAGTCAGGAGGCTGAGATCTGAGGATTGTGGTTCGAAGCCAGCAGGGTAGGAAAGGCCATGAGACTCTTACCTCCAATGAACCACCAGAAAACTAGAAGTAGCACTATGGCTCAAAGTGGTAAAGTACTAACCTGGATCCAAAAAGCTCAGAGACAGCATCCAGGTCCTGAGTTCAAGTCCTAGCATCAGCACACATGCCCACGCACACATGCGTGCTTGCACACACACACGCACACACAAGTAAATGTGTTTGTACATTTATTCCTATGCATGGTAAACTACGTCCCACATATTTGTTGAAGTGAGCATGTATTGTAAATTACTGCAGCTCAAGATCTTTGGAAAGCCAAGAACAAGAAAAGAGGAGGAGCCACCTGTGGCTCACACCTGTCATCCTAGCTACTCGGGAGGCTGAGATCTGAGGATCAGGGTTCAAAGCCAGCCTGGGCAGGAAAGGCATTGAAACTTTTATTTCCAATTAATCACCAGAAAACTGGAAATGGCGCTGCAATAACCTTGAGCAAAACAAGCTCAGGGACAGTGCCCCAGGCCCTAAGTTCAAGTCCTATGATCGACCGAAAGAGGTGTGTGTGAGGGGGGTGGTCAGGGAAATAGGGCAGACATGGGAAGCCTTTCGTGCAAGCTAACTGCCAGAAGAGTCGGAACGGCATCAGAGCTGCCGAAGCCTGGCACCTGAGGCAGGACACAGTGGGCAGGAGAGATCACAACTGTCCCTCAGTGAGCCTGGTCCTCAGGCTCTGTTCAGCCCCATCCCGGAGGGCTGGGGGACGGGAGGCCACCAGCACTGGGCGCCGAGAACGCGGGAAAGGCTGCTTGATTAGATCACTGTCAGCGAGGAAGCCGAGGTTAATTGCTGTTCTCTCGTGAGTCTGCCTCGGCCTTGCTCACAGGCTGCGTGTGTGTGTGTGTGTGTGTGTGTGTGTGTGTGTGTGTGTGTGTGTGTGTGCATAGGGAATTTCCTCCTGAGGGTGGGAGGAGGCGGAGGGGGCAGGGGCTGGCCGAGTAAAGATTTCTCTCCAAGTTTTGAGCCGTGTCTTGTCCGGTGCCCACCAAAGCCCAGTGCTTAAAAAGCATTAAGAGACACAAATAATTCCCCCTTTCTCCTCTCCGCCTATTCTTTTCTCTCTTTCTTTTCTTGTAAATCCCGCTTCTTGCATCTGAATAGCCGAATGGCTTCATCTGGGAACTTTAATCAGATCCCTGGTAGGCCTTAGGAGGGCAAAGTGCCTGAGGGATTACCTTTTATTTTAGGGTTTCTCTCCTCCCCCCTCTAGTTTTGCCGCCCCCTCCCCCTTTCCCCGGCTGTGTTTTCCTCCCGGGGCGTTTGTTCTCGCACAAGTAAGGCAGGAAGGCTTAGGGCTGGGGAGGGGGCTCACCAACTTAAGGGGGTCGGCCTTCATTCAGGCAAGCTTGTGCGCCACTTTCTGCTTTTGTTCGGGGGCCCATTCTTTAGCTGATTCCTTCTCTCCAGTAAAAGCACTTTAATTCTCCTTTAGATACCGAGAATGCTCCTCTTCCCCTCGCCGCCCCCTCCCTCGCTGCCCCCCAGACCCCACGGCAGCTTCTCAGACCCTTGATGCCGCGTCCTCTGCCGCCCGGGCCTCCACAACAAAGCTGCAACATCCTGGCAAGAAAAGAACCAGGAAGGGATGAGGGGAGGATGAGGGCAGGCAAGGAGACGAAAACAGGGGGGACCCTCCGGGGCCAGGCCCCAGAAACAGGCCCTGAGGAAACCTTTGGGCTCAGAACATGGCTCTTGGAGGAGGCGGAGGGCGGAGGCACGTGGTTGAGGAGGAGGAAGCCTGGAGTGGTGACAGGCGAAATAGAGTCAGTCATTGGAGCCCGGCCACCGTGGACAGCGCTCTGGCGGGTGTTGGGGGGGCGGGGGGTGCAAGGGAGAGAATTCCATTCAGGGGGGGCACATGGGTCCCTGGGCCCCGAGGGTCTTGCACGCAGCCCCTGCAGGGCCAGAGCCACAGCCTAGGCTGGGTGGGGGTTTTCCTGCGTGTTTCAGCTTCTGGGGCCATGTTGGACCACCGGGAGGAAAACAGCTGAGGCCAAACAAGGAAAAGAGGTGGCTGCTTCAAAATGGAGCCGTGCTTCCAGTCCATAGAACGTTTACAGCAGGCCCACCGGTGGGGCGATGTGTAGACGGAGAACTCATGGACAGGATTGTCTTTTCTTTCCAAGCCAGATTTGCCTCACCACCCCCTCCCTTTCTCTCTTCATTCCCAAGGCTTGAACTCAGAGCCTGCGTGCTACCCCTGGGCTTCTGTGCTCAAGGCTGGCCCTCTACTACTGGAGCCACAGTCCCACGTCCAGCTTTCTTTTTTCCCTGCTGCTGTGTGGTGGTTAGTTACAGACCTCAGATCTCAGCCTCCCGAGTGTCTAGGAGTGCAGGTGTGAGCATCACAGGCTCACTGGTGTGAGCAGGAGCCTGGGAGTGAGGAGCCCAGGCAATGGGGAGCCATGGGGAATGCTCCTGCCTCTAACTCCATCGTTGTTCAGGGAATGGGGCAGGGTGTTGGTCCTTTAGCCGCCTCAGTTTCCCCGTTGACAAAATGGGAATGACAGATTTGCTTCTTTTTTTTTTTTTTTTTGTAATTAAAAGAAAAAAAGGGAGACACAAGCTCCCTGCCTCCCACCCCAGTCAGACGAGCCGGGCCCTCCTATCTTCTCCTCTCTCTGCCTGAGACTCCGAAAGATGAATCCTCTCTTAAAAATGTTGCAAATCGACTCCGAGCCATTTAAGAGAAAGTGGACCGGGGCTGTAATAGCCCAATTGGGAGGAGCAGCGGCGAGGCGAGGCTCTCTCTCTACACCAGAGGATGGCCAATTACCGCCAGGCAGTTTTCGGGTAAAATAGAAGGCAGAAAAATAGCAAAGTAGAAACCCCAATTATCAAAGAGTCATTCTCTGAACGAAAAATGATTCTTCATTCTCCAGCCGCAGTTACAGAGGTGAGGAGAAGATGGGGGGGGGGGGGATCAGCCCAGATAACATGGAGGCTTTCTGAGCCCCAAGGCCAGGCCAGGCCGGGGGAGGCCAGGAGGCCCCCAGGGTCTGGAAGCCAGTGTGGGTTTCTCTCTCTCCTGGTTTGCATCAGACAGGAACCTGGCATGGTCTACCATGCCACACCCCCTAAATAAAGGGGTACAGACTAGAAGGCGTGCAGAAGGCCTGACGCAGCCCAGTGCTGGGAGCTTGCCAGGGGTGCCCTGGAAACTCAGCCCTGGTCTCTGACCTCTGACCTCACCAGTGTGAGGTCAGTGTGCCAATCACCATGGGGCAAAGGTCCCAGCAGGGGCAGCAGAGACACAGGCAGACTGATACCACAGCCTCCAGGTGTGTGTGTGTGTGTGTGTGTGTGTGTGTGTGTGTGTGTGGAGAGAGAGACACACACACACACAAGTGCTCAGGTTTGAGGATGGACTATCTTTTAGTATGGTTTAACTAACTATAACTTTATTCAGGGTGTAACTTTTTTTGGTGGTCCTGGAATTTGAACTCAGGGCCTTGTTTTGCTAGACTACCATGATACTGCTGGGCCACACCTCTAGCCTTGGTAGTTGGTTTTATGGTTGTCACACTTTTTTGACTGGTTATTATTACTATGTGTGGCATGGTTGTACTGGGTCATTGTGGGTCTTGAACTCGGGGCCTGGGTGCTATCCCTGAGCTTTTTTCTGCTCAAGGCTAGTGCTCCACCACTTTGGGCCATAGCGCCTCTTCCCATTTTCTAGTGGACTCTCCTGCCCAGGCTGGCTTTGAACCTTGATCCTCAAATCTCAGCCTCCTGAGTGGCTAAGATTACAGGCGTGAGCCACGGCACTTGGCTTCACGGGTTATATTTGAGATAGGGTCTCATTTCTTACCTAGTGAAGATCCCTTCAAGTTTCTGTCACAGCTAGACTCTCAGACACCTGGCCTAGCTTCCCTCCACAGAGACAGACCCTTGTGGCTGTTTCTGCCTGGGCTGGGCCGGTACTGTCACCCTCCCAATCGCCATAGCTGAGATTACAGGCGTGAGCCACTGCACTCCTGTCTAGGTCGTTCAACACTTGGCTCACCCAATCTGGCCTCTTGAGGAGCAGTTTGAGCGGCTGCAGCTTCCCAGTGCGTGAGGAGTTCTTTCTCCTCTTGATCAGGGCCCCCCTGTCCCTCCCCCTATCCTCTTCCTCCTGCCACCCCCGCCCCCATCTTCCACACACACCCCCGGCCCCTGCTATGCCACCTCATTCAGCGCATCCCTCACTTGTGATGAGGGAGAATCAGCAAGCCGTTCTCACTCCTCTCCTTGGGCTGGGGATGGTGGTGCCCATCTGTAACCCCAGCCACTCGGGAGGCCCCGGCGCCTACCCACAGCTGGGGAAACTGAGGCTGGGAGACTGGGCCTAGGGTGGCCCTCTGGCCTCCTGGTCACTCCTCGTCATGCCTGTGAGTTCGGTGCTGCCTGGGGGTCTCAGGGGACTTTCTTTCTCCCCAGTTCGGGTCCTCATGGTGGCTGGTGACAGGCCCGGCACAGCCCCTGGTCGTGACCAGAGCGTCCCTGTATGGCTGTCCGTGCGGGGCAGCGGGGACCCATGGCCCCTGGAGCCTCCCATGCGCAGTGACGGAGCGGGGCTGGCCGTGCGTGCCACCCCGCACAGGGGGCTGTGGATTCCCGAGGCAGGAGATGGAGACCACACAAGCCTCCATGCCCTCATCATTCTTGTGCTTTTTCAATTGCTTTGAATTTAAAACCAAGCCGGGTGTAGTGGTTCACACCTGTAATCCCAGCTACTTGGGAGACTGGGATGGGAAGGACCACCGGTCCAGGTCCCAGCTGGATGTGGTAACACATTCCCGCCATCCCAGTGGGGTGGGAAGGGAAAAGCAGGCAGATGGCAATCCAGACATGTGCCTGGGCAGAAGCGAGACTCCATGCCAGAAAAGGGCCAGGGGCACAGCCCAAGGGGCAAGGCACTGGGCTGGGAATATGGCCTAGTGGTAAAGTGCTTGTCTCGTATACATGAAGCCCTGGGTTTGATTCCTCAGCACCACATATATAGAAAAAAGCCAGAAGTGACGCTGTGGTAGAGTGCTAGCCTTGAGCAAAAAGAAGCCAGGGATAGTGAGTGCTCAGGCCCTGAGTCCATGCCCCAGGACTGGCAACAAAAACAAAAAAACAAAACCAAGGGGCAAGGCACCTGGTTAGCACAGTTGAGGTCCTGAGTTCAAACCCCAGGACCAACAAAAAATAAAAGGAAAACCAAAATGATGAGGGCAGCTGTGTTGGGGACACTGAGAACATGGGCATGCTGTGGAAATATTTGCTGCCCTATTACTTTCAAATGATGAGGCCAAAGCCCAGAAATACCAGGCCACCTGTCCTCTGTCACACAGAAGGAAAACGGGCCAAGCTTGGCTTTGAAGGGCCACACATTACACAAAGGCTGCAGGGGCCACAGGCAGATGTGGACCAGGAAGGAGCTGGAGCTTCAGGTCAGGGACCCGGAGTCCTGCCAGTTTACCAGGCTGTGTAAGGCACAGTGAATCTCTGTGGACAGGGTGGAGCTCTGTGGGTCCTCTGTGGGTGGAGTGGATTTCTGTGGATCCTCTGTGGGTGGGGTGGATCTGTGGGTCCTCTGTGGGTAGGAGTGGATCTCTGTGATCCTCTGTGGGTGGGGCGGGGCACTCTGGTGGGGTAGAGCTCTGTGGGTCCTCTGTGGGTGGGGTGGATCTGTGGGTCCTCTGTGGGTGGGGTGGATCTGTGGGTCCTCTGTGGGTGGGGTGGATCTGTGGGTCCTCTGTGGCTGGGGTGGATCTGTGGATCCTCTGTGGCTGGGGTGGAACCCCTTGGGTCCTTGTATAGCTCTGCTGGGAGCCCAGCCAGTGCTCCCTGAGCCCTCCTGTCCCAGGAGCAGGCCGGGGCCTTTGCTGCACACAGGTGCTGTGTGTCGGCTTCTCCTCCCATGTCTGTGTTTGCTGAGCAAATACAGAAAATCCCAGGCTGTCACGGTCCAGGCTAAGGCTACTCATCTGCTCCCTGGACAGTCCAGTGTCCCCATCTCATCTCGGGGGGGCCAGGGGGGCCTGGAGATTTTCTCTCCTTTGTGAGCCATACTCATAGCCCTTTGTGCTTTCGTTAGATATTTTGAGTCTTTAAAAGTCTGTTTGATATTGAATTTGAGTTTCGAAAATATTACATCAAAATTATGTTTCTATATGGGAGAGGGTTCAGAGAGAAGGGAGAGCGTGCAAAGGCCCCGTGGTTGGAATCAACTGCACACAGAAGTCTTTGGGAAGGGAACTGAAGCACATGGTAAAGCTAGGGCCACACTCCTGAGGCAGTAATATTTGAGGACAGAGAAGAAGCCACCTAGATTGGCTGGAGTGGACTGGGCCAGAGAAGAGATGGGACTGGGCTTGAGGGCCCAGAGCGGGAAGTGGCTGGGTCATGAAGAGCCTGGCGGCACAGTGGGGTGTGGCTTCATGCTCAGGGGAGAAAGCCCCTGGTTGCTTTGTTCATGCAGACTGGGTGCTGCATGAGGGGAAGGGGACAAGGCAGGAAGTGCAGCCCAGTGTGGTGGCTCAGGCCCGTAATCCCAGCTCCTCAGGAGGCTGAGATCTGAGAATCAAGCTTCAAACCGAGCCCAGGCAGGAAAGTCTGTGAGACTCTTATCTCCAGTGAACCACCAAAAAGCCAGAAGCAGAGGTGTGGCTCAAGTGATAGAGCACTAGCCTTAAGCAACAAAGCTCAGGGACTGCACCTAGGTCTGAGTTCAAGTCCTAGCACTGGCAGTGTACACACACACACACACACACACACACACTCACTCCAGGAAGCGTGGGTGCTAGGAGGCCTGTCCCATTGGGTGTCGAGGAGAGCAATGGGAGTGGCCACAGAGCAGTTGTGGGGCTCACACACACAGTGTGATGGAAACACTGGGCTGTTGAACTATTTATGTGGATGATGAACCACAGAGCCGGTCTGTACCCCATGCTGGGCAGGGCTGAGCCTGGGGACTCCAGTGGAGACAAACCCAGAGGAGCTCACCGATGCCAGGCAGGGAGTCCCAGAGTTGCCCAGGGACAGAACGGGGTAGGAGGAGGCCACTGCCAGCCACGCTACAGGCTGGAGGCAGGGCCAGAGCCCCTATGCAACTGAGGGGCCTAGCCCAGGAAATCTCTCCCTCTGAGGACATCTCAGGAGCATCCCCCCTTGTCCTGGGCATGGTGGCATTGTGAGGGACCTCCCTTCCCGCCTGCGCACCCTTTGGGTGGCTGAGCTTTGGCCGGGGCAGGCTCGGCGCATGCGTGCTCTCATCTGTGGCAGCCTTGGCGAGGCCAGCGGGGCGCCGGCAGAGGCCCATTAGCTCACACCAGCCCCTTCCCTCCCTCTACCGAGGATGAGACGTGGCAGGGGGCTGATTTGGAAGAATCGAGGGCAGGAGACCCTCAGCTCTTGCACAGGAGACACCCCATTAATCTTTAACAAACGTGATGCTCCACGAGGCTGGCCCCTCAACTAATGAGGCCTGGCTCCCCCGAGGCCCCTGGGGAAGCAGAGTTAACTAGCGGAGGTACCCAGAGTGCGGCTTCTCTCCTGGCTTCTCCCCTGCTCCCAGGATCACTTATGGGGTCCCCCTCGCCGTCCTCCTCCTCACCCCCTGCATCGCTCAGCCGTGGGATCCCACTCATCTCCGTCTTCCACACAGTGCTGGACATAGTTCACATGTGGTCACCGCAAGAATTGCGCCATCTGGGGGGCGGGGGGGGGGGCCATCTGGGATTCCCTCTGGTCCTCTCCTTCCTTCTCCATCCTCAGAGCCTGACTGAGGCCCAGACATTGGGTTTAGCGGTGCCCCCCGCCATGCCACCCCCAGATGGCTTTGAACAAGATACAGGATGCTGAGCACTCAGGAGAAAGGGGGTGGGGGGTGGGGAAGGCATTTCCGGTGGGGTGAACCCCCTGGCAGAGGTGTGGAGCTGTGAACGCCACCCGCTTCTGTCCTCAAGGCGCCGCAGGGGCTGGGAGGGAAGGGCAGCAAACACGGCGGGGGGGGGGTGGGGGGGGTGGGACTAGGAACTCAGACAGCCGAGGCCCTGAATGCTGAGGTGAAGAGCTGGGCCCTGCGGGTCACCTGTGGGTCACAGCTGCGTTAGAGCAGGGGAGGGCCATCCCAGTAGCCGACCTCCAGGCCTGGCCAGGGGGCCCCACGAAGTCGGGACTGGGAGGGGGAGTCGGGGAGCATGCTAACCTGCAGAACTGTTTGTGAACAAGAACCCCAAATTCTAAGAGAGGAGAGTACCAGGTACCACCGTGGCTGACGCCTGTCATCCCAGCTACTCAGGAAGCTGAGATCTGAGGATCACAGTTCAAAGCCAGCCTGGGCAGGAAAGACTCTGATCTCTAATAAACCCCCAAAAGACCCAAAGGAAAGGTGTGGCTCAAGTGGTAGAGCACTAGCCTTGAGAGAAAGAGCTCAAAAACAGAACCCAGGCCCCATGCTTGCAACACACACACACACACACACACACACACACACACACACACACACACACACACACAAACAAAAAGGCCACAGGAAAAAAAGGAGGCTGGCTTCTAGGAAGGCTGCGGTACTTGACTTTGAATGTTTGGAAAAGCTCAGACCTGGGAACAAACTTGGGATTTCAGGAGGGTTCGCAGCAGAACTTCCCAACAACGCCGGGCAGGCCACTCACTTTCTGTTGCCACCCTTACCAAACCACCAGAGGTGGCGTGGCCCAGTGGTGGGAGCGCCTATGTTCATCTGATGGCCGAAGCTGGTCCTCTGCCTGGCATTTCATGAGGCCGACATGGAGGCGTCTTCAGAGCCGGGTTCTGTCCGGGGAAGAATTCATTCAGAGCTTGAGCCCTTCTCCCGGCCCCTGACCCTGTCTGCTGCCCAGCCCCCTCCCCTCAAGCTCTCCACGCAGCACCCCTGCAGAGGCAGGGGGGTGCTTCTCAGGCCTCCTCTTTCTGCCTCATCACCTTGACCCTGCTAGAGGACGTTCATCCGGAATAACATGCTTCCTATCACACCAGCAACATCACCTGTGCTGTCTGTGGCTGTCCCAGAGCTCGGAGAAGGGCGTACTGGCAGGGACAAGGGCCACACAGTGGGCTGCCTTGACTAGATACTGAGCTCTCATCCCCCCCATGACATTCACTGACTCATTCACTCATTCATTCATTCATCAAACACCCACTGGATGCCTAATGAACTCCATTGTGAATGTCACCGGTACGGGAATATCAGCTTTGTTCTTGGTGTAACATTTGCCTTTTACTTCATTTCCCTTCCTTTTCCTTTAAATGCTCATTTCTTGTACACCACCAGTAGCCAGTTTTATGTGTTATAGTTTACCTTGATCAAGAATGCTGATCTTTGAACAATTTGGAGCATTTACCTTTATTGTACTTGCATAGCTGACGGGATTTTTGCTGTTTTGCCTTTTATTTGGTGACTGCTCTCTGTGTGTACGTGCATGTTCTGGTTATTATGCCTCTTTCCTTTTTCATTCTTTCTTGGTCGTACTGGAGTTTCGAACTCAGGGCTTCATATTTGGTCCATTTGCTTGCTTGGTTGGTGTCCTACCCATTGAGTCGTACTTCCAGCCGGTTTGTTTGTTTTTGCTGGTTATTTTGGAGATGGAGTCTCATGGACATTTCTGCCTGGTCTGCCCTCAAGCCATGATCCATGAACTCATCTTCCCCAGTAGCTAGGATTATAGGCGTGAGCCACTGTGCTCGGCTGGCTTAGCATGCCTTTCCATTTTCTTTACCCTTCCTTCCTCTTTCTCTCACTCTCTCTTTTCTGTTGGATTGGCTGAAATCACCAATATTCCCTTGCTGTGTTGGAAACGGCATACTATGTTTTTCTCCTTTTAGGGATTCCACTACAAATTATTTGCACCCATAGATGGAGCATCCGATGTGAGGCTGCTGGAGACGCGACCGTCTTCTACCTCTGGTAGGTTAGCTGGGAAGAGCCTCTGCCATGTGATCAACTGGCATCATTAGGTCCTAAAAGGACATAATCCTCAAGTTTTACAATCCAACCGCACACTCTTATGTTTTACCTGGAAATTCGATCGGTTAAATGTTGTAAATACCCAGTGATTTCCATGTTCTTTTTTTTGGTCAGTCCTGGGCCTTGGACTCAGGGTCTGAGCACTGTCCCTGGCTTCTTTTTGCTCAAGGCTAGCACTCTGCCACTTGAGCCACAGCACCAGTTCTGGCTGTTTTCTGTATATGTGGTGCTGGGGAATCGAACCCATGTATACAAGGCAAGCACTCTTGCCACTAGGCCATATTCCTAGCCCTGATTTCCACATTCTTATACAATTCTCCAACCTCAAGGATATCTTACCCTACATCTGGCATTTATAAAGTCAGCTTCACCTGCTAGAATTCCTTAATTCTAAGGTTTGATCTCATTACATGCTCAAGGACTTTATGGTTCTTAAGATTCTACAAATCTAGAGCTATTAGACTTGAGTTGTCCCATTTTTGGTTTGTGTGCGTGTGTGCGCGAGTGTGTGTGTTTGAACTCAGGGCCTGGATGCCATCGCTGGGCTCTTTTTGCTCAAGGCTAGCCCTCTACCACTTGAGCCACAGCACCACTTCTGGTTTTCTGGTGGTTCATTGGAGATCAGAGTCTCACAGACTTTTCCTGCCTGAGCTGGCTTTCAACCGTGATCCTCAGATCTCAGCCTCCTGAGTAGCTGGGATGACAGGTGTGAGCTACCAGCACCTGGCTTGTCCTGTTTGTTTGCTTGTTTGTTTTTTGGTTGTTTCTGTTGTTGTTTTTGTTGTTTTAGATATTTTTCCTGATTCTAAAAGTCTAGAGTTCTAACGTTACAATAAGTCTACAGTATTCAAATCTTAGAATGGAACGTTCTAAGGCCTGTGCGGTAAAGGTGTTAGTGAAGGCTTTCTCAAGTCCAATTCTAGGTGTGTGTGTGAGCTAATAGTGTAAATCCTAAGATGTGAGCTCCGGTCTCCTGAGGAATCTGCAGCGTTGGGCCCGGCCCTTGGAGGCTCTCAGGGGCCAGGGGCACCTGGCGAGAAGCTCTGCTCCAGATTCTCCCAGGAAGGCCTGGTGCATCCTGAACCCAGCCCCTGGCCCTGTCAAAGCCCTCCCTCGCCATCTTCAGGCTGGAATGTCAGGGGCTCCCCACATACCTGGAACCCCAGAAGCAGCAGCCTTCACTGGAATGGGGCCTGTGGGAGGGGACCGGTCCTCAAGCGGCTGGGACGCAGGGCGATTCATCCCAGAGGCCTGGGTTGGACATGGACAGGAGCTTCCTCCTGTAGCCCTGTCCGCTTTTCTAGATTGAAACACGGCCCGCCGCCAGCCATGGGGGCCGCCCATTGCCTCCCCCTGGATTTACAATTTTCTGTCTGTATTTCTGAGGTCACACTGTTGAGCAAACAGGGTGTATGCCCATCTTAGAGCAGATAGTGAGGCCCCGGTTGTGTCTGTGTGTGTGTGTGTATGTGTGTGTGTGTGTGTGTGTGTATCCTGGGGCTTGAACTCAGGACCTGGGCACTTTCTCTTGGCTGACCGCTCTACTGCGTGGAGCTGCACTGGAGCTGCACTTCTGCCTCCAGCTTCTCACCACATCTCCAATCCTCACTGTTTCTAAGAATTGCGGTTCAAAGACAACTGCAGGGCAGGAAAGTCCACGAGACTCCATCTCCAATGAACCACCAAAACAGCTGGAAGTGGAGCTGTGACCCAAACCTGGAGCGGAGGCATAGGTGAGTGAGAGTGCCCAGGCCCCGAGTTCAAGCACCAGGACTGGCACATGCACGCGCACGCGCGTGCGCACACACACACACATAATCAGGAGGTCAATGTCAGGCCCCACACCCCAGCGCTCAGTCCCTCCTCCCTCCCCCTTGTCTGGTCCCCAGCAGATGACCCTCCTCCCTTTTCCAGCTTTTGCCTAGTCTCCAGAGCACTGTGTCCCCCCCACCCCCCCACACACAATCGGCTACTGGGGAAAGCACACTGACCTGTCTTTCCATTCACCCCCCTCAGTGGTCCAGGCAGGGCCATCCCTGTTGGGGGAAAAAAAAAAATCACTCTTACAATAAAAGATCCTGAAGAAGCAATTATCTAAATGGGAGGCGGGGAGGGGGGAGAGCCATTTAGAACCCACTTCATTGCGGGATTAGCTAATTAATTAACGGTTTCACTGACAACTCGTCGGGAGACGCGTGTGCTGAACGGGAGGGCAGTGGGCCGTGATTTATAGACTCTGACACCCCCTTGCTCCCCCCCCCCAGGCTCCTTCCCACCCAGCCACCCACCACAGCCCCCATGGCAGAGGCCCGCCGAGCCTCTCCTTGGCGCTCTCCGGAGTTCTGGGACTGGCTGCGGGCTGAGGGGGCCACGTGGAGATGACAGAAGGGCGGCTGGGCAGGGGGGAGCCGGGGGAAACGGGAGACAATAGGAGATAACAAGGCAGCTGAGGCTGCGGGGGTAGCTGCGTGTGCCCCTTGCCCCTAGCCCAGAGCCCCTCCATCTGTGCCCGTCCGCCCCCCTGGCACCGCCTGCTCCCGGCTGTTCCCTTCCTTCTGCTGGAGGTGAGGCCACCCTGGGGTGGGTCCTGTGCCTGGGCTGCGACACCCCAGAGTTTGGGAGTTGGGCTGAAGAACTTGTGAAGGGACAAGCTAGGATCTGGGTCTGAGCCTCTGGAACCTGGGGTGCTGGGAGGAAATGGGGGAGTCCCCTGATGCTGTAAGTAAAATGTTCTGAGCATTTTTCTGGGGAGGGGACCTGAAGCCCCCATACCATCTGTGTGTGTGTGTGCGCACGCGTGCGTGCGCATGCCAGTCCTGGGTCTTGAACTCAGGGCCCAGACCCTGACCCTGAGCTTTTTTCACTCAAGGCTGGTTTCCCACCACTTGAGCCACAGTGCCCTTCCAGCTTTTTTTTTTTTTTTTTTTTTTGCCAGTCCTGGGCCTTGGACTCAGGGCCTGAGCACTGTCCCTGGCTTCTTCTTGCTCAAGGCTAGCACTCTGCCACTTGAGCCACAGCGCCACTCCTGGCTATTTTCTGTATATGTGGTGCTGGGGAATCGAACCTAGGGCCTCATGTATACGAGGCAAGCACTGTTGCCACTAGGCCATATCCCCAGCCACTCCCTTCCAGCTTTTTGATGGTAATTGATGGTAAGAGTCTCTCACACTTGTCTGCCTTGGCTGGCTTTGAACCTGGTTCTCAACCTCCTGGGCTGCTAGGATGACAGGTGTGAGCCATCGCTGCCTGGCTCTCTGGGCCAGCTTTAAGGGGGTTCGACACCCCCTCCCTGCCTTCAAAGGAACTGCTAAATAGAAGCTCTATGAAGGTCTTCCTCTCCTACCATGAGGGGATGTGAGCCCTTCCCCGCCCCCTCCTCCTGGCCCCCAACAGTGAACAGAACACCCCACTTCTTGTTCATGAGTGGGGTGCACAGGAGTGGAAACTTCAGGAAGGCAGCAGGACGGGGGGACCTGTGGGGACAGGTATTGGCCTGGAGGCTTTGGGAAGGGGATTCATGGCGGCCTTGTGGGTGCACAGCTGCAGGCCCCCCATTAGAGATGCACAAACCAATGACAGACCCGAGCGTGTGTGTGAGATGGTGGAGCCGCGAGTTGGGGTGCAGTATTCTAAAGGATGCAGCATGGTGAGGAGAGCCCCGTGCACTGGAGGGGTCACCCGTGCGCCACATGGACCCCTCAATACCCATCTGCTTCCTGAGGCCTCACACTGCCCCCCATAGCACCTCAGGACACCAGAGAGGGCAGGCACATTCCCCACCCCCCCCCCCCATGCAACACAGCCAAGGGGTGAAACCCGGCTCAACATGGCTCCCCAGAGCCTGGCACCCGAGTAGCAGCGGCACAACCCACCCATACCCTCCCCCTCCTGCTCGCATGAGCTGTCTCATTCTCTCTTTCTCCTTCTCTCTCTCATGCTCATTCTCTTATTCTCATCCCTATTCTCTCATTCTTTCTCCTTCTCTCCTTTTCATTCATTCGCGCTCAGTTTCCCTCTCATTCTCATTCTCTGTCGCCTGTCTGTCGTCGGTCTGTCTGTGAGCCACTGTCTCCGAGGGCGCCCAGCTGATCTCTGCCATGATGCACCTGTGTGACCCTCTGAGGCGTGCCTTCCCAGTGCCTCCTGACCTTCCCACCCTGAGTTCCGACCTCGTGAGGCATTGGGGAGGTTTTGGGGTGTGGGGGTAATGTTCAGAGAAGCCTCCGGGCTGCCCAGGCCAGGGGGCAGGTCAAACCACGGGGACCTTGACCTCAGCTGGAGTTCAAGGTCACAGAGGAGGAAAGAGGGGTGAACCCAAGTCCCAGGCACAGAGCAGAGCCCTGCTCACACTTAGACCCCCAGCTCCCCAGCTCCCCCCAGGCCCCCCCCCCCCCAGCCCCTGGCCCTCCTCCCTGGGTGAGCAGGGAACAGATTTTGTGGTTCACACGGGCACAATGGCTGTGCTCAAAGGCGGCGCCCGCATTGTTCAGACGCCCCGCATCCGCCCCGCGCGCAAATTAACCTAGTCACCCCGCCTTTGTCCCTGCCAGAAACCCTGCCATGTTCACGGGGGTGGGGGCGCAGGCAGGAGGAGGGACCTCGGGTCTGACTCAGGCTCCATCTTCCCAGCTGTGGCTCTGCCTCTGCCATGGGTCTCCCGCCCATTCTTTGGCTGTGCCTGCTTCTCTCTGTCTGGGATTGTCCATGGGTATCTTTGGGGACCCTGAATGACATGAGTGGGGCCAGGGCCTGGGCCCACTGTTCACAAGGAGAAACTGAGTCACGAGGGGTGCCGCTGCCCAGCCAAGATGAGGGGGGCCTTGGCTCCTGGGCGTCTGCTGGTCCCTGTGGGGGGAGGCTGGTGACATCAAGGCCTTGTCCTGTAGGCATGGGGTCCAGTCTGGAATGTTTGCTGGGCTCAGGAGACCTGGGTCAGGACCCAGTGGGAGCCACCCACACCCAGGGGAACTTTTGAGACATCTCTGCCTTCTCTGAAACAGGGTCGTTGTTGCACTCACCTGGTGTCGGTTCTGGAACCTTCAGGGCAGCCGGCAGAGCCTCTGCCTTGTCTGGGGGCCCCAGTAAGGTGAGGGAGAGGGAACAGGAGAGCCAGGCAGCGTTGAGTCAGAGCGGAGTGGGGAGCCATTCCCACCTGCCTGGCTTGATTTGCTCAGAATGGTCCTCAGAGGCAATGGATGCCATGTGAATCTTGTTTTACAGGTGGGGAAACGGAGACATGGGGCAAGTAGGAAACTTGCCCAAGGTCATGTGGGACAGAGGGTGATGAGGGGGTCCTGTGTCTCTAGGAAGCATTGTGTCCTGTGCCTGTAAAGAGTCATGTTCTGATCACACACACATACATGTACATGTGCATGCATGCACACACGTGCACACGTGTCAGGATTTCGGATGTGGCTCCAAGCCAGGACCTTGAAGGAAAAGCCAAACTCTCATCCGGAGCCCCTCTGGCACCTCTCTAGGGCAAGGACGGGCTTGGGGCCCCCGGAGGGGCCTTCAAGGCAGCTCCTGGGGGTGTGAAACTGAACAAAGGCTGTCTGGGCACCTGGGAGGCAGCTTCCGCAGCTAGGGCCTTAGTCCCCCACCTCTGTGCCCTCCGTTCCCCCCCCCCACCGCCTTGACCTCTGTGCCCCCTCTCCTCGCATTGACCTCTGTGCTCCCCTCCCTCCGTTTTGACCTCTGTGCTTCCCCCCTCCCCCCGCTCGCCCCCCTGCTTTGACCTCGGTGCTCCTCTTTGGCTGTCCTTGGTCTTCTGGCTTGGGCTTCAGGTCTGTACTTAGGGGGTTGTGGCCACCTCCTTCCTCCATACTAGGGTCCTGTGGGGACTGAATTGGGGTGCAGGCATAGGGCGTCCCCTCCCTGTCCTGCTGATTCCTTTCTGGTACCCTAGGACCCCCAAATCCCAGAGCATGTAGTCTTCCATTGTAAGTTATCCGAACATGACTCCCCCCACCGGTATTCTGGGCTTCTCCTTCCGCGCCCCCCACCCCCCGCCAAACTGGGTATTTTCAAGCCCCAAATGTTTCAGCCCCCTCCCCCAAGCCCCACCCTCTCCTCCCCAGCCACCTCTGCGTCTGGGGTCAGAGGCTCACTGGGGACCGAGGCAAAGCAGCCAGGCAGGCCTGCTGAGGGGCAGATAAGGAGCAGGCGCTGGCTCTGGCTTGTCATCTCCCCCCCCCCCCGCCGCCCCTCCCTCCTCCTTATGGCTTTGGGGTGATTTGGGCTGGCAGCACATTTGCTTAGTGGAGGGCAGGGGAGGTGGAGGGCGACAACATACTCATCCAGCCAAAAGAGTGTTTTCATGGGGGGGCTGGTAAGGGACCCTCCCTCTCCCTCCCTCCGACCCTCCCACCCCTCCCTCCCATCCTCCCCTCTCCAGGAAGAGAGCTGGCACTGGTGGAGGAGAGGTTAGGGACACGAGTGACAATCAATACAGGGCAGAACACAGATTTGAAAAAAGAAAATGATGTATTTTTAAAAATTTTACTTTTACTAAGTAGTTGTAGCTCAGGGGTTTCAAGGTTATGAGTACATGCATTCTGATCACGGCCACACCAATCAGATTGTGCATGTGTGTGTGTGTGTGTGTGTGTGTACAGGTGTGCGTGCTCATGTGTGCATACCAGTCCTGGAACTTGAACTCAGGACCTGGATGCTGTCCTGAGCTTTTGCACTCAAGGCTGGCGCTCTACTGCTTGAGCCTCAGCGCCCCTTCCAGCTTTGTGGCAGTTGACTGGCAGGGAATGGAGGGGTGTGGTGTTCTGATGGGGGTTGCGTGGAGGGTGGGGCACAGCAGTGGGGGGCTGGGCTCTGAGGTTCCTTCCTTGAGAAACTGAGGCACAGGGTCTTTGCTCTCTGTGTCCTGCTGCTGTGAACCGATTCTGAGGGTGCCCCAGGCTGGCTCCCCTGCCCACGTGATGAGGTTGAAGCCGGTGACCAGGGTACCCATTGTCATTTGCAGGACCTGACCCACAGAGATGAAATTACCTGCGTCCCCCAGCCAAGGCCAGCCAGGTCCACTGTGGGCAGAGGCTCAGAGAGGTCGCCATACCTCCCCGCCCGGAAGCTGGGGTTTAAACCTAGATCTGTCTGATTGGGGAGCCAGAGCTTGCATGGAGGATGGAGGGGCCATACTGGGCAGAGATGGGACCTGAGGGGGCAAAAGGGATATTGAGAAGAGGTGGTGGGGTGGGGTTCGGGGGTGGGAAGGAAGAATATCGTGTCCCTCCCTGGAGAGCACATTACGCACACACACTGTCGCCCGCCCTGCCCTGGCCCTGAGCCTGGGGGCCTGGAGGTGGGGGTGGGGGTGGGATGGGGGGCAACGTGGAGAAGGGAGCTAAATATCTCGTAATTGCCCCGGCTCTTCTATGAAATTTGTTCCGGGGCACATTAGTTCCAGTGAATTTAGCTGCACAGCAGGGAGCCCTGAGAATTGATTTGCAATTAGCCGGAGCCCCCCACCCCCGCCAGCCCCCCGTGGGGACAGAGGCAGGCGCTGGGCACAGAGTGGGGGCCCAGCCCCGGGGGTAGAAACGCGGGCATGGGGTGGCCCCTGGAGGAACAGCATGGCGCGCTCTCTCTCTCTCCACCCCAGAGGGGCCTGGCTGAGGTGAAGCAGGAAGGGAGACCCCAACTTTCAAGACCAAGATCGAGATGGTCCCCCCACCTCCACTTCCAGGCAGGGTCCGGCTCCCTGTGGATACTCCACACGAGATTCCCTGGCGCTCATGCACCAGGCTCGGCGCTGCCATCTGACTCCCTCCCACAGCTCTCAGTGGCGGAGGGGGACATCCGCTCAGAGAGGGCAAGGCAGCCTCGCTGCTCCACCCAGGCTGTCAGGAGCAGGACTCGAACCCAGGCACCCTGTGACAGCTGTCTCCACAGATAGCCTCCTGGGGACACCAGGGAGGGCCTTGAGGGCCTCAGGGGCCAGGACCCTGATCCAGGTCCACGTCTGGCTGTGACTCGGTGCTGGGGATGCGTGCCACACATGTAGGGAGTAGGGGAGGGGCCATACACACAGCAACCACTGCTGCCCTCCAGATCCAGTGTGCACCTGGGGAGAAGAGGAGCAAAGGTCCTGGGGCTGGGGCGGTGTGACGGTGCAGGCCCTGGATGCAACTGGAGAAGGGTTTGACTGAGCCCTGAGCTCTTGCAGTTTTTCCTGGGCATTTGCCAGGCAGTGGAGGCTTTCTTGGTGTCGAGTTGTCTGTGGCCTGGGTTAATCAGGGCGGGCATCTGAGAGGAGGAGTGTTGTCCTCACGTGGTATCTGAGTCACTGTCCAGTGTGCATTATTCAGGGCTTGCTCACATCGCTGGGCCGAGGCAGTCTGGGAGGGCTTCTGGAGGAGGTGGCTTTGATTGCAGGGCGGGTCCTGATGGAAAGTGGCTGTCGGGCTTCAGCTCTGAGATGTTCAGATCCTCAAAAACCCCCTCTCGTCCCTGATGAATTGGAGTGGCTTGTCACCCGGATATATTTTTTTTTTCCTGTCAGTCACAGGGCTTGAACTCATGGCCTGGGTGTTATCCGTGAGCTCCTTTGCTCCAGGCTAGCACTCCATACTTGGAGCCACAGTGCCACTTCCAGTTTCCTGGCAGTTCATTGAAGGGTAGGAGTCTCACAGACTTTTCCGCCTGGGCTGGCTTTGAACCGAGATCCTCAGATCTCAGCCTCCTGAGCAGCTGGGATGACAAGCATGAGCCACCAGCACCCAGCACCTCACCCTGATTTTTAAGGGCAGGGTTGGGATTTGAACCTAGGACTGGAAACCTCCCCCTACTTCCCTCAGCCTCACGGCTCCCAGTAGCCGCTTGATATTCCAGATTCCCTCCTCCTTCCCCTTCTGAGATTATCAGCTCAGCCCCTGCG
Source organism: Perognathus longimembris pacificus (assembly GCF_023159225.1). Taxonomy (NCBI): domain Eukaryota; kingdom Metazoa; phylum Chordata; class Mammalia; order Rodentia; family Heteromyidae; genus Perognathus; species Perognathus longimembris. The sequence continues at coordinate 84,755,766 of NC_063163.1, read as the reverse complement.
GTCCCCCCAGCAATGCCCCATCCCACATCCTCTGCCGAGCCCCAAAGCCCAGGGCCCCGCTGCCTCTCCCTGGGGCTCCTTATCTCCCCTGGTCTTCTTGTGGGAGAAGAGATAAAAAGTCATTCTTACGGCCGCCATCTCCACAGGCGGCAGCGGCCAGCCCTGTCCCCTCCTGCCTCGTCCCCTGGCCCAGCCAGATAAAGGGTAGACCCTAGCACGTCATTTTCTTTGTGTGAAATCAATATTCAACAAAGTTTATCTGCCCGACATAGCAAGAAGTGCTAATTTCATCCGCGTCAATTATTTTGATGAATGTTCTTAATGCCCAGAGTGTGAGAGGAAGATAAAAGAATTACTGTAAGAATGAGAGTGGATGCCTTGCACACATGCGCATGTGCGCGTGCACACACACACACACACATACACAACTTCAGCTTCACACGGGGTCACTGGGGCTGGGCCAGGGGACAATGGTGACAGACGGTCCCCCCCCCTCCACTTCTCCGTTGCAGCTTCTTCCACGTGCCTGGGTGGACAGTGGCTGTGTTGGGGGTTTATCAGTCTTTAATTTTACAGGTAGAGCCATGGCTTTAAACCAGGGGCCATTTGTACCCCTCAGGAACTAGTGGGCAGTGCACGAAGGATTCCTGAGTGGGGAAGGGGTTGCTAAGGAAACAGTTCTCTCTCTCCATGAGCTACTGAAGGGGATTGCCAGAGAACGCCCCGCAAGGCCCAGGACGACCCTGCAGAAAGCGTTTTCCAACCTTCTTGCACTGCAGCCGGAGAAAGCTGAAGGCAAGCTCTATTGGAGGATGGTAATGTTTTAATTCTGGTTGGTTTTTTTTTTTTTTTTTTTTAGTATTTCTTTGCAATTACATGGTTCTAATTTCTAGGGGCACAGTTAAAAGAAACATTTGGGGGTTCGTATGTCTATTTTTTAAAAAGACAGATTAAGAAGCAAGAAATTACAAGAATAAGAATAGGAATACAAAATGGGGTGTAGTTGTACACACCTGTAATCCCAGCACTGAGCAGGCTGAGGAAGGAGGATCACAAGTTTGGAGCCACCTTGGGCTACCATAGTGAGTTCAAAGTCAACCTGAACTAGCTATTGAGATGGTCTCCAAAAACTGAGGGGAAAAGTAAAAAAGAAAAAGAAAATTTTTGGTTATGGCTGAGTGCCACAGGTTCACACCTATAATCCTAACTACTCAGGAGATCTGAGGATCCAGTTCAATCCCAGCCTGGGCAGGAAAGTCTGTGAGACTCTTAACTCCACATAACCAGCAAAAAGCCAGAAGGGAAGTAAGGCCCAAGTGGTAGAGCACCAGCCTTCAGTGAAAAAAACTCAGGGACAGCGCACAGAACACACACACACACACACACACACACACACACACACACACACACACACACACACATTCCTTGTGGAATTGAGGAAGTCCAATGTGAAGTTACAAATGCCTGGCAGGCACCCCTGGCGGGCCAGCGTGACTGCATGGCCATGCACACGTCTCTTCATGGAGACGAATCTGGGATCCTGGGTGATTGTCCGGACTGTGTGTGCCCGGCTCATCCTGACACATGGAACAGACCCAGCTATGGGCCTTGTTATGCTGGGTGACCCAGCCTGACCCAACAACAAACAAACAAACAAACAACCCCGAGGGTGCTCCCTGCGATCCAGAGTCCCCAGCTCCGATAGCATAAAATACGACGCTGCAATTGGACATCCTGATACGATATGATAAAATATGACGAGCGGATGATCCGCTCTTTATTGCGAGTGGGTGATGGATGATGGCGCGTGACGCTCACCGATGGTGATGTATGGCGTGGCCCGGCGTGCGAGAGGATTATGGATTCACCACGCTCGCGCTCCACGGGGCTGATTTAAGAACTTCCCTAGGCTCACCTGGCTCGGACGCTGCCAATCAAGTCTACTGCTGAGCTGGGCGGAGGGCTGGTGCTCTTCAGTCATGGATGTGAAACCGCGGGTGGATTTCTGATTCCTGGGGAATCCGGGCCCCATGGGTCACAGATTGTGAAGACCCCGAGAGCTGCCCGGTGCTGACTGCCAGTCCCAGGTCCACAAAGAGAAAGCTGGGGACATTCGTGATCTGGAAAGTAGATGAAAAGGAGCAACACTAGAGCCACCAAAGACGATGGAAGAGTAAGAGAAATAAAAAAAAACAAAAAAAAACAAAAAACAAAAACAACTCTTCAGAGCTGGGTGCTCACGTCTGTAATCCCAGCTAGCCAGGAGGCTGAGATCTGAGGGGTCTCAGTTCAAAGTCAGAAAGTCTGGGAGACCCTTATCTCCATCTCACCACTATAAAGCTGGGAGTGAAGCCATGGCTCAAGTGGTAGAGCGCTAGCCTTGCACACGAAAGCTCAGGGACAGCACTCAGGCCCTGAGTTCAAGCCCCAGGACCGGCAAATACACACACACACACACACACACACACACACACACACACACACACACGAAAAGCTAATTCTCTCCACTCCGCTCAGACTTAAATGTTTGTCACCACTTTGTGGGGACATGGAAATGCATACTTTTAGCAAAACCCTTCAGCACGGCCTCAAGTTTATGTGCATTGAAGATAGAGAGGACAACTCGGTAAATACTCTGATGACAAATTTGGAGGCTGGGGACAGGGGAAATGTGAAATGCTAGAACTAATTTTTTGGAGAAGATCCTTTTTATACTGTAGTGCCAAACCAAGACCAAATGTTCTGAATGACTTTTTGTTCTGTTTCTGTCATGCCTTTGATTACATCTTCTCTAAATGGCTCTGGTTAAATAGTTCATCATTTCAGAGCCTGGGCGCTGTCCCTGAGCTCTTTCAGCTCAAAACTAGCGCTCTCCCATTGTGAGCCGCAGCTCCCCTCCTGGTTTTCTGGTGGTTAATTGGAGTTAAGAGTCTCATGGACTTTCCTGCCTGGGCTGGCTTTGAACTGCGATCCTCAGATCTCAGCCTTCCGAGTAACTAGGATGACAGGTGTGAGCCACCAGCGCCTGGCTGATAGTGGATCCTTTCCTGCTGGGGCTGAGGTCTGGTCTGGAGGCTTCGCCGGGGAGGACTTGTTTTTGAGGTCTTCTCTGCAGCGCTGCAGAGGGAAGACAGGGTGAGCGGGGCCGTCTGGGTGTCTGCCTGCCCCAGGACCTTGTTATAAGTCATGAGCTAGGTCTTAATTCTCTCCCTGACCTGCAGAGAAGGAAAGAGGCAGGTCACGGTGTTGTGGTGAGGACTGTGGCTCAGTCACCACTGTTCTCACTGTGCTGTCTGTGGTGCTGGGTGGAGTCCCTAAGGCTGTGAGCCCACCCCCCCCTCCCCACAGCAGTTCCTGTCAGCCCCCTGCCTGCCCACCCCCTAGCCTGGAGGCTTGGGTACCAGAGCCCAAGCAGGAGGCCCCAGCTCCAGAGCATCAGTGGGAAGACCTAATTTTTCTGGAATCTTCCTAGTACTCAATTGGAGTCATACAGAGGCCTGATGGTCCCCCCACCCCCAGCCTCTCCCATTGTGTGTTTTCTGGAACCAGAGTCCACTTTGCATCTGGGTGGGCCCCAGGATACCCCCCTCCCCCACCAGTTCTGGTTCTTGTGGCTGTTTGCAAATGCCGATGACTAATGTCATACAAATCACACGGTTAGCACGCGATTGCAACTCCAGCCCCCCAACAGCCCTCGAAGCCCACAAAGACAACTCAAGTCTGCTCAACAACCGGCCCACTTAGCAGACACTTAGAATCGCATAATTATTTTCTTAGTTTCCTTAAAATCCAAACATGCTCACCAGACTTCAAGCATCTTGTTGCTGCCACTAACGAAGAGTCTCTGCATAATGAGCAGTGTGGGCATCTGGGGGGCCTCGTGTCCCCTCCGCTTGGAGACAGGATGGATTCTAGGTGGTGTCTCCTGCGCAGTAATCCTTCCTTTCCCTCCCTCCCTCCTTCCTTCCCTCTCTCCTTCCCTCCTTCTTTCTCTCCCCCTCCCTCCCTCCGCCTTCTCTCCCTCCCTCCCTCCCTCCCTCCCTTCCTTGCTATCTTGGTGCTACTGGCATTGGAGTTTGAACTCAAGGTCTTGATCTTCCTGGCCTGGGATTCTACCACCTGAGCCAGGTCTCCAACCCTGCCCTTTTTTTTGCTGATTACTTGGAAGATGGAGTCTAATGAACTTCTGCCCAGGCTGGTCTCAAACCATGATCCTCCTTTTCTCCCTTCAACACTCCCCTGTTGGTTCTCTTCCAAAACACAGCTGTTCATAGCTTTTGAGGCTGCAATACATTCTTCCCAAGCATCTGAAAGGATCGCTGTGCCTCAGTGGCCCTTCTGGGGCCATCCTCTGCTCCACACACCCCTTCCTTTGGCTTCCTTTAGAGAGGCCATTTTTTTTTTCCAGTGACCCTTCATCTCTAGCCAGGGTCAGTGGATCCCTGAATAGCTGTCTGATCTGGGGATGATCTCGGTCAGCATCTGGAAGCCGCTGATTGGCTCACAGATGGGCATATGACCTGTGCTGAGCCAATGAGTCCCTTTGGTGGGAGCTTTGGGCTGGTCATTGAAAAAATGAACTCATCACCCCTCTGAGTTCTGGCCTCTCACTAGGAAACACAGGAGCTGGGGTGGGGGTGGGGGCGGGGGTGGGGTGGGGTGGGCGGGGGGGATGTTTTTGCCTGTATAGCCAAAGAGCTAGAGCCCCCTGCCTCTCTAGTAATGAGAAAACAAGCAGACAGTTGCCACAGAAAAAGAACAAGGATCTAAGTCCTCAGTTTCAGAGCTCCTGGGGCCTGCCCGCATTCCCCACTTTTATACTTTTATCCTAAAGAAAGACACAGGGCCGGCAGAGTGCCTGGGGTAGGGGCGAGGGGCACAGAGCTCGTCCCCTAACGCAGCACCTGGCCGGTAGGGTGGGGCTGAGGCCCAAGGGTCTTGGGTTCTGGTCCTTTCTGCACCTCCAGTGGGTGGGTGGGGGGACAGGCAGCTTGGGGCGGGCTAGCTTTGTAGTCGAGCCCAAGATCCACCGACTCAGGGTGGGTGGGTGTGAGAAGAACTGGCACCCAGGGGGTGTTCGGGAGACACTCCCCATCAATTAATACAGGCTTCATAGGAACAGAAAGCATTTCTGGCAGTCTAACCCTCTTAATACACCATATCTCTAATCCCTGTGCCCTCTGACCCTACCCATAATCCCTCTTCTTTTGTACTGGTACTAAAACCTTCCTTCCCTGTGCCCAACCACACATCCACACTGAGGTCTCAGCCAAGGGGTGTGTGTGTGTGTGTGTGTGTGTGTGTGTGTGTGTGTGTGTGTGTGTGTGTCCGGGAGCAGGTGGGGGCGGGAGGGGGGGAGTAATCCATTCTCCTTAAGTGTTTGACCAAAATCTCAATTCCCCAGGCCGGCAACTGCGGCCGCCTGTTCTGAAAGGCCCGGGAGCCTGGCCTGGCTCTTTGGAGCCTGCGCCCTCCCCTCCACCCCGCCTAGGCCCCCCAGCCCCCTCCCTCCTCCTTGGGGTCCCCCTGCCCGAGCAGAGACACAAAGCTGGGGCTGGATTATCTTGATTTCCATATGGAGAGTGGTGTAAGCCCGTTCAATGCGTGGCCAGTCATTTTGTTCTCAACTTTCCAACAAGAAGAAGCCAATGCCGCTGGGAAATCAGCCATTCATCCGCGTTCACCTTGTGTGTTCATGCACACATCGGCACACAGGGCTCGGGAAGCTGGGGTGGGGGGAGTCAGGCTCCTTTGTTTGTGCTCCCCCCCCTCAAGTTGTGACAACTCGCAGGTTAAAAAAAGAGAGAAAGAAAGAAAAAGCATGGAGGTCCTGCCTTGGCTCCCCATCTTGGGCTTGTGGCGAGGGGTGGGTTTGTTTTTACTTTTTCTTGGAGGGGCCTGTGGTCTTTTGCTTTTTGTCACCTGTGAGGCTGAGTCAACCCCACCCTTCCTTCTAATGTGCACGTGCGTGCGTGCGTGCACACACACACGCACGTGTGCAAGAGTCCTTCCCCCTGGGTCAGCCTCTCCTGACCCTCTCCAAAGTCCTCCCCTGGAAGAGGCCGTGCATCTGAGACCCCCCCCCAATGCCCTCCCCCCGCACTGTTCTCTCATGATCTTCCCCCCCTCCCTCCCCTCCCCTCCCCATACCCCTGTCACACCATCCTGGGCAGCCTCACTGGCCCCCCCTGCTGGCCCCAAGGCTACCTGCACCTCCTGGGAGCTGCCCCCACCCACCCACCCAAGCAGGTGGCACACGTGGCCAGCACCAGGGGTGGATGTGAGGACGCGGCAGCACAGCGGCTGCGGAAGCTGGCACACAGTAGGTGCTCACTAAACAGTGCCTGCAGAGCCACCGCTACTGCTGCTTCCTGTAGTGACTCAACTCTGAGCAGGCCTGGCGCACAGTAGGCCCTAAGTTAAAAACACTGTCATGCTAGGCTGTTTGTCTGTCTGTGTCTCTGATGGGTGAACTACTGCTCTAGAAAGTTTTTAAACAAGCCAGGCCACGGTGGCGCACAGCTGTCATCCCAGCTACTTAGGAGGCTGAGATCTGAGGATCATGGTTTGAAGCCAACCCTGGGCAGGAAAAAAAAAATCTATGCCACTGGCATCTCCATCCGCAAACCAGAAGTGGAGCTGTGGCTCAAGTGGTAGAGCGCTAGCCTTGAGGGGGAAACAAACGCTCAGAGACCGTGCTCAGGCGCTGAGTTCAAGCCCCAGGACTGGCACCAAAAATGAAAGCGAACGTGTGCTTTCCAGGAGGACCGCAGTGAGCCCAGGCGGGCGTGTTCCCCCCCCCCCGGGTCCCTGCCCCGCACGCGAGGGGCATCGTGGAGACTGGAGGGAGGCCCCCGCTCGCTGGCCGCCCGGCTGGGTGTCAGTCGCAGTGATGGATCGGCAGGTTCGCGCTCCACAATAGCGGCAGACACTCTATTAACCGGTGATTGTCTGCCCGCCGGCCCCGCGCCCGCCGCCCTGCCACAGATAATGGCTTTGTCCGAAAACAGATTTGTGGCAAGTTGAGATAAAATAAAGGGGAAAGAAGAGAGAGGAGAGTGGGCTGGGGCAGGGTGCGGAGGACATGAAAGGAAGGAGGAGGTGGGGGCGGGGCACAGCTACCCCCCCCCCACAGAGGCCGCTTTGTCCCTTGGTCTGGAGGATGGGGAGGGGGGGCTGATCCCGCAGCGTCCAGCAGCTCTAGGTGTGCGTAGGGGGGAAACGGTGCCCCAGGGCTGTGGACAGGTGGGGGGGGGTGGGAAACCCAGGCTAGGTAGATGGAGTTCCCCATCCCAGCTATCAGTCCAAATCCAGTCTCAGGAAATCAGAGGGTGGGCAGGGGGTGAGGGAGCCCCCTTCCAGCTTTGGCAGCTCTCTTGAAGACACCCCCTCTCCCCACTCAGGAACCTCGGATGGCACCTCCTCAGCCACCCCACAGGCAGGCACAGTGGGAAGGAGGCAGTTTGGGGCTGCCAAGAACAAAATCTAGGATTTTCCGGAGCCCAGTGCAGTCGCACATGCCTGCAATCCCAGTGCTTCAGAGGCCAAGGCAGGAGGATGGAGTTCCAGGCCAGCTCCAGCTACACAGAAAAATAGAACAAAACACAAAGAGGCTCTGTGATCCTCCACTCTGCAGATGTGGAAATGGGGCTCAGAGGGCTGCCGTGACGGCCGGAGGCCACGCTGCCCTCGAACCCAGCACTGAGGCCCAGCGGTCTGGAGCTTTCCCTTCCTCTAATAAGCGGGGGCTGGTTGGGAAGCGGGCGTGGCGGTGGTTCTGACTGCGGAGGGACCGGGTGGGTGGCTGGTGCTTGGAGGGGCGTGGCCGAGCGCAGAGGCGAGGCTAGGACTGTTCTGGCTGTAAGTCAGTTCGGTGTTGGGGGGCTCTGAGAGATGGGGAGGTGGTTATTCACTCTAGATCAGGCCAGAACTGAGTGTCCACCTCCCCATGTGGAAGGGGCCAGAGGAGTCCACCCATTTCCTCTGGGAAACCGTCCTGCTGACAACTTCCTCCTGGCCCTTCACTGGGGTTGGGGAGTGGCTTCCTCCAGGAAGCTCTCCCAGCGGGTCCACCCCCAGGCCTGCCGCCCCCCTCCCCAAGGGCCCCATGCGGGTGGAGGATACAGTCTCCTGTCCCCATGTCCTGTGTCCCCTCTTAGGTAGAGCGGAGCAGCTGACCATGCTGACTGTGGGGCACACAGAGCCTTTCCTTCCCCTCCACAGCCGAGGACCAGACCTTCTGCCCCCACCCGCCCTCCGGGGCCGCTCCCTTTCTGCACCTGCCATGTGTGTGTGGGGGGTCCTGTCTGCCTGTGGTGACTTCGTAAGGATCAAAGAAGGGACAGGTAAAAGCTGGGTGTGGTGACTCATCCCTGTAACCCCAGCTGACTCAGGAGGCAGTGGTCAGCTCCCCCACCCGAATCTATCAAGACCCCATGCCAATAGAGAAAAATCTGGGCATAGCAGGGCATGTCTGTGATGCTAGCCCGGGGGACGCTGTGGGTGGATCATGATTTGATGCCAGCCCTGGGTTTTTAACACACACACACACACACACACACACACACACACACACACACACACCCCTCATTGAAAAGTAAATAAGGCAAACATAATTTTTAAATATATATATATATATTTCAATGAGACATGTCTTCACATTTTGAGCTGACGGATCCAGAACATTCTCTGAACTGACCCTGAATTGTTGGGTGGTTTTCCTTATCTAGAGGACCTGGCTTCAGGGTCACAGGAAGAGAAGCCGGGGCGCCCTTGTCACCCCCTTTCTGCCCTGGCGCTCCGCTCCGCCTCTTCTCCGGAGAATAAGACAGATAACTGGGAGGCCTGTGAAATTTGCCGCTGTGAGAACAGCTAATTTTTCACACCCAGACGCACCGGCTGGGTTTGTTAAAGTCTAAGATAATCAAATAATCATTATAACTCATCTTCGCCCCTCCTGGCCTCCCTCTTTGTGCCATTAACGGCCCTGTGGGGAGGCTGGCTCGACATGGCGCTCCCCTATTTAGATAACCTCGGCCTTGGTCTTACAAGGGACCAGGCGGCCTGCTCTAATCTCAGCTCCCGCCTGCTTATCTCTCGGCCCCTGTGTCGCTGTGTGTGCGCAGGAGCGTGTGTGTGTGTGTGTGTGTGTGTGAGAGAGAGAGAGAGAGAGAGAAGGGAGGGAGAGAGAGACATTTTCTATATATATGTGTGTGTGTGTGTCCTACAGAAATTCATATAAATGTATGGATATGCCAAAAATTAAAAATGAAAAGGCAAAGAGGAGGGGTCTAAGCAGGAGCTTAGCGGGGCTCTGCCTCCCCCAGGAGGACATGGGGGCCCTCTGGCTGGGAGGCTGGGGGCGGTGCGTGCCACCTGCAGCTGAGGCACGCCACAGGGACCGGGCCTCTCTGCTGGCCAGACCTCACTGGAGTGGGGGCCTGGTCACTGGGAGTGGGGGGGGGGCTGCCAGCCCCCCAGGTGGGTCCCTCCCCACCCCCTGCCTCCGCAGGCACAGGGGCGGCCGCAGGGCCCTCCCTGCCCATTTCTTGTTCATGGTGTTGTCTTGCCTCTGCCCTCCTTTCTCACTCCTTTCTGGGTTTTTGTTTGTTTTTATTTTAAAGCCTAGGTTTTATTTTTCCTTCCCATGCTTCTCCTCGGCCTTTCTCTGTCTGTCTCTCTGTCTCTGCCTCTGTTTCTCTCCGTCTCATTCTCTCCCTTCCTGTCTTCCTCCATCTTCCTCCCCTCCTGTTTCTTCTTCCTCTTTCCCTTCCCTCTCCTCCTCCTTCCTCTCTCCCTCTCTCTCTGCCCTGTTCCCAGGCTTGTGCCTCCCTCTCTCCCCCTTTCTCCTCTCTTTCCTTCCCTCTTTCTCCAGACCCGCAGGCCCCATTCCTCCACCCCTTCCCACCCCAGCCCCCTACTCCTGAGACTTCCCACCAGCTCCTTGATTTCTCCCAGTCTTAATTTCTGATTGATATGTTCTGGAGGTGTGGGCAGAGGAAGAGAGAGAGATTTCGTAGTCATGAGAAGAAGAGAGAGACCATCTAAACAAATCATTTTTCCCTGTGCAGAGTGAACCCACAGATGCCACAAATGCAGGCCGGCTGGGAGCTGCCAGGAGGGTTTTGGGGTACATGTTAGGGGTGACACAAAACCCCCACCTGAGGGGCAGGAGGACTGGAACCGAAGTTTCCAGAAGAAAGGGAGGAAGACAGTAAAAAGGAACTGCCTGGAATCTTGGCTCTGAGCAGTGAACAGAAAAGAGCAGTTAAGCAGCCAGGGGTGTGGGCAGGGGTGGCAGGGAGCCCCGGAGCCCCCTGGGTTCCCGTGGCCCCCTCTGCCAACCCCCCTGTACCCCAGAGGGGTCAGGACCGGTCTTCGGCTGGGCTAGTGGGACTGGGCCCACCTGCCACCACCATCTGCGACTCACTGGACCAGAAAGTTTGTTGACTGACTTTTTTTGCCTCCCATGCCTCAGTTTCCCTCTGTGGATTTGACTCCGCACACAGTTTTTGTATGACATCTTACAGAGAAAAAGGGGTTTGTTCCAACCTGCGGAAATGAAGACTTTTTCAGAAACCCAGCGGCAAAATGAGAGCGCGTCCTCCGGTTGTTTTCACGAAGCTGGGCAGGGGCTGAGGAACCCTGGCCGCCATCACCAAAACTGTGTCAACATAACAGCAACCACAGTCTCCATGGCAGGCGTCCTGGGCTGGGAACCAAATCCACTATGGGCAGCAACGTGAAGAAAGCGGAAGCGGAAGCGTAGGCTGCAAGGGACAGGGGGCGTGTCTGTCTCTGAGCCCGCCCTGCAAATACCAGGGATGCAAAGGCCCTGAGGAGACAACTTTTACCCAGGAGAATGAGTGGGGACCACTGGCGGCAGGAGCTCAGATTCTTCAGAGTGTTGTGGACCCACGGGGAAGAGGTTAGCTTTGAACCTGCCTGAGCAGGGAGGCAGAGAAGGAGCCAGGGCTGGCACTGAGAATGGCCTTGGCGGGGGGGCGAAGATGGAGGTGGCTGGTGTGGCTCAGATGGCATGTGTCCCTGTCCCTCTGTGTCCACCCCCCCCACCCCCCCCCCACCCGCGGCCATGGTGGCCAGGGCACGGTGACCTGCAGACGAAGAGGCTGGCTTAGAGCACCGTTAATTCACGCCATGGCCGAGCGCAAACCAGAGCGAGGAGGCAGCCCGGCCATTCCAGCGCCCTGGGCTCCACTGTGGAGTGTCTAAATGTTCTCTTCCCGAGATTTATATCCGCGTAGACCTGCCTCCTTCATTTATCCCGTTAACTAACTACGCGTGGCCTCACCCGCGCTCGCAGTGTGCTGGGGAGACGCTGGTGCCCCAGTGCCCACCAGGGCCATCTTGGGGGAGGGCTGGCCCACAGTGCCGCTGGTGTCACCCATGCTGAAGGCCTACTGTGTGCTGCGCATCAGGAGAATGAGAGACTGGCCTTCCGCAGCTGGGCACGGCAGTCACGACTGCAATCCCGGCACGCCTTGGCTACAAGAAAGAAGGGAGGAGAAGGAAGGGAGAAGAAAGAGGGACGTGTGCAAGAAGCCCTCTGGTGAACCTCACTGTACATGTTGGGGGAACTGAGGCATGGAGAAAAGTGGCTGGGCGGTTTTTGTTTTGTTTTTGCCAATCCTGGGGTTTGAACTCAGGGCCTGAGCACTGACCCAGGCTTCTTTTTGCTCAAGGCTAGCACTCTGCCACTCGAGCCACAGCGCCACTTCTGGCTTTTTCTATATGTGTGGTGCTGAGGAATCGAACCCAGGACTTCAAGTATACGAGGCAAGCACTTTACCACTAGGCCATATTCGCAGCCTCTAGGGCAGGGTGGTTTCACCGCAGTTTTGTCCTAGGCCAGGCTGTCCCTGATTCTGGCTAATTTGTTTTTCCTGAGTCCTGTCTGCCAGGCTGAGGGTCGTGCGCACAAACCCACCTCACCATTCATGGTCCTTCACCGGGGGCGGGGGGGGGGGCGAGGGTGCTCAAGACTCTGACTCCTCCAGGAACTGAGATGACCAAAGAGGTTTCACAGGGAATGGGCCGGCCACACAGCCCCCTTCCTCCTTAGTTCTGGCTTTTGTTACAGGTATGGAGATAAGAAAGATGTCATTTTCTTCTATTCCAAAGAGAGAAAAGCGGTGTGATTGTGCAGAGGTAGCAGGCTGGCAGTCCTCTCTCCTTGAAAGAGAGAGTAGGGGAGATGGACATGCTGGTGAAATGTTGCCCTGAATTATGCATGCCCTAGCTGCCAGGATTTCTGGTTGCAGGAAGATACTGGAAATTTAAAGTGATCTCAAACATTCCTCTCCTTAACTGTGAGATCAACGTGTTTAAAAAGACACTCCAAAAGAAAACACACACACACACACACACACACACACACACACACACACACACGGGTCTGCAGGCTAGATTCTGCCCAGAGAACCCCATTTCAGGCTTTGTGTCCAATAAATAATCATTTGTTGTTTACTGAAAACATTCTTCAACTCCTTTTTAAACATTGGAATCCATGATTATTTATTAAAAAGGAAACAGAATGAGGGTCATAAAGAGAAAATAATACAGGAATGGGGCACCTGTGGCTCACGCCTGTCATCCCAGCTACTCAGGAGGCTGAGATCTGAGGATCACAGTTCAAAGCCAGCCCAGGTAAGAAAGTCCGTGAGACTCTGATCTCCAATGAACCGCCAGAAAATCAGAAATGGGGATGTGGCTCAAAGTGGTAGAACGCTATCCTTGAGTGTAAAAGCTCAGGGAGAGTGCTCAGGCCCTGAGTTCAAGTCCCACAATCAGCAAGACAAACAAACAAAAACCCCACAAAAGTCACAGGAATAAAAACAGTGAAAGTTGTGCATGTTTGTTACATTCTAACAGGCTACTGTGGGGGCAAAAGCTTTGCCCAGATGCCTTCTTTCTGTCTTTCTCTCTGTCTCTCTGTCTCTGTCTCTCTCTCACTGATGCCTTCTATCTCTGTCCCAACAGAAGCTAAACAAACACTTGTGCATTTCCACACTTGACACACCCAGATGGAAACTGCACTAGAATATTTGTGGCCAAAGCAAAAGTCTTCCAACTGTTCCACCACAGGACAGTAGCTAACAAATAAAGGGTGTGTTTGTTTGAGCGAATATTTGTTGCCATAAAAAAAAAAAAAAGAGTAAGAATAAACCCAACAGAGTCCCAGGCTAGGGCCTTCCTGCAGCCTCTCCAGGAGGGTTGGTTTGGGGGAGATCACAGGCGGCCAAGGGTAAACTCTTATTGTCTCCAGGCTGTTTCCCAAGCAGGAACAGGCAGATGAAGATGGCGGCTGAGTGTGGGATGGAAGGAGAGCCTGGAGTGCCACTGGGTGCCAGGAGAAGGTGAGGGGAAACGGACCACCGCAGGTGTGGTGTAGGACCCACGTGGCTGTCTCTAGCCTGTGATTGGCTGGGCAGCTGGTAAGGAGGGGGCATGGACTAGAGAAAGGGGTGCGTCCAAGCCCCTCCCCCGCCCCCCTCCCCCGCACCCACTGCGTGCCTTGGGCTTGTCACTCACCTGTCCTGGCCTCAGGCTCCCATAATGGTGCCTCTCCATCACTTCTGGTGGGCTCCACACGCCCATGCCTTAACACAGAGCTGTGCGGGATCACCCACACTGCACCTTCTAACCCAGTGCCTTCGGGGGGTGTTTCTAGTCAGATCTGGGGTGGGGGGGGCATGCCTGGGTGGATCTACAGATTCCACCTGGAGCCACTTGGCATTAAAGTGTTTAGTAAACCGCAGGCATTGCATAGATGCAAGGTGACCCGTCAGGCACAGAGGCTGGATGTCTCCACAGCCTCAGATTGCTGTCTTGGCAAGTCTGCCCCTTGCCCTCCACCCTGCCCCCCCATGGCACCCCATTTCTCCTCCTCACACCGGCCCCTCCCAGAGTTCACCGCCCCCCCCCTCCCGGCCTCTTGCCCGCTCCCACGAGCCGGCAGGGCCTGTCTGCCCCTCCAGCCACAGGGGCAGGCTCCTTGCGCCCCGAGATGCCGTGGGCAGGTTTGGGGAACAGCTGCCAGCGCTGAGACCTAATGTCTGCCTGGAGAGTCGTTAGCGGATAATTAATATTGGTGGCACAGAGCTGTGACTGCCGCGCTGCGCCCGCCTGTGGCGCCCGCCACGTGTGGCCTCCGGCTCCATTTGGCCCAGGACCCCAGACCCTGAGGACAGGCACCGTGGGCAGGAGGAGGACCTGGGTGTGTGTGTGGGGGGGGCGTCCACCCAGGGGGGCTGGACATCCACCCAGGTGTCAGCACCCAGGCTGGGCACAGCAGCAGCGTCATAGAGGGCGCAGGGGCCAGGGGCAGGGTGGCCGCGGGGGCCAGGGGCAGGGTGGCCGCGGCCTCCTTTCACCTGCGGCCAGCTGGCCCTTGGCGGTTACCATGGTGATGCCGGGCCCCAGGAGTTGGGCAAGGCTGTCATTGCAGCAGCCGCGGCAGCTGTGTGCGTGTACAGGAGGCGGGCTTGGCTCGCTGCCCTTCACTTCCCTGTCTGTGAGGGCTAGGTGACCCGGCCACCAGGGCCAGGCACGCCCAGGGCCACCGCGCGCCCGCCTCACGTCTGCCACTCGTGGTAGTTGCCCTGTAATGGCCGGCGCTGCCTATTTGGGCTGCCTGCGCTCCCGACACACGGCTCCCCACCTCCGCCACTGCTTAGCCAACCTCCCAGCTCAGATGCTTGGCGTCTGTGCCACCCAGGCCTGTGGTCAAACCTGGCACGCCTCAGTTCCCAGGTCTGTGAAGTGGGGTGGACCACGCCCACGGGGCGAAATTGTCCCTTCCCTCGGGGAACAGCACCTCCTCGTTCCCAGGTCCTGGAGGGTTGAGCGGGAAGGGAACATTGTTAGGTCTAAACCGACATTATTCATGACCATCTACCCGCCCCATGCTCACTTATTAGGCACCTACTGGATCCTAAAACGGTGCTTGGTGCTCAGTGCTTGTGCAGTGCTGACGGTACGCCAGCTCTGTGCTCCGTGGCTTCCTCTTCCCACACTGCTGATGCACACCTGACCTTGTCAACCCCTCAGCCCGACGAGGGCACTGAAGGTCACTGAAGGTCACACACAGGCAGAACCCACTTGGGCAGATTCAGCCTTCTTTTCTGCACCTCATGGGTTCACTTTGCCTCCTGCAAGCCAGGCAGCTCTGGATTCAAATCCTGGCTCTTGCAGCCACCCTCCTCACCCCTGTGCTGTGGGTCCTGGGCCCCCCGGGCCCTGTGGGCCTCCGGGCTGCTCTGCACAGCCTGCTGTTCGGGCTGCTGCGGGGTGAGAGGAGCTGGAGTTGGCGGGGTGCAGGAAGAAGTGTGGCCATAGCAGCTGTGGTTTTCGCCTCTCCATCTGGGGGTGCACACCCAGGATCTCCACATCCCCACTCATCCCTGGAGCGCGCTGTGTCTTCAGCTTTGGGGAGTTGGGGCTCCCCCCACCCCCAGCCCCTGCCTGCTGTCTGTGCAGGAGGTGTCAGGCCACTGAGAGAGCGGGCAGGGCCCTCCCCGGGGCGTCCTTCTGTCACTAGACAAACAGTCACAGCACCCATGCTTGCTCGGAAATGGAGCGAGGCGGTAAATATGGTAAATCTGCTCGCAGGCGGGTTGGGGCGCCTGTCTCCCTGTGCCCCGCAGCTCCTGGGACTCAAGGGCCTGCCATGGCCTGTGCGTGCCCACCCCATCAGTGCCCACCGCCTGCGCAGGCCCACCATGTCAGTGCCCACAGGAGCTGCCTCTGTTGAGCTCAGGCCCACCCCTGGGCCCAGATAGGCCCTTGCCATTGTGTCTTGAGAGAAACAGGGTGGGGCCCAAACCTCTACTGTGCTACTTGAAGCTGTGTGGCCCAGGGCAAGTTCTTGGCTTCTCTGAGCCCTTTCCCTCATCCCCTCTCTTTGCAAAGTGGCAGGGTCACAATCTTCTCATGGGGAAGTTCTGAAGAGCAAGAAATATTCATAAAGACAAATCTCATTAAGATGTAACAATGCAGCCGGGCACCGGTGGCTCACGCCTGCCATTCTATCTACTCAGAGGGCTGAAATCTGAGGATTGTGGTTCAAAGCCAGGCTGGGCAGGAAAGTCTGTGAGACTCTGATCTCCTGTGAATGACTAGAAAACCGGAAGTGGCACTGGAGCTCCAGGCACGAGAGCGCCAGCCTTGAGTGAAAAAGCTCAGGGCCAGTGCCCAAGCCCTGAGTTCAAGCCCCATGACAGACCACCAACACAAAAAAGATGTAAGGCTGCCAGTCCTGTGTGGCCCAGCAAGAGCCAGGGATGGCGGGTTTGGGGCACATTGGGGCACATTGGGGGACATTTTAGCAGGAGATAAACTGCTTATTTGGCCACTGGAGTTATCTCTGAGTAATTCCATATCTCCAGCGGGCCGCCGGCCGGCTCTGCTCACACACAGGGTGACGCTGGGCAGGTCAGACCCTGTATCTGTCCCCAGGCCCCCAGCTTCCCCGCCTGCTGCGAACACAGGCCATGCCTTGGCGCCTCTCCGCACTTGTCACGTGGCCTGCTGATTTGTCCGCCCTGGTGGCTCGGTTCACACTGCAGACCTGGCCAGGCCCTGTCCTCCCTGCGCAAGGGAGCCTGTCCCTCTAAGAGCCTCATTTTCCCTTCCCCAGCGTGTCCTCTCCTCTGTAGAGCGAGCCCCCCATTGGCTGGCCAGCGCTCCAGCCAGGTTGTGTGTTTCCCTGCCTGCTCCCTGGCAGCCGGACCCCATTTCTACCCCAGGACCCCGCCTCTCCTGTTCTGCTGCAGTCCACAGAGCTGGCACGCAGCAGGCCCCCCAAGTCAACACCATCCTCATCTCGCAGCCTCACAGAGGGAACTGGCTGCTGGGCGGTGGAAACATGGGAGGGGGGAGGAGCCCCCGCCCCACGAGGGCCCTGGATACGGACGGTGGGGCCCCGCACGGCAGCCCTTGGCCCTTCTCCGCACCCCGGCCGGCCGTCTGCCTGCTTGAAGACGCGACCTTTCAAGTTGAGTGGGCCTCCTGGCCTTCGCGCAGTCCTTGGTGCAGTCCTTGGCACTGCGGGGCCATCTCGGTGACATACATGCCCCCAGCTGGAGATCGGGGCTCCGTGTTCCTGCCTTTACCCGGAAGCCATGCGCCTCTAAAGTGCGGGGCGAGTCTGGCTCTGCCACACAGCCACCTGAGGCCCTGCGCCAGCCTGGGGGCCGTGGCGTCTCTCCCTCCTGCCCTGCTGGCCACCCCTTCTCCTGTCCCATCCCCTCCCCTCCCCTCCCGGGCCAGCCCACGTTACCAGTGGCCTCAGCCCCTTGGGAGTCCTTGATGGCCTGAAGCTTCATCCCCCGCCCCCCGGCTCCACTTGCACCCACCACCCATGGTTCTGCTTGGGCAGGCGGCATGGCCGCTGCAGTGGGGAAGGGGGAGGCCGGAGGAGCCAGGCCTGCGCCGCTGCCATGTACAGCCCAGGCGGGCCACCTCACATCCCCTCTGCAAAAGGGATTCATCAGCCTGGAGAAATGGCCACTCAGGAGGCTGAGATCCGGGGATCATGGTTCAAAGCCAGCCTGGGCAGGAAAGCCTGTGAGACCCTTTGTCTCCAATGAACCACCAGAAGACCAGAGTGCTCCAAATGCTAGGGCCCCAGCCTTGAGCAGAAAAGCTCAGGGACAGCACCTGGGTCCTGAGTTCAAACCTCCAATACTGACGCACATGAAAAACCCTGCAGGCTTTGCACCCCTGAAGCCCGGCTGGCTGCATGCCCAGGGGAGGGGCTGGTGGGGCTGGCGGTCTATGGAGCCCCTGGCTGCCCTTGGGGGGTGGGGGGTTCCTGTTCTGCAGTCCCTCTGGCAGTTCTCCTGCCGGCTCTCCCTTGATGGCCTCCCCCCAACACCTGAGGTGGCCGACAGCGTGGAGTGGCAACAGTGTGGGGGCGGCAACAGCTCCCCTGCTTCTGCCCCAGAGCTCGCACAGGGCAGGGCAGAGGCCAGACTCACCTGCGGGCCTTCCTGGCTCTGTCTCCCTGTCCCCCTTTCCCCGCTCCGGCCCCAGCCTGTCCCTCAAAGCCTTCCTCCCGGAAGTCCCTCTCCTCATCCTCAGAGCCACTCTGGGACACAGCTTCTAGAAAACTTTCCTAGATGGAGAGGACCCCTGACAAACCAGCCTATCGCCCGGCCAGCAGCTGAATCTCATTACCATGGTAACCGGACATCTCCTCCGTCAGAGGGGGAAAGAGAGAAAGAAAAAGGAAAGAGAGAAGAGAGGGGAGAGAAAGAGAAGGGTGGGGAGAGAGGGGGGAGAAGGGGAAGAGAGAGAGGGGGGGAGGGAAAGAGAGGGAGGGGTAAGCAGCCCTGGAATTTCCCGAGTGCTTAGAAGCCTGGTCCGATGCGCCTGGGTCTGGAGGGGCCCGGGACCAAGTGGAGAGCTCAATAAATATTTGTTGAGAGAAAGATTTGAATAAGCAAACACTGCTGGTGCCGTGAGCTGGGGGAGAGGCAGGGTTCAGGAAAGAAGTGGGGGGACTCTAGGGGCCAGCAGCCTCCCAGGGCTCTCGTGCCCAAGCTGGCCGGGCCTGGACAGGGCTGGCAATATTGAAATGCAGGTCAGGTGCTTAGCTATTCATAGCAGCAGCAGAGGCTTAGCCGGAGCAAAGCCGGGAGCCCCCCCCCCCCCCAGAGGAGAGCGAGGAGAGCCAGGAGGGCGCAGGGCCAGGCGGGAGCTGAGATCTCAGCAGAGATGGAGATTAGGAGGGGATGTTAACCAGACCCCCTCCCCAGGCAGATGGTCAGCTGCCCCTCGAGGCTCAGAATGGGGGTGGGTGGGGAGAGGAATCCCAGAGCCTGGAGACACCCCCATCCCCAGGGAAAAACGCCCCAGGGACCAACTGGAGAAGATGTCTGACAAGATGTCTGTCCACACTCTGTGACCCTTGCAAGGTCGGGGACGGGCTGCTCGCTGGTCACAGAGAACCCAGGAGGCAGCACCCATCCTTGCTCCCCTAGGACCGGTTTTGCTCCTGCTCCCTTCCAAGGCAGGTGTGGGAGGGCCATGAGATGAGCCCCACAAAGCCGTCAGGCACCTGTGCACAGACAGATCCATAGCAGCAAGGTGGAGATTTTTATTTCCTAACTTTGTTCACCAAGTATGGGAGTGTGGTGGGGTGGGGGCTCCCTAAAGGATCCCCAATCTCCTCCCTCAGCCATCCTGACTGGGGGGTGTCTGGGGCCACTGGCCTTACTCTAGGATGGCCCTAATGCAGACAGGCCCAGGAGAGGCTGGGCTCACGGGCTGGAGGAGCAGGGACCCATGGAGCAGAGCCCAGGTCCTCTGGTCCTCCCAGATCAGCCAAACTCAAGCAGGAGAAAAGGGCCCAGTCAAGAAGCCGGAGCCATGGGCTGGGGATATGGCCTAGTGGCAAGAGAGCTTGCCTCGTGTACATGAGGCCCTGGGTTCAATTCCCCAGCACCACATATACAGAAAACGGCCAGAAGTGGCACTGTGGCTCGAGTGGCAGAGTGCTAGCCTTGAGCAAAAGGAAGCCAGGAACAGTGCTCAGGCCCTGAGTCCAAGGCCCAGGACTGGCCAAAAAAAAAAAAGAAGGCGGAGCCAGTGTGTGCTGAGCACTGCCACGGGAGCCTGTTTGTTATGCAGCATTACCGTGGCCTCGATAGCTGACACACCTTCCACATACTGCCCTGGTCAAGTCAGAAAGACACGACACAAAGGCCAAGTTCTTAAGGTAATTTCTGTTCAAGGAGACCCTGGAACGTGGGGGCATCTCCTGCATGCCCTCCCCAAATGTGTCTCATCCCACTTTGTTTAGGCAATTTCTTCATGATCAAACTGGCCCAATCTTTTCCCCTTTTTCCTCCAGCAATGCCCGCCCCCTTACAGTCACATTCCCCAGCATGGCTGCCAGTGTGATTGGAACAACCACTGACCCGTGACCATCGGGACGGCCTGCCTTTCAATGCCTCTCAGGACTGTGTGACCGGGTCACACACGGGGTTGGGTCCTTGGCACTGGGGGGGGGGCACTGCTGCCCGGAGCTGGCAGGCCTCCACTCGATTGAAACCAACACCCTGACTTTAACCCCAGGGTCACTGTCCACAGAGCCAATGACCAGGCCGCAGCCTGGAGGAGCACTGTGCTGGGAGCCAAGGCCAGCGGTGCCTGTGGGCGGTCGGCTTCTGGCTGTCTGTCCCGGGCTATGCCAGCCCAGGGCTGTCACCACATGATCGCCAGTCCTTGCTGGCCTCTGTCACCTGGGTGGCCCACCAGGGCAGTCATGATGCTTTTTCCTCGTCGGGTGCCCAGCCTGGGGATGCCCGCAGGCCTTTGTCCCCGCTTTGCCTTCCTTTTCCCAACCTAGACGCGGCCTCAGCCTAAGCGTGCGGAGAGAGCGCACCGCCTCGTTATCACACGAAACAAAACGTCTGTGCACGGGGCACCCCAATGCGCCCTGTATCCCGGTGCCCTTTGGCTGGTAAAGGAAAGTCACTCACGGTCTCTTGTGAACTCGCATCACCCCTCTTCCCCACAGCATGCAGGACACCCTGAAACCCAGGAGCCCCTTCCCAGAGGCCGTGAGATACCGTTTCCTGGGAATTCATGGGGCTCCCCACCTTCCCTCTGGCCTCTCTCCTCCTTAGACGCCGCTGCCGTGAGGGGCTGGCGTGCGTCCCCCGTCCCCTTTCATTCATGGGAATGATCCCCCACTCTCCTGAGCCGTGACCTTGTCCCCCACTGGGGGCCGTCGGAAGATGGAGATAAACACCTCGAAGTTCCTAGCCCACTTCCTTAATTGTCACCTTTCTGTTCTGCTTTAAATTAATCAAAGCCAGTCCGATATTAATACTGTAGGGGGAATTAAAATCATGCAACGCATTAAAGATGTAATTTAAAATTAATAACTCATAATTATTTATCATGGCGTATCAGTGGAGCTATGAATTTTTCCCTCGTAACCCAGCCTGCACTTCCTGCCTTTGCCTTTAATAGCATCTGGACCATTACCGTGCCCAGTGCTGGCTCCCAGAGACACCAGCCTGAGAGACGTAATTCATTTAATTTAATTTGGGGGGGGGGCTTAATTGTGGTAAATCACTACTTAAGAAAAGACATCTATTTGAAAGGACAAATTGGGATAATTTAATAAAAGCTGGAGTGAGGAAGCCCAAGGACTTAATGATGCACTCTGGGTTTTGACCAAAGAAGAGCCACCTCTATCAGCTGATTTACTGAGACGTTACTGAGACATCTGACATGCTCTTTCAAAATCTTATAAAAAGTAAAAATAAAGAAAACATAGAGGAAGAAAAAAAACCCAAAACCCAACGGTGCATTCAAAAGGGTTGACGAGATGTGGGGACGTTCTGTTTGTTCATCAAGGCAGGACCACGCAAGTAAACGCTGGCTCACCTGCCCAATGGAATAGTATACAGTCATAGCAAAGAAGGAGGCTAGAATGTGTGTATTAATGTAGAAGAAAACCAAGACACAAACACATCACAACGGTAGAGGAGTCCACAGCATGTGATTATGACAAAGATGAAAAAAAAATCCATGCGTTCTTCTTCTCAGTATCTGTGGAAAATTGGCTCCAGAACCACCCCTCATCCCCCATACAATATGCAAAGCCGTATACTCTCGAGTGGTTTACATAAAACATTTAAACTGTTCACATAAAACTGAGGCTGTCCTATGTACTCTGTGTGTGTGTGCACGTGCACGCACACGCACATACATGTGAGCACATGATGGTCCCGGGGCTTAAACTCGAGGCCTCGGTGCTGTCCCCGAGCCTTTTCTGCTTACGGCTGGTGTCCTCCCACCTGAACCACAGTTCCGCATCTGGCTTTTTTGCGCTGGTTACTTGGAGGTAAGAAGTCTCCTGGTCTTCTCTTGCTTGGTTGGCTTTGAACTGCGATCCTCGGATCTCAGCCTCCTGACTAGCCAGGATTACAGGCGTGAGCCACTGCGCCCGGCTTGGATATTTCCAAGGTGGTTTGGAGGCCCACACAGTGTCATCCGTGCGGGCAGACGGGCCGTGGGCACAGGGAACAGTGGGTGTACACAGTGGCGCACACGCAGTCTCTTCCTCCTGAGTGAACTCCGAGCCCGGCGGGTGGAGCCTGGGGGAGTGGAGCAACTGTAGATAGAACCTTCTAGAAACCATGTGCGTGCGTGGGTGCAAGGCGCTCCTGCTGATGGCTGGACAGGTGGAGGGCAGTGGGGACCCATCCCGCCCCTCATCCTCCCCCCACCCCACCCCCGGCCCCCGGGCAGCCGGTGGTGGTTCCTGCAGGCTGCAGACCCGGAGCGGGTTGGAATGAAGCCCCTGACGTTCTGGGCAGAGGCAGAGAGCACACAGAGAAAACTAGGCAGAAAGGGGTGAGGTGATGAGAACCCCCGTCCCCCACCCAGGAGAAAGATCTGGAAAAGGTGAAGTCACCTGGAGGGCGGGCTTGCAGGATGCAGGCTCACAGGGGGAGGACGCCCCGTGGTCCAGGGACGGAGCAACGCGTTCAGAGGCCCGTGCTTCCGCGACGAGCTGGTGAGGGCAGCCGGTGCCACGGCCCCGAGGTGCCGTGCGGAAGCAGCGAGGCGGCCAGCCACCAGACTGACCTCTTAGCACCCAAGCAGGCCTCTGGCAGCTTGAGCGAGAGGAGCCCCGGGGGAATTTGAGGGAGCATGGGGTGCCACGCACTGTAGCAGTTTCACCGGAGCCCTCTAGTGGCTGTGGGGAGAAGGGGCTGCGTCACAAGGGGCGGTGGGCGAAAGGGTGGGAGGGTGCCCGGGGTCGAGGACTGGCCACGGAGCACTGGAGACTTGCTGCCCCAAATCCCCCCCCCTTTTTTTTTCTGCCAGTCCTGGGCCTTGAACTCAGGGCCTGAGCACTGTCCCTGGCTTCTTTTTGCTCAAGGCTAGCACTCTGCCACTCGAGCCACAGTGCCACTTCAGGCTTTTTCTATATATGGGGTGCTGAGGAATCGAACCCAGGCCTTCATGTATACGAGGCGAACACTCTTGCCACTAAGCCACATTCCCAGCCCTGCCCCAACCCCTTAATTGGCTCCCAAACTAACAAGAACCGACTCCCTGCCCAGGACTGCGGAGACCTGCTTTAGTATGGGAGAGACCGGTTCTAACGCAGTGAGCATGACTGGGCGCCGAGCTACGAGGAGGGACCAGGAGGGAGAGGGCCTGGGGCTGAGAGAGAGCCCTCATGGTGCTCCCCACACATGGGGGAAACTGAGGCACGTGGGGGGGCACGCGGGGGCCCAGGTCACCCAGAAAGGCTCTGGCGGAAAGGAGTTGGGCTGAGGTTTCTTCCTTGGGGACCCCCTGCCCTCCCCCAGCCCGGGACCCCCTTCCCCGGCAGCCACCCCAGGTTTACGACCCCCGGGAGCCCCCCTCCCCCCCCCAGAGCGGCCAAGAGAGATGGGCCGGGATCGATGGTCTGTGTGCCGCCCTGATACTCTGTCTCATTAGGACTCGGGGCTTCCTGGCAGCCTCGAATTATCTCATAAAATTTATTTACTATTTCATGAATACATAAGCAGCAGGCAGGCAGAAGCTTTTTATATATTTACACTGTATATATTTCACGGGAGACTTATGGCTGTCTCTAAGGCGGCGTGGGGAGCGGGGAGTGGGGAGGGCGAGCAGACGGAGCCGGCAGCTGGTGGTGAGGTGGGGGGGGGGCAGCGGGGAGACAAGCCCACGCGCACACAGCCACGCCAGGCAGGGCTGCCGGCAAGGGGTGGGACATCCTGGGGAAGGAGGCAGGGCTGGGGAGGGGGCTGTGGGGAGGGGAACTGTGGGGAGGGGGCTGTGGGGTGGGGGGCTGTGGGGTGGGGGGCTGCTGGGAGGGGGCAGTGGGAAGGGGGGCTGTGGGGTTGGGACTGTGGGGAGGGGGCAGTGGGGATGGAGGCTGTGGGGTGGGGGGTTGTGGGTCGGGGGCTGTGGGGAGAGGGGCAGTTGGGATGGGGGCTGTGGGGTGGGGGGCTGTCGGGAGGGGGCAGTGGGGATGGGGGCTGTGGGATGGGGGGCTGTGGGGTGGGGGGCTTTGGGGAGGGGGCTGTGGGGAGGGGTCTGTGGGGTGGGGGGCTTTGGGGAGGGGGCTGTGGGAAGGGGGCTTTAGGAAGGGGGTCTGTGGGTGGGGGCTGTGGGGAGGTGGGCTGTGGGGAGGGGGCAGGGATGGGGGCTGTGGGGCGGGGTCTGTGGGGAGAGGGGCTGTGGGGTGTGGGGCTGAGGGGAGGGGGCTGCGGGGAGGGGGCTGCGGGGAGGGGGGCTGTGGGGTGGCGGGCTGTGGGGTGGGGGGCTGTGGGGAGGGGGCAGTAGGGATGGGGCTGTTGGGTGGGGGGCTATGGGGGTGGAGGCAGGGCCAAAGTTGAGGCTCTAGGGAGAGCGTCTCTAGCCTCCTTCCTGCCTGGGAAAGGACACTATGGGTCCCAGAGGAGCTCTGACCTTGGCTGAGGGCTGGACTCTCATCCTGACCCATCGCAAGTCCTGATCTTTGCTCCAGATTCACTGTGGACCTATGGTGCAGCCTGAGCCCTCATCCCTGGCACAGCCTGAGCCCTCATCCCGACACAGCCAGATCCCTGATCCCTGGCACAGTCTGAGCCCTGGTTCCTAGCACAGTCTGAGTCCTGATCCCCATTACAGCCTGAGCCTTGATCCCTGGCACAATGTGAGCCCTGACCTGTGTCACTACCTGCAACCTAAGCACAGCTTCAGCCTGTCCAGGTTAGGATCTGGGTCCTGGCCCTGCTCAAAAAGCAGGCCCCAATTCTGGTCCCAAATGGATCCCTCCCAGACCCCCAGGGTCTCTGTGGTGACCCTAGCTGCACACGGAGGCTCAACTTGTTCCCGATGAAGCCTGGACTCTGGT
This sequence comes from Perognathus longimembris pacificus, assembly GCF_023159225.1. NCBI lineage: Eukaryota > Metazoa > Chordata > Mammalia > Rodentia > Heteromyidae > Perognathus > Perognathus longimembris. The sequence goes on along the minus strand of NC_063163.1, from coordinate 84,730,865 downwards.
ACAGACTGTGCCGCCACCCTAATCCCAAAGGAATCCCAGCTCTGCTCACAGACTGAGCCCTGATCCTGGTCCCAGACTAATGCCTGTGCCGCCTGGGCTGAGCTTCACCTGTGGGGGACGCACAGCCCCCACCCCAACCATGGTGGGCGCACAGTAGGGCAGCCCCCCCCCTTCACCATGGTGGACGCACAGTAGGACAGCCCCCCACCCTCTGACCATGGTATGGGCACTGAGCGGGATGCGGGGTGAGGCGAAGCCCGGCAGCAGAACCTGGACGGGGCGTCCCCCCACACCACGCTGTCCCCTCACAAAGGCCACCGAGAAAGGTGGCCAGAAGGTCAGTGGGCGCATCAGACCCAAAGCCAGACACACAGCTGTGGAACAGGTTGGTGGGACGATGCCTGGTCACCGGCTGCTGGTGCGCACGCCTGTCATCCTGGCTACTGAGGAGGCTGAGCTCTGAGGATCATGGTTCAAAGCCAGCCTGGGCAGGAAAGTCCAGGAGACTCATCTCCAATGAACCTCCAGAAAATGGGAAGTGGCTCGTGGCTCACGTGGTAGAACGTCAGCCTTGAGCTGAAGAGCTCAGTTCAGGGACAGAGCCCAGGTCCTGAGATCACGGCCCACGACCACCACCCACAACCAGAATGCTTATTCCTTGTCACCTCAATGAGGCATGATCGGCACCCAGAAGGAGGGTGGGTGTGCCCAGAGACTGGTTGGGGGGCCACACCCCAGCCCCAGGATCCGCGGGGTGATCCCACACCCCAAGTCACCGGCCAGTGAACGTGTGGAGAAAGCAGCTTTGGGGGGTTTCACCGAGTGGGCTGGAGAGGTGGGAGCCCCTCTCTGTACCCTGGGGACCCCACTAGCAAGCTCTGTGCGGTGCTGAGGTGGGGGTTGAGGGTCCAAGGCCCAGAGCAGCGGCGGCTGCGAGAGTTGAGGACAGAGAAATAAGTAGAAGGCTAGTGGGGGTGAGGGGCGGAGGCCGGGGTGGGAGACATAGAGCGAGCCAGCGAGCCAGAGAGCAGGGCTTCTGCTCATGCTGTGTGGCTTGGGGCCAGCAGCTTTGCCTCTCTGAGCCCTGGATTCTTTGCCTTTCAAAAACGGCACAAGGGACTGGGAATATGGCCTAGTGGTAAAGTGCTCACCTCAAAAAGGGCACAAATGATATTGCCCACTCCTAGATTGCTCCAGGCTGAAACGAGATCGTGGCCGTGGGAGCCCATATTCAGAGAGGAGTACTTAAGACTAAGTACTGCGACTTAGTACTTAGACTTAAGTATTCCCTCCTTCTCCTTCCCTTCCTAACCCTTCTCCCCTACTCTCTGCCCTCCCTCCCTCCCTCCCTCCCTCCCTCCCTCCCTCCCTCCCTCCCTCTCTCCCTCCCTCCTTCCTTCTTTCTTTCCCATCTAATTTAAACTCCTGAAATGAATCAAAGCTAGGCTCTTTGTATGGGCCCAGGGAAGGCCTGGGGGAGGCCTGGGTAGAGTAGGCCTGGGGGGGAGGCCTGCGTGTTTATTTGCCTCACAGCAGGGTGGGCGGGCACAGGGTGGAGTTCCATACCACATGCATGGCGGTCAGGCGCCCTGCGCCCTGCTCAGGTTTTCCCAGCTGGTGGTGGTGTCGCTGGCTTTGAGCTGCTCTTCCCTGCTGCCCCAGGGCTCTCTCCCCCCAGGGACCTTGAATTGACGAGTCCCCAGTCCTGGGTGGCTCAGGACCCAGTGCACCCACGAGCCCCTCTCGTCAGAGCCCCGTGAGGCCAAGGCGGAGCCCCGCAGGGCCTGTACCACAGACCAGCCCCAGCCCCAGCCCTTGGAGGAGCGAAGGCCCTGAGCCTCTGTCCACCACCCTGCGTGGGAGCACTGGTTCCCCCAGCCCAGGGTGCTTGTGACACGGTCCTGTCCCCGCGGCCCCGAGTCCACCCACAGACCCCATCTCCATTTCCCAAACCCCTCCCGTCAGAGCAGTGACTCCACCTCACCCGGAACGCATCCTACGCCGTGCCATGGGCGGGAGCTCAAACCCACTTCAAACGAACCACGGAATCCGGGGCTTTCCAAGCCCCACGTGCTGCTGGCTGCGGTCTCTGCCCATCCTGGAAGCCCGGGTCCCCCACAGCCCTCAGCATTGTCCTCATGCCAGCAAGAGCACTGGGAGGCTGCGCCCACACCTGTCCCCAGAGTAGAGAAGGGCCTGCACCCCATCATTCAGAGCAACTCCCGCAGCGCACACGCACACACAGAGTCACCAGGAGGAAGACATGGGCATTGTCCTGTTACTGTGAAATCCTGGAGCAACTGACCTACGGGTGGGGGTGGGGAAAGGGAGAGAGGAGGGAGGGAGGGGGGAAGTGGGGGAGCAGGAGAAAGAACCAGAGAGAGGAGGCGCGGCTGGGCTGAGAGCCCTTTGCAGGCTCACCTGTTGGCCTCGCTCGGATGTGCCAGCCAGCCTTCCGCTACGAGGAGTGACACAAATGATCCGGCGGAAGGTATCTGGCGAGCGGCCTGGGCTCCCTGCCTGGGGGCCTGTGAGTCAGACTCGGCCACCCTTGGACAGGTTGCTCCTGGCACAGGTGCTGGGCCAAGGAGATAGCGAGGGTCTTCTTAGCAAGCCATTGTCCCCCGTGGAAGGCAGGGCCCACCTGTATGGCGGGAGCGCGTGGCGGGCCAGCACAGCGAGTGAGTGGGGACGGGCAGGCGGCTCTCCCTGAACTGTGGGGTGTGTGTGTGTGTGTGTGCAACTGCAGACAGAAGGCCCCAACTTCTGCCTGGAGTCGGGGAGAGGTGGGGGCACGTCCCACGGGAGAGGAGCCCGGTGGCAAGGACAGGAGAAGGGGTGTGGGGTTTGCTTTCCTCAGTGTTCTTATCTGCATGCAGGGTAGAGGTGGCCTTTGTGCCAGGAAATGCTGCCTTTGGCTGGGTTTGATTTTCCTCTTTCATTACGAGGCTCACTTTGTTTCTGTTTTGATGGAGACAGTGTTTCTAAGGGGATTTTGCTCTCACTGGAGATGTCCCATGGAGGGTCAGAAGTGGAGGCTAGGAAAGTGAGCCCTTTCCAAACCCCGTGTGCATCCACCCATCTCTGGTCTGTTCCATCCACTCATCCTGCCCATGTGACCATCCACCATCCACCCACCCATCCACCATCTACCCACCCACCCAGCCAGCCAGCCAGCCACCCATCCATCCATCCATCCATCCATCCATTCATCCATCCATCTATCCATGCATTCACTCATCTTGCCCATCCGACCATCCACCATTCACCCACCTATCCATCCATCTACCTATCCATCCATCCATCCACCCATCTACTCATCACTGCCCATCTACCCACTCACCCACCCATTCACTCACCCACCCATCCATCCATCATCCATTCATCTATCCACCCACCCACCCATCCATCTAGTATATAGATCAGTTTTCATTGCTGTGACAAAATACCAGACACAACAAAGTAAGGGAGGAATGTTTATTTTCTGGCTCATGGTGCAAGAAATTTCCAAGCAGGGTGCCAGTGGCTCACGCCTGTAATCCTAGCTATTCAGGAAGCTGAGATTTGAGAATCGCAGGTTGAAGCCAGCCTGGGCAGGAAAGTTCGTGAGACTCTTATCCCCAATGAATCACAGAAAAAAAGCTGGAAGTAGGCCTGTGGCTCGAGTGGTAGAGTGCTAGGCTCGAGCAAAACAAGCTCATGGATAGTGTCCAGGCCCAGAGTGCAAGCCGCAGGACTAGCATGTGTACACACACACACGCACACGCACGTGCACGCACACACACAGATTTCCATCCATCATGGTGGAAAAGCATGGCAGAACAGAGCCGCTCATATTCTTCTACTTCATTCTTTCTGGGGGTCCTGGTTCATGGGGTGGAGCCGCCCACACTCAGGGCAGGCCTGCCCTCCCGCCTGGGCCAACCCAGTCTAGAATCCACACCACCCCCCCCCCCCCCGGCCTCACAGTGCAATCTCCTCCCCTCCTGGGGAATCTGGGTGACATTCACCACTCCCCATCCATCTCCGCCCACCCAAGCTCCTGTCCTCACCTGATCAATAGGTGCACTCATTCGTTCATTCACTCATTCATCGACTTTAAGATCCAGAGAGCAGCAACTGTGCACTGGCATGCTCTGAGCACCAGAGACCCAGGGAGACTCTGGAGGTCAGAGTTCAGATCTTTGCCCGAGGGGCTCACAACCAAGGCCGGTCTCTCAGGGTGAGGGGGTGGGGGGACATCCCTGACTGTTAGCACCATCTTTAGCTGCCACCATGTGTTCACTGTCATCTTTGGTTTGAAGGTGGGGGGTACAGCACAGTGGGAAGTGCCCCCCAGGTCTGAGCTATAATTCAAGCTCCATGATCCTCAGGCTGTGTGGCCTTAGGCAAGTGACTCTCCCTCTCGGTTCTTAATCTCCTCATCTGAAATGGAAACACCCCCAAGGGCCTTGATTCTCAGACATGCTCATCTGCGCTGCTATCTCAGTGATTCTGAAATCAAGATCACACTCCAAATTGCACACACTCCCCCAGACCTGGCTAAGATGAGGGGCTGTCTCGACTCTGAGTTTCCACTGCCTAACGCTGGGGTCTGTGGGTTGTCTTTTACAGATGCGGGAAGCTGCCCACGGGGAACGTGGTTGTTACTAAACCAAGGGAAAAAGCCACAGTTGATGGAATATTCCATTCCAAGAAACTCATGCGCCCTCTGTCTCACGCTAGTCCTGGAGTCACCCCATAAAAACGTTTGTGGGGCATCCCACAGGCTGCCCAAGACGCAGAAATCATTCATAGAGACACCCCAGGAGCTGGTGCCGGGTTTGGAGGCCACTCCGGGAGGGCCCGCTGTCCCTGGGTGCCCTGCGGCACCCTGGACAGCCCACCAGCCTTGCAGTACACAAAGCAAACCAGACCGAGGGGGAGCCGCAGAGCAGAGGGAAAGAGAGAAGAGCTGGGGTGTGGTAGCAGGAGAGGGGAGCAGGGCTTGCACTCGCTCAGGATGGAGCAACCCAGAGAGCCAGAGGGATGCCTGGGGGAGAGTGGAGGCCCAGGACGGGGGGAGGGGTGGGGTGGGGGGGTGGGGGGTGGGGGGGTGGGGGTGGTGGGGAGGGAAGGTGTGGAGGCCTGGATGGGAGGGTGTGGAGGCCTGGGGGGGGGTGGACACCCAGGGAGCATTTACAACTCCTCACCCTCCACAATGGAGGCAACGAAGCCATCTTGAAAATACGTGCTGGGCCATTCTCCACTTGAGCTGGGCAGCAGCTCTGGGAAGAGATAGTGAAGGGCTCTGGTGTGTGTGTGAGCGCACATGTGTGCACGTACATGAACGCACACTGCTCCTGGGACTTGAACTCAGGGCCTGGGCACTGTCCCTTACCTTTTGCACTCAAGGCTAGCGCTCTACCACTTGAGCCACACTTCCACTTCCAGCTTTTTGGAGAAGAGGCTCACGGACTTTCCTGCCTAGGCTGGCTTGGAACAGCGATCCTCAGATCTCAGCCTCCTGATTAGCTGGGATGACAGGTGGGAGCCACCCGGCTTCTGGTACCTTTTATTTTGGGATGAGGAGATGGGGGCCCTAGGTCCTGTGCTGAGCTGGGCTCCGTACACGGAAGGCGTCCAGCGTGGAGCCTGGGCCTCTGCATTTCTGCCCCACTCTGGAGAGGCAAAAGGCGATGTGCCTTGGAGGAATGTCAGAAGTAGATCCACCCTGAGACTCCATTGTGGGTGTGGGGGCCAGGCCGGTGCCACACCCATTTCTCTTGGGAGTTCTGAGCACACTGGGCCTTGATTTTCTCCAAGTAAAGCTCATGCCCCTACAAGTGTCACCTGGTCTTCACTGTCACTCTGCATGTGTGTCTATGTGTGCGCCTGCGCATGTGCCCAAGCCGGGGCTTGAACTCAGAACCTTGGACTCTTGCCTGGCTTCGTTGCTCCAAGGTGGTGCTCTACCACTCAAGCCACACCTCTGTGTCCAGCGTTGTGGTGGTTAATTGGAGCTAGAGTCTCACAGAGTTACTATCCGGGCTGGCTTTGAACTGGAATTGTCAGATGGCAGCCTCCTGAGTCGCTGGGATGGCAGGCATGAACACTGGCTCCAGGCTAACATGGCGCCTTTCACAATCAAGGGAGGCTGAGCCCAAGTCTGGAAGGCCTGGTTTCCCAGCAGCTCTTGAATTCTGACTCTTGCTTTGTCTCCTCTCACATTCCGCCTCCCGCGCCCCCCCCCCCCACCCGAAAAAGCAAGAAGAAGACAGGCTACACTTTTGACACATTGCTTGAAAATTTTCTCAGCTAAAATATACAAGTTCATCACTTGCTGTGTCTGCTTTCTCTGTAACGGCAGGACGCAATCATCTCTCTCTCTTCTTCCTCCCCCTGTCTCTCTCCCTCTCTTTCTGTCTCTCATTCTTCTGGTACTGATATCCGTAATCGTTTTCTATTATTGCTAAGAAAGATTACCACGCAGTGAGCGGCAGAACACGGTGCATGTATATTGTCTTACAGCTCCAGAGATGAGAATTCTAAACCCAGCAATGAGCCGGTGCTGGTTCACAGGCCGGGGGGGGGAGGGAGAGGGTGGGAGCCATGCTCCGCTCCCGGCTTCTAAAGGCTGCCCTGGGCTGGGGATATAGCCTAGTGGCAAAAGTGCTTGCCTCGTATACATGAAGCCCTGGGTTCGATTCCCCAGCACCACATATACAGAAAATGGCCAGAAGTGGCGCTGCGGCTCAAGTGACAGAGTGCTAGCCTTGAGCAAAAAGAAGCCAGGGACAGTGTTCAAACCCTGAGTCCAAGGCCCAGGACTGGCAAAAAAAAAAATAAAAAATAAAAAATAAATAAAGGCTGCCCTGGTGTCTGCTGGCTCCTCTCCCCGTGAGGACGCTTCTCATTGCATTGGAACCATTCAGCGGGGTGGGGCGGCTGGGGCCCAGAGTCCCAGATACTAGGTGGAGGCTGAGGCCAGCCTGGGCTACACAGCGAGACTCCATCTCTTATGCATTGAAATCGAGACCAGGCAGGGAAATCCCACAGTACCTCCCTACCAAGGCCTTTAACTTACCTGTGTTTTCAGATCTCCTTCCCTAGGAGATAAGCGCCAAGGGTCTTCTTGGGGCACACTTCAGGGGTGACGGGGTGTGGCAGTTATGGGCTGCTGGAGGACTGGGTGGGGTGGGGTGAGGGTGACGGAGGGAAAGCAGGAAGGAGGGAGGTGGTGAGGGTGAGGAGAAGAGGAAGACTTGCTTCATCTGCTAAGGGGAAAAGTTGAGCCGGGCACTGGTGGCTCACACCAGTCATGCTAGCTACTCAGGAGGATGAGATCTGAAGACTGAGGTTCAAAGCCAGCCCAGGCAGGAAAGTCTGTCAGATTCTTATTTCCAACGAACTACCAAAAAGCCAGAAGTGAAGTTGTGGATCAAGGGGTAGAGCACCAGCCTTGAAGAAAACAACAACAACAACATCAAACAACCTCAGGGGTAGTGCCCAGGCCCTGAGTTCAACTTCTAAGACCCAGGTGTGCGCACGCGCGCACACACACGCAATCTTAATAAGAACAACTAGTAGTTCGGGAGTCCTTATCATTTGCCAAGCACATTGAGCTAATTACTGGCTCCTGATGAACATCTTCACAGAAAAGGGAGTGTATCAAGTACCATGATTATCCCCACTGCACAGATGGGGATACTGAGGCTCCGAGGGTTTTAGGACATACCCCCACTACACCATAGAAGGAGGCTGGGCTGGGATTCCCTCGCAGATCTGTGCTTCCCAACACTCAGAGCGCCCCTCAGAGCCTCCTCCGCAGGGGCGGCCCCATCCGCCCTCCTCCGTTGCCTCTTCCCCAGGGTGGGGGAGGGCCCCACATATCCTCTGCCAGCAGCCCTTCTTTTCTTTCTCCCCAGCCTTCCACAAAAGGCTCTTTCTCTCTTCCTGTGCCATTTTCCATGGCACAGACAGGCTGGCATTTTTGAAAGGAACTTTATTTCCTCTTGGCTCGGCCTCAGCTTTGTAGCAAAGAAAATAGAAATTGCAAAAATACAGACAAGTTCTCTGACTACAGATTTGCGATTTCCCTGCAGCCAGCGTGGGCTGGCACCGCTGGCTGGCACCATGCCTGGCTTTCGTCCCTCCCAGCTCCAGCCCCACACCTGCTGGGCAGGTCCCACCCTTGGGAGAGATTTGCCTAAAATCAACACTACAGGATGATCTTGCTACAAGCAGGCATCCCAGCTCCTAGCTCTTTAGAGCCCCCGCTCCCCATCTTCCATGAGGCTGGTCCCGGCTCTAGGTAATGGGATAGGGAGTGACCAATGAAAGACTCCTTCATCCCTTCCCTCTCCATAGTGATTGGTGCCAGCACAGGCACATGGCTGAGGACGAGCCAATCAGAGTGCTGGGGGCAGGACTACCCAAGTGCTTCTCTGGCTGGCACTTATTGGATAAAAGTTGCTCTTGGTTTGTTGTTGTTTTTTGATGAATGCCATCTGTGGGCCATCACTGCCAGTGTACGAGGAGACACTCCCTGGGGATGAAGACTGGGCAGAGGAACGCGCAGCTGAGATTTAAAGTCAGGCACATCCTTGATGACTTTGTTTGATGACCTGGATCCAGCTGTGCCTGAAGTCCTCCATAGGACAACGCACTTTCCAGCCGATGAGGAAACAATTGGATTTTGCTTCAGCCAGTTTGGGCCCAGGACCACTCATGTACTAGCTGAGCCCGCTTAAGCACCTGGTTGGGTTTCCCCTGAGAGCAGAGCTTGCTTGGGTGCAGATATCTGGTCTGACAGGTGATGTCTGGGGAGCAGGAGGGGGAGAGAGCGGAACACAGGTCAGGGAAGGGGGAAATCAACTCAAAACGCACTGCACGACAGGGGCTTGAGCTGCTGAGGAGTGGGCAGAAGGTTTTCCAAAATGTCTTGGTCTGTTACAGGTGGAGGAGGGGGCAGGGGCCTGTAGCAGCATCGTTTGCTGGTGGGGTAACAGGACATTGGTGGAAGGAAGGGAAGGAAGGGTGGTATTCTTTGGCCCGGGCCAGTGAAGGCCAGTGAGCCACCATATCCCTACCCGTGGCAGACATCAGCAATCAATCGCAGCATGCCCGCTCACGAAGCCCAGACACAGGCAGGCATTACCGGTGTAGTCAGCGGGAAGGGCCTGGAGCCTCCACGGTTGCTATGGTTACTGCCTGCGTGTGAACCCACTGGCCGCCCACTTCAGTGACAAAGCTCAGGCTCCTGAAATTGAGGAGGGAAATTACTCTTGGGAAAAGTAATCCTGTCTGAGGAAAATGTGGGTGGCGGGGTCGTCATGAGACCCCTACACATCCCTCTCCCCCAGGGTCTTCTTATGTTGAACACCTACTATGCGCACCTCCAGGTACGGCGGCAGACCCATTCCCTGACCTCGCATGATGATACCAGAGGAGGGCCGAGCTCAGCCTCGCCGTGCCCAGAGCGGTGATGGGAGAAGCCAGGTGTGGGAGAGTAGAGGAGACGCCTGGACACCTACTATGTGCTGGCGCTGAGCCTGCTGCCTGGAAGGCATTGGAGTGCCTCCTGTAATGCGGGGGCTCCCGCACTGACTGTCCGTCCTTGAGGGGACGATGCTCTTTGAAGTCGTTTGGGCTCCTTCCGGATCACCCCTTTCATGCAGTAGGGGCCCCCCTTTTCAAACCTCCTTGCACCCGGCTCCTGGGGTCCTCCCGGCAGGTCATCCTCTCCTCCCAGTGCAAACGCCTCACCTCACAGAGCTTCCTGTTTCTACCGTGGCTCCAGTCCAGACTTCCAGACCCTGGCGAGCCACCAGCGTCCTCGGAGGCCATTAGCGAGTCTGCGGAGTTTGGGAGTCCAGAGGCCCAGACAGGAGTCAAGGGAGCTGCGCCAGGCGGAAGCCGGTGCAAGCCGCGGCCAGGGGGACTGCGGGGAACGCAAGAGCACAGCCTGCCCCACGGGGACTGCGGGGTCCAACCGATGCCTGCTGGGCGGAAACACGAAGCTAGCCTCTGAAGACGCTCCCTCCCTCCCTCCCTCCCTCCTTCCCTCCCTCCCTCCCTCCCCGCCCCTCCCTCCCTCCCAGGAATGAACTACTTCTGTGAGATCTCCCAAGTTTTAAACCTTAGCAAGGAACTCATTCAGGACAGACAGCTGAGCCGGGAAGACGGAACCCGGCTCGCAGGCCGCGCAGACTGCTGTGTGCGTGAGGCTGGGGGCGTGGGCAGCCCCGGGCTGGGGGGGCTCTCGCCTGGAGCCGGCTCCACCCGTATTCTAGGGATTGGAGGGGGGTCTAGGGGGAGGGGGCACTTTCTCCAGCTCAGGACCCCTAGGCTGCAAGGTTCTCACTGGGAGCCCCCTTCCTGGAGCGCTTTCAGGGGGCACTGGGGACTCGGGCCATGTGTGACGTGGGGTCCTGTCCCTCTCCCGCTCTCTCTCTCTCCCCCCTCCCCTATGCCTGTCCCATCCGTCTCTCTGCCCTTCCCGTCCATCTCTGTCTCTTCCTCCCCTCTGCACCCCAGGTCCCCCCAGGCCTGTCCCCTCTGCCCTCCGAATCCCGGCGGCCACCTCGGAAAGGTTACTCTCAACGAGCTATGTGGGAAATGAAGCCGGGGGGCAAAAGTAATCAACCCGGGCGACCTCGGCTGAGCTCCTCCCACCCGGGCTCCCTGGCGCCCCCCCCCTCCCCACTCCCTCCCGCCCCCACCCCCCCCAGGTCCCCTTGCTGACAAAAGGCCTATCTTCTCTCTGCCTAAATGATTTAAATTCTAATCAAACATCATTTATAGTACATCTCAGAGCCGTCTCCTGGGAGCTGCTCCCACAAGAGACGTTGCCATGGCAACCGGGGGGTCTTGTTTCAGAAATGTCAGATTGTATTATTGTCTTCACACTTCTCTGATAACCCGGTGTCTCTCCCTCTCTCTCTCTCTCTCTCTCTCTCTCTCTCTCACCCGCTCCCTCACTCACACTACCATCCCAGGATTTTTATTCCTCCTTTTGGTCCCTTTCTAGCCTCCATCGAAGCCCCCTCCCCGACTGCCTCCAACCCCAGGAGAAAGATGGCCTGATCGATGTCACTCCCCCCCCCCCCCGCCCCGCCTCTCCAGGCCCTGGGGCTCCCCCCTCTGGGAAGAGGACCCCCGCCCCTCATCTTCCACAAACGCACCTCCTCCCCTCCGGGGACTGCCGGAGCGCTCCGTGTCATTTTGTTTTGCGAGATATGAAAATGAGACATAGATTTTCCCGGGTGATGCGTGTGAAGTTCTAATCTGGCTTTTCAGGTCTTTTTTTTTTTTTTTCCCCCTTTGGCAGGAGGGGGAGTGGAGGGAGGGGCGAGGCTGGGCGTGGGATGGTGGGGGGAGCGGACGGCCCAGCACCCGGCCAAAGGTGTGCCTTGTGCCACTGTGCACGTGTGCACGTATGCCCACATGGGTGTGCTTGCACGTGTGTTTCTGTGCGAGTGCATGCATCCATGCCTGCATGTGTTTGTGCACAGGTGCATGCGATGTACATGCAGTGACACGCGTGTGTGGGTGAGCCTGTCTGCACACGTGCAAGCGCACGGATGTGTGGGCGCACCTGTGTGGATGCCTGTGTGGCAGGGGAGACACTGCTGTGGCATCTCCGTCTCCGTGCGAACACGCTGGCCCGGTCGTCACCCCCTTGGCTGGGGACAGCCTCACAATGGCCCTGGCAAGCCAGCCAGCCCATTACCCAGATGGGTAAACTGAGGCCCGAGGAGGCCCAGAGGTGTGTTGCAGGTCTAAGGTCACAGGGTGGCTAGAGGCAGCAATGGAACCCTCATGGCCTGCTGCCAGGCCTCTGGGGGACTGGCGAGGTGTCACACAGTCCCGGGGGACACCCTCTGGACGCCCTTTGGCCCGTCCTGCTCCTGCCTCTGTGCACGCTCTCTGCTCTCTGCCTGCTCTGCACGCACCTCCCCTCCCGCATCGCAGGTTCTCAGGCCTCAGTGCCCTGTGCTTCTGTCCCGTCAACCCCAGGCAGGTCTATCTTTCCTGGCTGAGTGGCCATAAAGTCAGAACTGACCTCCTGGATGGAGCCTCAGTTTCCCTGTGTGTAACAGGGGGTCAAAGGGACCCTGGCATCTAGCATGGACCGGGTGCTGCTGAGGAGTCTTGGTATTGAATGGCGTCACTGGTGGCACTGGTGTGGGAGTCTCCACAGGGCAATTACCCAGTGCCCGGGCCCACACCCAGTGCCCACGCCCAGTGCCCATGCCCAGTGCCCAAGTCCAGTGCCCATGCCCATGCCCACGCCCAGTGCCCACGCCCAGTATCCGGGCCCTCACCAGGCCCATCCACCCCCTTCGCACACCGTGGTCCAGCCCAGACCCCAGAACCCGAGTCACTGCCCCTTCTGCTGCCCCACTGGGTGGGGTCAGACCCTCAGATGCCCACTCTCCCTGCCTGCCAAAGTCCCCAGAGACACAGGGCCAGGGGTGGCCATGCCTGGCCCGCCTGGCACCCTGGACCTGGGACGTCAGCAATCAGGGCGTGGAAAAGCCAGGCCCCTAGGGACAGACAGAAGCATGGCTGGAATCCATTGTCCCTGGGCTGTCCATCTATCCCTTTCAGGGTCTCTGTCGCCTGGTGTACCACCACTGCCCCAGGGACGGACGGCACGAGAGAGGGAGAGGGAGACCTTGGTCCCCTGGTCTCGATGGCCGCGGAGGAGACGCCCCGCCCGCCGCCCGCGCTGTTTGTTCAGGGCTGGGCATTGATCTGCCGCCGCCTCTGAATGGACCTCCTCACACCGCGCAAAGCACACACCAGCCCTGGCCCCAGCGGTTAATATTTAACTGAATAAGGGCCATAAATATGGAGAATGGGACTTTTAATTAAATAAGCAGCTTTTAAAAGGGCCCTTGGGCGGGAGAGGCTTTTGTTTAAATATGATTAATGTGACAAGTCCTTCCACTCTCTGGCTCTCCGAGCTCCCTCCCACCTTCATGCTTGGCCCCCAGCCCCGGCGCCCGCGGGCCTGGCTGCACCCTGCCCTGCTGAAGGAGGCGGGGTGCAGCCTGGCCTGGCCCAGCCGTCCTCCGAGCCTCGGCTCGGCTGGCCAGCGCCATCTCCCCACCCTGACATGGGGTGCCAGGGGAAGCTTCCTGTCCTTTGGAGGTGCAGGCCGGGATCTCTCCCTCCATGCCTCAGTTTCTTTGTCCACATTGTGGGGAAAATGGCGGGGGTCTTCTTTACAAGGCTGTGTTATGGGTCCCCATCACAGAGGCCCACACAACGTCACTTCTGTCTCCCGGAAGCGGGTGCAGGTGAGGCCCCGTCAGGTCACCTTCTGTATGGACAGCCAGTGGCATCTTCCTTCCTCACAGAGCATGTGTGTGTGTGTGTGGGGGAGTGAGGGCCCATCCCCCACCCCCACCCTCAGGACCCCCGCCTGGGTGGCTGGCAGGCAGTAGCCGGCTGGGGAGCCTGGAGACCTCCACTTCCGGCCTGGAAAGAGGCTTCCACGCCGGCGGTGGTCCTCCGCATCCACACGCAGCGCCTATTTACTGTGCACTTACTCTTCTCCACTGCCTGGGTGACAGACCTGACGCTCAGAGAGGCCAAGCAGTCAGGCCGGCCCAGCCCGGCCAGTGGCAGCCAAGGCAGGATCCGAACCCACGCTGCTCTGCACCTTGCTCTAAGAAGGAGAAGGAAGTGGGACGACTCCCCCCCCCGCCTCCCCCCCCCCAGTCCACTGCCCATCTACCCGCAGGCCACTTCTTCTAGGAAGCCTCCTGGAGGCATTACTGCTTGGTCCTTTCCTCACACCTCCCGTGTTGTCTGGGAAGACTGCCTGTCCTCTGCAGAACTCTTCCCTGCACTCATTCATTCATTCATCCATCTGCTCCTTCACTCACTCATTGACGCCTGATTAACTAATCGCAGTAATGGAGCGAATGAGTGATCGCACGTGAACTCACTCATTCCGTTACTGCTTATCGATTACGATTCTATTTCCTTCAATTTTAAGAACAACTTCTTTCTTCCTTTTTAACAGTCTGGAACTAGGAGAGATTACATCTATAACCCCCAATTTCAGCGGCTAGAAGTACTATAATTAAACAAACAGATGGCGCCGCTTAAAGTCGATGGCGTTTTTTGGATGGTGGAAATATGCTTCAGACTGGGCCACACTAGGTGTTGGAGGGGAAATTGAGGCAAATCAGACCCTTACACCATACAAAGCACTGTCTTCCTGACTCCCCAAACGTGGGATGCTGGCCTGTCCACACTTCTTTCACTCTGAGTCCTGGCGCAAAGGGAGGCGGTACTGAGTCTTAGAACTTATGCCCTACCAAGTAATACTCTAAGAGTTAGCACACTTCTCATCCTCCCCACTGCTCAATTAATTACCTGAGTGCCCACATCCGGTTTGCAGATGAGAACATGAGGCCCAGAGAGGTTGATTAACTGGCTCCAAGTCACACAGCCAGCAAGTGGTAGAGCTGAAGTCAAAGCTAAGCAGTCTGGCTCCGGAGGCCTTGCCCTTCATCTACGAGTCGGGGCCTCCACTTTCATCAGAGGAGGGACGGGGCGAGCTGGCCGGGGCTGGTGACCTGCGCACAGGCGCCCCTCGGCAGTGGCCCGCTTGTTACCGTGACAACACCCTGCTCTGAATCCTCCCTGCGCCCCAGAGCCACAGGGACAGGGCCCAGGATGGGGTGTGGTGCGTTTGGGGAGAGTCGCCCCCACTTTTAAGAATCTTCTCCTTCGCGCTCTGCTCATCCGTGGCGAGTTCTGACTGCTCTGCCGTCCAGTCTCTCTTGGGCCAGCCTCCCTTCCCACCGGGATGGGATCGGCGACCGGCCTCCCACGAGCCCTTACCTGAGCCCCACCCTGCACCAGCCACGCCTCCTCCTGTCTGCCCCAGTCCCAGCCCAAGCAGGTCCTGTCCCCCAGGCCCCCAGCCCCTCACCACCACCACGTGACCCCAGAGCTCCCAGAGCCACTGGAAGCCTGGGAGGCAGGGGGCAGAGGTCAGAGGGAGGCCGACTCCCGGTGACAAAGGAGATTACAAGTCTGGCTCTCAGAGCTGAGGGCTAGGGCCGACTTCAGCCCGACATCAGCCGGGGTCCCAAGTGAGGGGGGTCAGAGGTCTCCAGCTGGCCCCTTTGTGTGTCAATATTAGCAGAAGTGTCACCTAATTGGGGAAGGTCAGCCAGAGGGCCCCCGCCAGGACAGGCATCGGAGGACAGAGGGGCCCAGGGGTGGCCCGCTCCTGCCGGGGCTCTGAGTGGTGCTCGCAGTGCCATCCACGCCGGCTTGGCGGTGGGCACGGAAGCCACTAGACCCCTCGGCCTCCCGGCCACCCTGCGAGCCACACTCCCCGTCACCGCGTCCTGCAGTGGGGAAGCAAGGCACAGCGTGGGGAGGGGCAGGGCCAGAGCCACACAGCCCGGATGGGGAGCTGGGCGTGGAGCCCGCCCTCGGGGGCAGCCGCGGGGAAAGCCCGGCCACATCACTCACCAGCAACACCTGAGTTACAGGCACAGCTGAGCGCGCCCGGAGCCCCCACCGCCTCCATCTTAGCTATGTGTCCACCCTGGGGCTGGAACTCAGAGCCTGGGTGCTGCCCCTTAAGGCTCTGTGTACCTGAGCCACAGCTCCACAGGTTCGCTGGAAATAATAGTCTCACGGCCTTTCCTGCCAGGCTGGCCTCTAACTGCCATCCTTATACCTCTGCCTCTTGAGTAGTTAGCGTTACAGGCGCGAGCCTGGCACCTGGTTGTCTCCATATTTGTAAGCCTGTCTCCCCCTCCCCCCGCGGCATGGTGTGGAGTCCCCTCTCCTTCTGTGTGCCCCTGTCGCAGCCTTCTGGGATTTAGGGGACAGTGGCTCCTCCCCCTTGGCCTCAGCGCCCTGGGGCACCAGCCCTCTGCCCCCTGGAGTCTCGCCACCATGCCCCCACCCCACCCCCCCCCCCGCAACACATAGAGCCTCCACAGGGCTGGACCCCAGGGCCCTTTACTGGGAACCTGAGATGATCCGACGCCCATCAGCCAAGGCCACAGGAAGGGTGTTCTGGGTGGAAGGAACGGCGCCTGCAGAGGTTGGCTGTGCATCTTTCTGTTCACAGGGTGCGTGAAACTCCCCACTCTACAGATCCTCAGGCAAGGCTTTACATGAGAGCCCCAGGCCCGGGGCAGGCAGGGCGTCACGCCACACCCGGATCTATGGTCACACGGACACTGTGGGGGCTGGGGGCGTAAACATCCAGCCAGAGCTTTGGGGTGCGGAGGCAGACAGCCCGGCCAGCCTCACAGGGACTTTCGATGAGGAGCAACTGTATTAAAAAGCCATGCCCGGAATCCCAGCTCTCGGCTGACACTAGGGTTATTAGCTCACTCCTGTTGCCCTCATGGGGTGCAACCCATCTGGCAGATGAGCCAGTGGAGGCTGAGCGCAGGGGCCCGGGGCTGGCAGGGCCAGGACGCGTGTCTCCGCTCCGGGGTCCCGGCTGCTCCTGCTGCGCGGCTGGCCTGGCCTTCCGTAAGGTCAGCGGGGCGGTGGGCAGCCCCCGCGGCGCAAGGCGCGAGCCTGGCCGAGGATGACATTAATGGACCTGCACCAGGTGACATTTGGGTCTTACTCTCTGTGGAGTTTCCTAATTACTCCCTCCACGTGCAAGTCCACGCCTAACTGCCACTTGGTTTATGGAGTGCGCTGGGGTCGTATGTGTGACTCCTCAGACTGCCACGGCAGAGGGGGGCCAGCCTCTCGCCAGCCTCCAGCGGGCAGGCGCCCAGCAGCTTCTTGCCCAAAATGGTGCCTGCCGGCCCCCTGGAGCAGCCACAGCGCAGCCACCGAGCAGGAGACAGAGGCCCGGGGCAGATGACAGCCCTGACGCCCCAGCAGGAAGTCTGCTCACCTGAGGGCCTGAGCCTTTTCATCCGGAGCCACAGCCTCAGCTCTCCACTGCCCCAGCTCCTGGAGGAAGGCCTCCAGCCCCGCTTGGCAGGTGGGGAAACTGAGGCAAGGTGCCAGCGAGCAGAGGGTTAAAGCATGGGTCACTGAGAAGCTGGAATCTCTCTCTCTCACAGCTCTCCAGGTACCGCTGAGTCTTTGGGCTCCTCTCTGGTTGGGCAGGTGACACATGGGTGTCAAGGGCCAGGTGGCTCTTGGAAGGCCTCTGGTATCTGCTGGCCATGACGCTGGTCCTGGGCACGAATGCCTCCTGTGTCCCACTTCTCCTCAGCCTGGGACTGCCCCCCAACAGCTGTACTTACCGGAAGCCCTCCACCTCATGTGTGCCCTGGGCCCGGCTGACTGGGGACCCATCTTTGCCTTTGGGGAAGGGTCATCAGGCAGAGAGAACAGATGAAGTGGCTCCCAGGGAAAAAGGTGGGTCTCCCAGCCTCCCCCAAACTATCACATCAGGGCAAGGAGGAGCTATCCTGTCCAGTTGTCATGCTCATGCTTCACTGTAGTCAAAGAAGCCAGAGAATCGTCAACAAATGAATGAACGCATGGATGAATGAATGAAGAGATGGACGGATCAACGAATGATGGATGAAAAAAATGGATGAACGAGGGAATGGATGGGTGGACAGTCAGATGAGTGAAAGGATGGATGGATGGATGGGTCACGTGTGAAAAGCTGGCAGTGCCGGCCGCTGGCCACCCCCCCTCCCCTGCCAGGCTGCCATCCAGGGGTGCTGTAACAGACGGAGAAAAAAAAAAAGTGCTCACTGTATGCCGGGCTCAGGCCCACCACGGTTAAGTCTTAGCAGTGTAGAGTGAGAAAACTGAGACTCAGAGATGTGAAGCCCTATGCACGAAGCCACACAGGAAAGGGTTGACAGAGTATCCAAATGCAAACTCTTTGGTCCACAACCATGAGTGCCCCCCTGCCCCCCAACCTCTCAGAAGAGGGAGGGGTGCTGGCTGCAGCTTCTGCTCTGGAATGTGCCCTCCCACCCCTCACGGGCAGCAGCCACAGGGAAGTCCATCCAGCCAGAGCGTCTTAGCCGACCCCTCCTGGGATGGGGCTGAAGCCCAGCTTGGTCCCTTTGTGTCTGTCTGGAAAGCGGACGTCCTGCCCCCATGGGGGCTCTGGCTTCCACTCCTCCCCTGCCTTCCCTGGATTCCAGTGGCTTTCAGGGCCCCACCAGGCCCTCCAGACAGCTGACATTTTACATGGCCCCGCCGCTTCCCCTGTGGTCAGCGCTGGACGGCGGTAACAGGATTAAGCCCGTGGAGGCAGATCACTTAATTAAACTTTGGGAGGAAGGAGCTGTCTTCTCTCCTCATCGCAGCTGGGGGAGGAGGGGGCTCATAATGCATCCGGTGGGGGAGGAATCCCGGCCCCCGCTGTCCATTCCAGCTCTGCCCAGGTCAAATGATGACCCACCCATCATCTCGTGCATCCTGCCCACACACAGTGGCCAAAGTTCTGGCCTGGAGGACCAAACAACTATGACTGGCCATTCTTGACGGCTTGTGATCACCCATGTCCCACACACCAGCCAGAGAGACCCGTGTACCCTGTGGTGGGATGGTGTCAAAGTCCTTCTTAAAACCTTCCTGGATGTCCCTCCCACAGGGACACTGGTTGGCAGACTGCAGGCCCTGGCATGGAAGGGCATCTGCTTCTCGACCTTTGAGCATAGGCTCTTCCCATGGGAGGGTGGAGCCAGGGCTTAGCCCCACCCTCCAGAGGGCAGAGTCCCTGACTCCAGGATGGCCAATGGAGTGCTGCCAAGGGCCACTGCCTGGCCTCGCAGAGCTTGCAGACTGAGGCTCCACACTGCCTGGTGTGGACCCGGGGCTGTGAGAACATGGTGGTTCCCTGTTGCCTTTCATTTCCTGGGACTTCAGTGCCATGGCTGTCGAGTGATGATAGCATGTCAGACACACCGCATATACTTCTCTTTGTCTTCAAGCAATCCTATGAGACAGGTCGTGTTTTCAGCCCATTTACAGATGGGGAAACCGAGGCCCGGGCGGGAGTTGCCGCATGCCTCCGCTTCCTGCGGCCGGCACTGGGATTTGAATTCCTGGGTGGCTGGCAGGTTTCCTCCCCCAGTGCCGTCCACGCTGGCCCCGCCATGTCTCGTGTGATCCACGCCTCTCATCCCCGGCCCACACCTCACCTCCTCTTATTCACTGTCCCGGGGGTGCAAGCGGCACTGGAGCGGGAAGTGGGGAAACTGAGGCCTGGAGCAGGAAGGGGGCCTGTCCAGTGGGGACAGGGCTTTGATCACAGAGGAGCGGCCTCCTGTCCCTCCCTCCCTCCCTCCACGAGGCTGGGCCCCCCAGGGAGAGGCGAGGGGACAGTGATGGATTCGGGCCAGCCTTCCTTTTCATCCTCCCCTTCTCCCCCCCCACCCCTCCTCCTGCAGACTTGACAAGTGAGAACGGCTGCGACCCGGAGAAATTATCTTCCCTTCTCCGCCGCCGCTTCATTTTCTGCCCTCTCGTCTGGACAAGCCTGGGTGATTTTTAGCTACAAAAAAGTGTGTGTGTGTGTGTGGGGGGGGTGGTGGTGGAAATTATCATTCAGGAAAAAAAAAATAAAAAAATAGGAGGCTCCTAGCCATCCAACAGACAGGCTGTCTCCTGGGTGAAAATGAAAATCTCAACATCTCCCATCTTGTGAGCTCCGGGGAGGGTGTTCACACCTGCTGGATGAGTGCAAGCGCCCCAGGGGGCCAGGCCCAAGGCCCCCCACAGATCCCAGCGGCTGCAGGCACCTGTGGGCTTTTCTGGGGGTGTCCCCTTGGAGCTTCAGGGGGCTACCTGCCACCATCCAGCAGCTTGCAGTGGTGGCCAGGCACTTTGCTTTGTGGTGTTCTGGAAGCTTCTCTTGCTTTGCGCCCTCTGCATACACATGCACAAGTACACACCCCATGCTAGGGGGTCCACACAAGTTGGAAAGAAAAGTCTCTCTCTCTCTCTCTCTCTCACACACACACACATATATATGAATCCCTATTTTACTTTCCTGACTTAAAACTTCGAGCCTGAGAAAAAAAGTTTCTTACCAGGTGGAGCTCCACCTTATCCTTTTTCACCAAGGGGTGCGGGTGTTTTTGTGCTGTCGGTGAGCCCCAGGGCCGGGGTGTGCCACGCACCCACACAGCCTGCAGCCATCTTCCCAGACCTCCCTATCAGCCCGGATGCCCAGCGCACCTGAGGACCCGGGGGCTTTCCATGATGCCCGCCGTCCCGGCAGTCGTAATTGGCATGGGGTGGGGAGCCCTGGGGAGGGCAGGGTTTGTGGGTCTCCTTGCAGGGAGCTGAGTGCTGGGGTGGCCGCTCCTCTGAACACGGACACCAAGGACCTGGCTGCACGCTATTCTTAGGTGAAGAGGAGATGCGAAGCTGGGCCTGAGTGGAATTGTGGGGCCTGGTTTTTCCAGCTGGGGGTGAGATCCCTGCCCCCCTTTTCCTGGGCTACCAAAGTACTGGTTGCAGTGGTCAGGAATCTTGGGGGGGGGTGACCACAGAGCAGGTGGAGAAGTGACACTGTGGGGTACTGTGGGGCGTGGTCAGCGGCCCTGGGGAGGCAGGACGCCAGTCTTGGGTATGTGTGTGGGGCAGGGGTGATTGTTTGGACTCCTGCTCTGGCCCGGGCGTCTGTCTGCGGACACTCATGAACACTGCCCTTTGCTTGAGCTGGCAACCTTTCTTCTCCAACATTCCTGGTCCAGCACCACTGTATCTTGGTTGAGATGCATAGACGCCGGTTTCCCAGTGGGGAGTGGGGCAGCTAGAATGTTCCAGATGATTCTCAGGGCAGCTACCTGGCAGCCTCTCTTTTGTAGGAGCCCCTTAGCTGTGGGTTATTCTGGCCCCAGGGCTGAGCGCTCACCGCGGGTGCTTCTGTTCCACGGCTGGCGATTGCATGTCCGTGGGGGTTCCAAGGGCGCAGGGAGCGCCGTCGGCATTTAGCTAACAGCGCGGGTGTTGTGAGGGCCTCTCCGGATCCAGTCACTTTGACCACAGCTGGTGTTCGACCAGCAAGGCTGGACTCGAACTCTGTTCTGGAGTCTTAGAACAGGGCTTCCACGTGCTCTTTACACAAGGGCCGAGTTGGGGAAAATAAAGACACTTCACACAGCACTGCCAGATCTTTCTTCTTCCTCCTGTGCAGGGGATGCGGGGTGGAGTGGGCAGCACCGGGCTCTGAAGACAGCAAATGCGGCTCCTGAGCACCGCGAGGCCGGCCATGGCCTCTGGCACAGGCCCATCCCCGCTCTGCAGACCTTCCTGTGCTCCCAGTGGACACGCAAACATTCTGGTTCTGGAGCTCATCGCTGTGCAGGGGGACTCAAGAAGCAGGGGCGTAGGGTGGCTCTGGGGGACCCCTCTCCTTCCTGGCCTTTCTCCTAAATGACACCGTGTCCTGGTAGCATGCTTCTTTTGTTGGTTGTTGGGCTTGAACCCAGGGCCTAGGCGCTGTCCCTGAGCTCCTTCACTTAAGGTCAGCACTCTACTGCTTTGAGCCACAACACTGTTGTTTTTTTTGGGGGGGGGGGTGGGTGGGTGGTGGTTTATTAGAGATAAGAGTCTCATGGGCTTTGCTATCCAGGCTGGCTTCAAACTGCAATCCTCGAATCTCAGCCTCCCACATAGCGAGGAATAGCAGGCGTGGGCCACTGGCACCCAGCTCATGCTTAATTCTTTGCAGCCTGCCCCTGCCCACACTCCACCCCAGCCCTGCCAGCCTGGGGCCCTGCAGGTGGGTGTGGCGGGGAGCAGACAGCAGGGCGTCTTACCGGAGAGCCCCTGATGGCCAACACAGGAGAGGATTGGAGAACAGCAGCCCGCCCCCCCCCCCAGCCCCCACCCGTGGTTTCCAGGAGATGCAGAGGCAGCATGGCTGGTTGCTGTCAGACAAACCCTTCCCCGTAAGACAGCAGTCCCGA
Organism: Perognathus longimembris pacificus; assembly: GCF_023159225.1. NCBI lineage: Eukaryota > Metazoa > Chordata > Mammalia > Rodentia > Heteromyidae > Perognathus > Perognathus longimembris. The sequence continues at coordinate 84,708,972 of NC_063163.1, read as the reverse complement.
GGGGAGAAGGGGCCAAGTGGGACGTTTTATCAGGCGAGTACACATGTAACCAGGAGCGGGGCTGAAAGGCAAAACCTGTCTCCCTGAATAGGGGCCGGAGGGCGGGTGATGGCAGACGCATCGCGGCCCCTCTACCGCAGGGAGAGCGAGCCGGGCCCGGCTCCCACGCTCCTCCTGCCCAGGACGAAGCCTGAGCACCAGGGCTTCTGGGCACAGAGTTGAAAAGGCATCTTGATTTTGTATTGAGAAGTAAGAATCCAATACACACACAATAGGAAAAAGACGTGAACAGGAAGTCCTTTTAAAACCCCCA